>NC_092861.1:12198512-12529100 GCF_032062135.1 Pyxicephalus adspersus | reverse complement strand
GTTTCAAACATTTTTTATATTCATATTATCTACTAGAACCCCTGTTCGGACATATTTCTGTAAGTTACAGGTCTACAATTTAAAAAAAATTTTCATGAAAAACAGTAGATCACTTTTGGTACAGAAATCTAGACCTCAGTGTAACGCTTAGGTGGTTAATATCAAACTTGTAAAGACTTTATTCCAATACATAGTTTGAAGTAATCTGCAAACACAGAAATTGTACTTTTAATCCTAAAATCTACATGATTTATAAATATGGTACAAAGTGAGATAGAAGTCAGATAAATCATTACCAACTTAAACCATTCTGAGTATGAATCATTAATCACTGCTTTCTGTATTTGCCCTTTAGGTCAGTTCTCTATCCATTTACATACTGATTTTTTCATCTATAGATATTTACTTACACACTACACAGCATTTTATGGTAAAATGTTGGAATACTGTTAAGAACAGGATCATTTGCTTGTGTATTATAAAACAATTGTGTCTTTTCAGAAGTATTTAGAAAAAGCTACAGTAGCAGTTAGGTATGAATACATTCATGTGTCAAAGGTAAAATGTGTCTAATGTGATGCCAAATGAATGCAACCTACGATATGAATACAATACAATATAAACAAGTCTATACAATCAAACATGGTCATGAATACAGAAATCATGAATGAAAACAATATACTAATACAACACAAGAATATTGTTCCAGCCTCCTTTGCAACCCCAAACTCCAAAGATAGCTTCATTTCAAATATGACTGATTCTCTTTCTGAACGTGAATTTATCATAAAGAAATTTTTTTTTACTTTTTTAAACTTTACATGCAAGTGGCAGCAATGTGGTACATCTAAAACAATGATTGCAATATTTAAGGTTGGAAAAACTGTGTAAAATTGGAACCGCTTTGATTGTGAAAATGTGGTTTTGTGTCTGTAGAAGAGCAACCAGACCTCTATACCAAGTTCTAACCCACAAGGGAGAAGATATGCTTTAAGAAATGCACCTTGGCATGCAAAACAAAACACATACACAAACAAAAACAGTCACATTTGACACTAAAACGAAGATTTTTGTTTTGTTATTATGTTAATGAACGCAAAATAGAATGGTTTAAATGATTTCTTTATATGATAACTTGATAGGTTCAAGAATTATAATTTTTTGGGGTATAAACAGATATAAAAAATAGTTTCCAAATCTTTTTAACAGTAAAATATTAATGTTTTCCTGTAACTGGTTGATGTCCTGATTCAGAATTTGGGGTCTAGCATGCTTGGATATGGTTGAGCTGACAGATATCTGGTAATGAATAACCCTGTGCTGAGTAATGAGCTTTTTAAAGTGGTATTGTATGCATATTGGAACATTTATTGAATCCAAGGTATACGTTATGAGCAGTAATACTTTCACAGCTAGCAAACAATTGCAGCCATAAACAATCTAATTAGGACATACAGGTACATAGCAACTGTTGCAACATGGAATTCTTTTCATTGTTCTGGTGAAATGTATGAGAGGAGCTTCTGTGCTCAGCTTCTCATTCAGCAAAGCAGGCCGCCCCTCCCTTGGGCACAGCTCTGATCTCTGTGCACATTGATCTTTGCAGCTCCTGAGTAAGCTGCTGCTGCTGGTCAATGATTGCTGGATCCCATTTTACACTTCATAGGAGACTGGGATCACTTGTTGCACCTTCTGGGTCACTAACTGCATGAATTCCAGTTGCCATTTGTCATTGTGCAATTGAAACTGATTGCTGAAGGTTCAAATCTGATTGCTTCTAAGCCGCATCATGTCAACCATAGAGGAAGCCGAGCTTATTTATGAAAATGCAATGCCCCAAACGTGGGTGGATGAGGAGAATATCTATTGCATTCCTGATAACCTGGGCTTGAATGCTGAAGATTCTCCGGAAAAACCAAATCTGCAATTGATTATTGGAAAAAGTGAACGCAACAACAGTACATCCCTTTCTCCAGTATCTACAACTCCAACATCTCCTGACACCGCAAGTTCTCCATTCTCACCCACAGCCATCAGCTCCTATCCTACTTCACCCACTTCGCCAAGGGAATATGTGGCACCAATTGGTCTTCACACCCGTGTCTTGGACCCCTCTGGGCAAATCAACACCAATGGGGATGAGGTAGACTATGAGACACAAGAGGATGATATCAGCCTCTATGTCAGGGTAAGTAAAATTGTGTTTTACAAAAACTACAGCGCTCCTAATGCTTGTTTTTGAATTTTTTGTAACTTGAAGGAAAGTGGGTGTTTGGGAAAGAAATCCACAGAATCGGGGCTGCAGCATCATTGTTGATGAGGACATGTTGCTTGTGTATGTCAGAGTACAGTGTTGTAAAGTTATTGTAATAGTAGGTAAAAACCAGAAACATTCCTGAACCAGAGCAGTCCTGGAAAAGGGACTTTATCTTAACCATAAAACATTCCCATGCCACAACTGTAACCTTAACCCAGCTTTCTAATACAAACCCTTAACACAATTCCTTAGCGCTAACCTTGAGCCCCCAACTGAAAATCCACTCCCCCCACAGAACTCTAAACCCAGGCTCATAACACCCATAAATCCAACCTTGTACCACTATCCCTGATACCCAACCACATAAAACTAACCTCTAAACCTAACCTTTAACCTATACCTAAATGCAACCTCCTAACGTTAACTCTAAATGTAGACCCCCTAACAATAACCCCTCAAACAAAACTAAACCCAACCTAATAGCATCAACCCATATACCCAACCTCATAGTACTAACCCATATACCCAACCTCATAGCATCAACCCACATACCCAACCTCATAGCACTAACCCATATATCCAACCTCAAAGCACTATTCCATATACCCAACCTCATACCACTAACCCAACTACCCAACCTTATAGCACTAACCCATATACCCAACCTCATAGCATCAACCCACATACCCAACCTCATAGCACTAACTCATATACTCAACCTCATAGCACTAACCCATATACCCAACATCATAGCACTAACCCATATACCCAACATCATAGCACTAACCCATATACCCAACATCATAGCACTAACCCATATACCCAACCTCATAGCATCAACCCACATACCCAACCTCATAGCACTAACCCACATATCCAACCTCATAGCACTATTTCATATACCCAACCTCATAGCACTAACTTATATACCCAACCTCATAGCACTAACCCATATACCCAACCTCATAGCATCAACCCATTTACCCAACATCATAGCACTAACCGATATACCCAACCTCATAGCATCAACCCACATACCTAGCCTCATAGCACTAACCCATATACCCAACCTCATAGCACTATTTCATATACCCAACCTCATAGCACTAACTTACGGTATATACCCAACCTCATAGCATAGCACTATTTCATATACCCAACCTCATAGCACTAACTTACGGTATATACCCAACCTCATAGCACTAACCCATATACCCAACCTCATAGCACTAACCCATATACCCAACATCATAGCACTAACCCATATACCCAGCCTCATAGCACTATTCCATATACCCAACCACATAGCACAAACCCATATACCCAACCTCATAACACCAACTCATATACCCAACCTTATAGCATCAACCTACTTACCCAACCTCATAGCACTAACCCATATACCCATCCTCATAGCACTAACCCATATACCCATCCTCATAGCATCAACCCACTTATTCAACCTCATAGCACTAACCCATATACCCAACGTCATAGCGCTCACCCATATATCCAACCTCATAACACCAACCCATATACCCAACCTCATAGCACTAACCCATATACCCAACCTCCTAACACTGACCCCTATACCCAACCTCCTAACATTAACCTCTGTATCAAACCTCCTAACAGTACCCATATACTGTTAACCATAACCCATATACCCAACCTACTAACACTATTGTGTACAATGGACTATGCCCAGTTTCCTAATACTAGCCTCAAAACCCAGCCTCCTAATACTACCCTATATTCACAACCTCAGATCACCCAGCCTGCTAAAACTAACCCCTATGCCCAACCTCCTAACACTAACACATTTACTCAACTTACTAACACTAACCCCTATACCCAACCTTCTAACACTATCTCCTATACACAATTTTCTAACCTATATACCCAGCCTCCCAGAATCATTTAAATTTCAAATTTATTTTTATTTAAAATTGTTCCTATTTTTATTGTATTTTTATTATTTGTATTAAACAGGATTTTTATAGTGCCAACATCTTTTGCAGTGCTGTACATTAAATAGGGGTTGCAAATGACAGACGAATACAGACAGTGACATAGGAGGAGAGTACCCTGCCCCGAAGAGCTTACAATCTAGGAGGTGGGGGAAGTATCACACAATAGGAGTCTTGGCATCACTTCACTGTATTTCTGGGACAAAGTCCTTGAGCATCCATGGCAAAAACAGCCAAAAGGTGCCACAACCAGTGAAT
Source organism: Pyxicephalus adspersus (assembly GCF_032062135.1). Taxonomy (NCBI): domain Eukaryota; kingdom Metazoa; phylum Chordata; class Amphibia; order Anura; family Pyxicephalidae; genus Pyxicephalus; species Pyxicephalus adspersus. The sequence goes on along the minus strand of NC_092861.1, from coordinate 12,524,615 downwards.
TACCTATTAGGGATAGGATAGAGGTCCTCATCACGCTGATGCACCCAAGGTGGCCTTTTTTGGCCACCCCTTGGCCTATCTTTGCTTCATTGTACACAACTAAAGCTGCGTACACACGTGCAATTCTTGTCGTTGGAAAGGATCTTCCACGATCCTTTCCAACGACAAAGGACTACACGATGCATGAACGAGTGCTGTACATACAACACCGTTCTGCTCTATGAAGAGGGGAGGGGGAGAACGACGGAGCGGCACCCTGCTGCGCGCTCTCCCCCTTCCCTTGCATTAGGATCGCTCGTTGTTCATCGCTCGTGGATCCGCCAGGACGGATCCACGGACGATGAACGACGCCGACTGTACACACGCCAGATTCTCGCCCGATATCTGGCCGATGCCGATCGGGTGAGAAAAATCTGACGTGTGTACGCAGCTTAATTCACCTGTATATAATGTATATTGAAATTCAACAAATACCTCTATTGAATGTAATCTGCATGGAAATGTAATTAGTAAACCCTGCATTCAAAATGTTATGCTTGTTTTGGGTCTTCTTTTTATTAAAAAGTATTTGTTCCCCCTTAACTGTGTGGTGACATGCAGATAATGAGTGGTGGGTGTGTGGATTATTTTAGGATGACTGCTTGGGTCATGGACTGGAGAATGGAGAGCACACAATGTACAAATCTTTGGCACAATGGACAACCACATGTGCCAGACAAAGATGCCAGTCGTCGTCCCACACAAAGAGAGCTTTCTTTCATTAGTTAGGTCCTGATCAGCTTTAAATTATATTTCTTATAATCACTATATTATAATAGAACTCATTAGAAAACATTAGTTTATATGGAATTGTTATATCTTCCTGTATGTTGTGCCTTACAATTGGAGGACTGTAGTTCTAAATCCAAGCTACTAGAGCAGGATCTATTAAAGAGATTGTCTCTTTCTAAATGACCATCAATGTCACAAGTGGGTAACTAAATTGCCACAGTACAGTAAAGAAGGTAGATCAATTGCATTGATATCCTCTAACTTTCTAATAAAGTGTAACTGTTAAAATAAAAAAGGACAGCTAAAATCCACCAGAACTGTCCTGTTTTTTTCCTTTGTCCCAGTGCTGCCATCTTCTTCCTTCTTCTGCCTACGCCACCCGGTCTCGCACTGCGCAGGCGTAAGATCAGTTAATGTATCCTGCTGTAAATGGAAAAAAAGAGTGCCCATCTCACTGCATTTGTTTTTTTTAATGGCTGAAAAAGCTCTTTCTGCACATTTCTGATCTCAGGTATGTGCAGAAGGAGCAGGGATATGTGGTGTAAGAATCCCAAGAGGGTCTACACTTCTATTTAGTCTTTACCACAAGGGTGCGGGCTTTTTTTTTTTTTTAAATAAAAAAACGCAAATAGAGGTTGACATTAAAAAATCCGACAACCTCCGGACCTGAGGATTTTTGAAAATTCCGGATTTTTTTTTTTTTATACCTACCTCCACTGACAGGCTGGCCTTCCTCTCGCAGCACCCACGGACATCTGGCACAGTTCCAGAGAGCAGGCATCAGGGACGTCTCAATGTGTATTTTAGTTTAGCAAGCAAGGCCTAACAGCTGTTTCTGCAGAACAGCGTCATGAAAACATTAGTGGTCAAACAGTGTACTGCAGTCCCTGTATTGTAAATGCGACCTGAAATTCATGCCAGGAACCTTGAAGCATCCGGATTATCGATGGCCTGATTTTCAATTGTCAACCTGTAAAAAAAAAAAAAAAAAAAGCAATCTAATCCTACAATTTTTTTATACAAAATAAAAACAAGAAAGTTTTTGCAGTAGGTAAACTTTATCCTGTAAAGCCTAATCATGCCAACACTTGAACTAAAGTGTCCACCCAATAAATGATTGTTTTGCCATTTCCAAATAATACCAGGTTGGTGCTGCATAGAAAGAAGCCAAATGCATCTGTCAATAAACTGATATCAGAAGCATCTTGAACTAATATCAAATGTAATTGAAATGCAAATACTGAAAGCACAATAAATTTGCCCTTCTACACAAGCCCTTAGTCCATACACTCATTGCATCTGCAGGATGTGCTTCAGGTTTTTCGACTAATATCACATTTTACAGCATGTGTACACCCTGAAAGCTGTTTTTTTCTATCTGCCTATATGTTGCCTTTCGTGCACCCACCCGATTAAAGTTCTGCTTAAATTTTTCAATAAAACTTTATAGTTTTATTTTAAAATACACATCCTATTTTTAGAATAATATCATCATAATTCATAGTTATGAAATAAACTCAACGCACACAGATGGGACCATTCTTGACACTCTACACCAGAGGACCCCAACCTCCGGACATGGACCGTGTCTCCCAGGCTCAGACCTGCGATGGGAGAGTGGTCAGGTTCTGGCATCATTACGTCACTTTGTGGGAAGTTTCTTCCCCTTTGAGTACATGAGCACATGCGCGGTCTGGAGTCCATGCATTTAGTGGTCTGCAAGCTCCTAAAGGTTGGGGACCTCTGCTCTACACTGAAATCGAAGTTCTCCAACTGCAAACTTTGGCACATGGGAGACCAAGGGCAGGCTATATACAAATACTAAAAAGTCAGTATTTATACAGGACCTTGTGGACACTCAGTGATGAAGGGCTTGAGCATCAATTCTATTTCCTAAGGGTTATACCTTGTTTGGGATGCATTCTGCATGCCACTCACCAGTCCCAAATTATATTTGAAACTCCCAGGAAAATAAATGTAACTATTCTATTAATAAGCAGGGGTGAACAAGTTTGGAAACTTTCCATTTGTCAAAGCTGGTCCTATTACCTCCTATTCTATGTTAGCTTATGCTTCAGAACTTCTAAGAACTAACATCCCATTTAGAATGTGCGGGTGTGGTTGTGTACTTCAGTCCCTTTCTATGCTTCAAACAAAGCTCAGCAATAAATAGTTTTCCTGATTATCTGAAAATGAACAAAGTCCAAGTACGAATTACACTGACCTAAGAAGTGCGGCATTAATTTGCAGTTTTTTTTGTTGTTGTTGCCAAATGAAACCATTAGAAACAAGTTTGAAAGGCAATATGATTGCATGGATTTCCCATAAGTCCTTTTTTTGGACTTAAATCCTCTTTCAAAGTTTTCTGTGTGTCATATAGGTCTGACGTCTAATATCCTTAAATGTGTTGTCAGGGCATTGAAATCTGCTCCTATTCTTCATCTGGCAGTGGCCATGGTGCATTATTCCTTCTCCCTTTACCATATCATACAGAAGGACTTGACATTATAGGAAGGACCCCAGAGATATCACCAAAATGGTGTTTCAAGGCCATGGCTGGTAATTATAGAACTGATGCTGATAATATAAAGATTTATTTATAGTGATTATTTTTTGGATTGTTTAGGGAAGAATTACATCTTCTCCCACTTTATGCTGCATGTGCCCCTTTAGGCTGGTTGGTCTTTGTAAATCTTTGTAAAATGAGTGCAAAATCCCTCGTAGACAATCGTAACAAGAACAGGTTGGTAGATTCACGCTTCCTATTTACTCTTGTAAAATTTTGGATTTCCCATTACCTTCTGTCTTTGTGATAATAGTCACCAAGACACATAGAAATGGTGAATCCCCCTAGCTGGGACACAAACTCAGCAATATGACAAGGTGTCCAACCGATCCCTACTCCACTGAAACCATGAAAAATGGAGCTTTACATACATTTCTTTCCTAGAAAACATGGCAGACTTGCTGTTGGAAGGGTAAATGTTGGCCACATTACACAACTCCCTATTATAACAAGCAATGATTGAATGAAATCTGGAGTATTATTTGCTGTTGTGGGACCAACATTATAGACAGTTACAGTTTCCATCCAATAAATGACTGATTTGCTGTTTCTTTAAATAAGCAGGTTAGAAGAAGGTCAAACGGATTGGAAGGAAGTTAACTGCAGGTCAAATACAACTTTAGGTGAACTGTCAGTGGTCTCAGAAGCTGATGATAATAAACTCCTATACTGCGTCTGCTGATGTCATTCAGTTTTTCAGACCAATATTGTATTTTACAGCATACACATGCCATTAATCAAACATATTATAATAAAGACTTTCACCTTTGTTTCTTTTTATCTCGCTACTAAAGCATTTACCTGAACCTCACGTATGCAATTTAATTTATCTATAGACATACTGACATCCTGTGACTCGAGTATTTGTATTTTTACACGTTTGTGGTTTCGTCAAACTTTTTAAAGTTCCTGAACATGTGCACAATTTGTCATTTTCAGGCTTCAAAAGAGTGTGATTTACAGGGCAGGAAATAGAGCAAAATTGATTTGTGAGGCTTCTGGAAGCTCTGCCAAAAGAAAAAGGCTCAGCAACTTTCCCAAAAATTGAACTAAGAATACAATGATACAGGGGCAGACAAGGGGAGGTGCAAAGTGTATCACTGCACAGGGGACCCCATGTCATTTCTGCACAGGGGCCCACTGCTAGCTATGTATGCCATTGCTGCGGTAGAAGGCTGGCACCTGGTGGCACTGGCAGACAGAGTACTCATGAACAGATATAGGACAGAAACTACATTTGGAGCTGTCTTTGGTCTCCTTCTTCCCCAAGCCTTTTGCAAATAAACCCACCAAAACCGTATACATGTCTGTTTAGAGTAAGTTTTTTCCCAAGCATGTTTAAATCAGATTAATAATTTAAATCAGATTTTTTAATCAGATCAATACCTCCACAAGACCTCTATTCATATCATCACCCTTTTGGTAAAATAATACTTTCTGAGGTTAGTTTAAAACGCACAACTAGTTTGGGATTCTGTCCTGATGTCATGATCTTAGCCTCGTATTAAAAACACTGTACTTTCTGTACATATTAAGTTCTTGCACCCTTCTTTAATATTTGAATGTGTTATATTCTTCCGATTTTTCACAATTGTTGTTGCTCATCCCTAGACTGGATGTATCTTATCAAGATATTTTTGTAAGTGAGGTCAGAAGAACTAGAAAAGAGTATGTCCTTTATTCTGCTAGTAGTCCCTCCAGTGATGCCAGGACCTCCTTTGGGTGATCTATCTAGTGATGGGCCCAGAATTCCATCTAGATATAGTAAAGAGTATATCTTTCCTCCGTCTGGTGAATCCTCAGGGGATGTTCCTGGAATTCTATCTATATAGGAGAACTAGAACCTCCTTCCTCCTGCTGGTGAACCCTCTATTGATGCCCCCCCAAGATTTTCATCTATATAATGATATACAAACCTTCTCCCTCCTGCTGGTGATCCCTCTAGTGATGCATTCCAGAATTCTATCTATATACTGTAGAGGAAAGAGTTTGTAATTTTGGTATATTTTTTTTATACCCCCCCCCCAGAATTCTATCTATCTAGTGATATCAGGATTTCATTCACCCTGCTGGTGATCCCTCCAGTGAAGGTCTCCAGAATTTTATCAATATAGTGGAATCAGAACCTCCTTCCTCCTGCTGGTGATCCTTATGGTGATGTCCCTCAGAATTCCAAAGTAATAAACATCCTAAATTGTTTTCTTCTGGCCAGCACAGTACGCCCAGTATTGAACTCTATTGAATTTTTTTTTTTTTTGCCTGTATGCAATATTTGGCAATAGGAAACATTAAACTGAAGTTTTGTTGCACCTACCAAGGAGAAAATGTGTGCGTCTTTGTATCCTCACACTGTTTACTTACATGAGGTCTGAATAATACAAATAAAAATGTATTATCAATTGACTATCAAACAATACAAATGAAACTAACAATGTAATTCAAACAAGTCTTAACTTGTGCATGTCAACCCCAGCAAGGATCTGGGTGTAGTTTTCATTCACTGGAAGAAGCACCAAGGCCATTCTAAATACTGCCCTCAGAACCATAGAAAAGAACCAATTCTCAGCATTGATTATGAAAATGTAAAGTTTTTCTTTCTTCTAATTTAAGATAAATTTTACATTTTGCAAATTATATATTTAATATGTATATTGTCAGGCCATAGTTGTCATGTTACTGAAAAAAGGTCAGTTGTTAATAGAGATCAATAACTGAGTACAGTACGAAAGCAAATAGTTTTTGCTGATCTCTCAGTTTTGAAAACACAGCAGTCTCTGTACATCTTCTTATTAAACACATGGTCTTGGACTGCCAAAACCTTGGTTCTTTAAAAAATCTTCCCCCCAACCCTCGTAGTTCCAATCAGGGTAAAGACACAGGAGATAAGAAACCCACAAACCCCTCTATAAACTTTTGGGATTTATAATTAAAGCGTACCTAAACTCAGAATTTTTTTCTTTACATACAAGGGTAGACAACTCTTTTATTTTAAGTAAAAATTTTGTTTGCTAGTGTTTTTTTAAAGTGCAACGCCCTACGTCAAGCATCCCGTCAATAGGCTCGTCAGTAGGGTAAAAAATTGCCGGAAGAAGAACACGGAAGAAGAGAGGAGAAGATGACGGCACCTGGTGCACCATCTGCGCTGGACCAAAGACAGATACCAGGACGACACGGGACCCGATGGAAGAAACCTCCCGACGGATAGGTGCGTGATTTTTTGGGGGGTTTACTTCCGCTTTAAGGTTTGCCCTGGATTTGCCCTGGGTTTCCACCTGGCACAATTTTAGAAGCACTGGTTAAGATACACATGCATCCAGCCCCTTGTCTATTGTAGGCATGATCAACTATCAAATGCATCCAAAGAGGTTTTGAATCGGTGCCCTGGTTCAGACACGGTAACTGGAGGATGCATGCTGCTTCTTGGAGAATATTGGGATATAAGTCAATGATTGACCTGGCATGATAAGGTAAATAACTATTAAATTAGATCTAAACCCTAACTAACCCTTCAGCATCCAACACTCCTATCGGTGCCTTGTAAATATTATGGTTCTCTGGCATGAGCTGTGGTGCCATCCAGCGACTCCCTACGCCATGTGTTTACTTAGGATCTGGCAGATTCAACCACAGACAACGTATTGTAAATTCTGGTATTTTATACCACAATACAAGCCCATGAATACACTGCATGTGTAACATATCCGTTTGCAACACTGAAGATCAGAATTTGTGTCTTCAGGCCTTCTAAGCCTACTCATCTTCTAAATATGTATTGCTATATCTACTCTCATGAATACTAAATCAAAATGAGTAAAATAGTAAATAATGAGCTTTGCCCTGGGCCACTAATATGTTAATAAAGTTATTCAAACACCAAGAAAATGACTCCATTACATTCAATTTGAAGGAAAGTGGTCATCATGACGAACAGATCACCATGGCAACACCTGAATTATGGCCTGAATGAGGTGGAAACTTCTTTGTCATCTCTCAGTGCCAAAATGGGTTGCATAAAAGACTTGTTGCAGATTTCTAATTAGGAAAAATTAGGATTTTTTTTCCCCTATGGTAACCAATTACCCAAGTGAAAATTTTGAAAGCTTGTTTATAATATGCATAGGTCATAAAGAAAAGAGATGGTGCAGATTTCATTTTTATAATTGTAGAATTTTTGACATGCAAAGTGCTGTAGCCCTTAGGAATCAATTATAATAAATTGCCAAGCCATGATAACAACTTTATTCTCAATGCTGCTATGAATGCAGCCTGAAAAATGTTGGTCTTGAACAGTAATGCCAACGTAAAAGAGATCAGGGCAAAAGGACTCAAAATGTCATCTGGTAATATATCACAACATTGCGCTTTGTTTAGGGAAAGTGTTTTCTGTACAAGAGGTATTGAATGGAACTATTGGCTTAAGTTATAATTATAAGAACTCCATATACTCAAGTATAAACTGACATTGTTTTCCCCCTCAAATTGCTATTGGAGAAGGAATATTGATTTACTGATATACTTGGGTCACACCAGTAGATGGTGCTGTTACCTCATGTAAAGTGTGTAACAAACACTTGCTCTAGGGGATGTGAGACATACATTTGTTACAAACTTTCCATGGCCACAATAATGTACAATCGTTCATTTAGGAGCAATAAATTATCATAGCCCCTGTTCCTGTTGGAGCAAATTGAACCATGTTTTATAAGGGTTGTCGTTGCCTTCCTCTGGATCAACTGTGAATATATGGTGATATCTGGGATAAGTTGGTTTGTAGTATGTTAATTTCCTTAGTAGTTGAACTTGATCAACTTTTTCTTAACCTGACTAACTATGGTATTATATTCAGCTCAAAAGTACAAAATACTGTAATCTGTAAAAAAAAAAAAAAATAAATAAAAAAAAAAAAAGGCAAAACATGATATACAGACTGAGCCCATGTGGTTTTATTTTTCTCCGTTTAGGAAATATTTAAAGATATTTAAAAATAACCATGAACGTTATAATCTGCAATAAATTTATTGGTATTTCTATGGATTACTGTTTGAAAGTTAGCAGTAATGGCCACATTTTCTGCCTTGGCATTTATTTATATTTGCTCCAAAGCAGTATCCCATATTCACAGGTGAAAATAAGTACCTTGGTTTATATTGAAGTGTTTATAAATATATATATATTTATGTGTGTTTATTTATATGTGTGTATATATATATATATATATATATATATATTGCTGAGAACCATTGTCTGTCTTTTAATCTGAAAGAAGTTTGCTGGGTCCCTTTCTTTATAAATATATTAATTAATTTTCCACCAAAGGTCTTCAAACTTCTATGCTCATGTATGCAAATAACCTCTATCCTGTTGTACATGATATACCCTGGTTTGTATCTCAGTTTGTTTCACTCTGTACAGGGTGGAAAAAGAACTAGTGATGTGTTTCACCTAATAAATTATTTGTTTGTCATATTTGTTGAAGATGTTTTGAGACTTTCCAAGTTGTTTCATTATCAGAATTGATGAAGCAGCTTAAAAGGCTGTGAAACATCTTCAGTATAATTAGAAAAAGACCATGTACACACATCAGATTATTCTCGTCCAATGATCGCCTCAGGGCTGATATCAGCCTAGAATCTGGTGTGTGTACAGCACTTGTGGTCCATCGTTCCGTCATTTGTCCTGGCAGATCGAGGAACAATCGTAATGGAAGGGAAGGGGAGAGAGCACAGTGGGGTGCTGCTCCGTCGCTCTCCCATCTCCATAGAGCAGAATGGTGCTATATGTACAGCGCTCATTCATGCATCATTTAGTCTTTTGGGAAGGATCGTGTAAGATCTTTCCAATGACAATTATTAAACCTGTCCAATAAGTCCAGTTGAATGTGACTAATTACTGCTTGATATACAATGATCTGGATACATGAGAACCTCCACAGATATATATAGACTCTGTCACAATCCCAGTACAAGGGAAGGTAATTGTATTGTATCTGCAGCACATAGTACTGTGATTAGATATTTTATAGATGATTGAGAACAAAACTTCACAAACATTTATAAAGAGATAAGTAATGATAACAGATGTATGACTCACCTTACTACGCTATCAGCCAAGAACAACAATCAATTATTGCAAAACATCTCAGTATAGCTTTATTAACTCAAGGATATCCCTCTGCAACTCTTTATGGTTGTACTAGTATGAATAAAAAGGAAAGCTGCAGCAAAAGTACTTTCTGCTTTTTTTTTCAATTTGTGATTTTTTTTATTATATATTATAACTGTGAATGTATTAGATGTAAAAAAAGCATTGGACTTTCTTTTTGGGGTATAACTGTAAAACAAAGAATGTGATATTGCCAAAACTTCTTCTTTGTGCATGAGTTTTAATTTTCAATGATGTTCTTGCAGCAAATGTTGGAGGAATATTTATAAGTGTATTTGCTTTATAAAGATGTTGTATATGTATGTAATAAAAAATGTTTTCATTTACCAAAAATCTCCTCTGATCCATTTGATGGTGCCCAGTCCCGCATAACTACCTGCTGGGGTCAGTCGGGGACCCCACAATATCCCATTGTTTTCCTGTATTAATAAATTAATGCTGATGGAAGATCTCACTGCCTCCTCCTGGGAGGATCATTTTAGGAATAGATGGTACTAATGGATTGTTTTTCGGTTTTATACTTGAATATTTTATACTCCATTGTTGACCACTCTGGTTGACAGGTCTGCTGATTATAACTTAATATATTATAGCTTCCCTTTTTTTTCGATTTTCTTCTTTAATTTAACTTACATTTTTTCATATATGTAAAGTCCATTTGGGATTATTGAGTCATTTCTATGTATAGCAGAGATGAACACTTGGTGGTATTAAGGCTTATTATTGTGTTGTATAGGATTTTCCAATGCATATTAGATTATCATGTAATGCCCATTTTCTGCGGATGTTGGATCATCAACTTACAGGTTATAGGGGGGCTCCACTGTGGCCCTTGATTTCAGCAAAGGCCCCACATATATTGTTCAGTATATGTAATGCTGGAAAGGAATGAGGGATTGTGGACATAACAGAGGGAACGGTGACCGCTGGCTGTGGACATGCTGCAATTTAAGTTTGAGGACATGTTAAGACTAAGGGCTAAGTCTAAGGGCTGCAGAACAAATATCAATGAATCACTTAATGGCAGCTTGGACCCCAGGATTTAATAGGGTACCTGTTATCAGGCACTATGTTGGAATAAAATGTTTTTCAGTCAAGAAGGATTTGTACTATTATTTTTGCATACTTTTTCCATCAAATTTGTTTTTTTTAGCATAAGGACTCATATGACTTTAGCAACAGATCAAACTCGCCCTCCAGTGGAACTTTGTTGGTACTGCAACACTTTGATAAACCTATAATATAACTTTATATAAAACTTAAGTAAAACTGTTCATTGGTTGATAATAGTTTGATGCATTTGAGATTTTATTGCAGTTACAGAGCTGATCTAAACATAATATATCTCTATAGTTAACCTTCAATGTTTCAATTGTTACCTATAAATTAAAATGTATACATTTTATTTGTATCATTTATTCTATTTATACTGACACTAAAAGTATCATTCTGCTACAAAGCATTGCTAAAAAAGCATTTAGTATGATGCATTACCTATAGGCCAGTATTATAGTTCCAGGTGAATATGCTGACTCTAATGAATACCTGAGAAATGATGATGCTGTGCTTCTGATGGTAAGAACGAAAAAAGAAATAATGTATGTTAATTATTGTAAAATGTCAAAATGCTGCATTACTGAGTATGCAGGCACTAAATATGAAAATGAAAGGTCTGCTTTAATCTGAAGTTCTATCTAGACCTTTATGCCTAGATGTCTTGCACAAATACTATATGGTGCAATAACACTTTGCACTTGTATATATACTGTGTATATCATTTAATATATATATATATATATATATATATATATAACCTGCCTGCTTACAATATTTAAAGTTTGTTTAGTTCAGTTTATTGTGAAGATATATCTGGTCTATTTTTTTGAAAAGCGAACTCCTGTTAATATATATATATAGTCAAACATTTAGTACAAGCATTCCCAAATATTTGATTTGCTAAGTGTGGATTAGTTTTTCTGTAACATCAGAGTCCATACCTTCTTGATAAACATTGACATGTGACTGTACCTTATCTGTGAGGTTATAAGGATATGTGACATTGTTTGTTGTAGCAATGTTTGTTGTCACACAGATCTTCTCCCGACTATGCTTTTTCTACATAATATATTAATAATAATATCAAATACATGAGATCCAGATCAAAAGAAATGTAGAATATGTTGGAAATTCCTTTATCTAAGAATTAATTTGGGGTTAACTTACTACTTACTCAGAGTTGAGTATCTTCACCTATTGCATGTGTTCACTTTAAATATCCAATCATGTGCTATCAGATGAAATATTTAAACAGGGATTTGCTTTTCAATAAATAGACCAGATAAATTCTTACTCTGTGAGCAGGCAGGTTCTTTGTTTCAGGTTCCTTCGACAAAAAACTTACCTACCTATCACATTTTTTACCTAAATTCACCTCTTTGCTTTGGCGCTGGTATCATCACCTGGTCCTCTTTGTGATTTTTGGCTTGTTTGATTGGCCAGATTGGGATGACATTACAACCGCACATGTGCACAGAGCTTTGGCTCTCAGCATATGGTGCAGGGATAGCGTTCACAAATGAAAGGTGTAAAAGACAGGTTAGGCAGCCAGTGGGTTGAAGGGATGGGCCATGGAACGCACAGATGTGCAGGAAAAGGCCAGGGAACAATGCATAGACCAGTGCACACAACATGCTGTGTGTAAATTAGACTGCTAATCTGACCTCCATTTTGGAAATTCTATATTTTGGAGGATTTTGAAAAAGCCAAAACACAAATGACCAAACTTATCTGTAACTTCTACATGCAATTTAGCCATTCACATGACCAGGTAACAAAGAATTGTAGAGCGAACAGTGTAGCATACTAAAACTAACACAAAAATTTAAAGAACAGTACAAAACAGAAAGAATGTATAGAGAGAGCAAATACTGTACATACATCTGTTGCAGAGACTGTCTAATGATCAACTGAATATTAGTACTGCCCCTGCTCCCATGTACAGGCCACAAGGAGGCGCTAAGGATCTGGGTACGAGACATGGATAAGTTGTGAGAAATCCTCAGCTCAGGTACAAGCATTCCTATACTTCCATAAATAACTAATTGGTGTTGATTTACTAAAGGAATATAGTCTATTCACATAGCAAACTTTTAAACCCTCCCTACAAGGAGGAAGCTCTGCTGATTGCAATCAAATAAAAGTTTTTATAAACGCATGTAAGTGTTCCCACTGCGTTTATATACTTTTTATGCACTTTTTAGGCGTTTTCCAGCGTTTTAATTTTTTTAAACCTTATAGATAATGCTCATGAACATGCCTCAAGGAAACATCCTGGTGAAGATTAGCCCATTGCAAAGCATTGGAATTTCAAATATGGGCATTTAAAGCCTCAGATTAAATGCTGGGGAAAACGACCGTGTGGACTAAGCCTAAGTGCAAAATTGGCAGTGGTTGTGCCCATGTGTACAAAGGCTTAGCATGCACAGTGTGGCATGTGCTTACAGCTAAAAAAAAACATAACCCACAGCAGCTTATCGTATGAAGAACATGAGCACTAAGACCTTAGCCATACAAATCCATGGGCCCCTTTGCAGAATTTACAGAGCCAGGCAGGAGAAGCCAGTAGTAGAAGATCTCCATTGTGAGCAGCCAGGAGAGGGGCCCCTTTAATCCCTTTTAAAGGGCCAAGCCTCTTCTGCTTGACCCTGGAACCCCTGTTCTTACACCACTGATCTTAGCCATGTCTGAAAAGATGCTGCAGTTTGCTAGAAGTCATTTAACTCCACTAGGGGGCGTGAATGTGCCTGTTCCCAGATCACTTTGATTCACCAGTGACCAATAAGATATTGAGATGGACAGGGATCCACCTCAAAAAAAAAACACCTCTTGCTTTTTTTATTTACTTACTGCAGTAGAGGCCCTGACACTTGGTAAATACCTGAATTTGGTTTCAGCCAGTGCAGTAGCACTTTGATTGAGAGTAGTAGGGGCAGCACTGGCAGCCAATTAGATGTAGGCATGCCAACAAGGAGTAAGCTGACAGTAGGAAAGAGCAGAGTGAGCAGAGAGATGGCCACATCAGTCTTCTGTTGCTCTTTTACCTTATACACAGCTGTTCCTTAACTGGATAGAGGGTGTAGTGTTAATGTTGGGACTGAATATGAAGAAATGGAAATTTGGCAGTAATACGGCTCCTTTTGTGTGTTTACCTGTGTATTTGTCTGTATATTTGCTTTAAATAACACATGACTCCAGTAGCTGTCCCTTGTTTGGTAAAAATTCTCATTGTCAGCTAAAAGACTGAATTTTTTTCTCAATTAAACCGCAGACTTGTTTTCCTGGAGCATTGTTTGCTTTGTGGTCTGTTACACATACACGTGCGCTTCCTGCTCCCTCACTCCCTATTCTAATATGGGACAGGGACCAACGCAATTAACCCCCTCATTACTCCCACACCTCGGAGATTTGGCCTTCTGCTGTGTGCAGATTCTGCTACAAATAAACTTTAGATAACTACCTGACCTACACCCCTACATTCAAGAAATAAGGGTGAGGGCACTCTTATTTGGTACCCTGGGTCCTGATGCCACTGTAGCATTTTTGCTGGCCCTAGCAAAGAGATTGAGAAATACAGCTAGGTGTGAGATAAGTGATTGTGTGTTCATCTGTGTGTATATATGTATGCATTGTGTGTATGTGTATGCAGTGTATGTACATGGAGTATATACTCCTGACACCTGCTCTATGTATGTTATATACACCTGAGCCCTGCTCTATGTATGTTATATACACCTGACCCCTGCTTTATGTATGTTATGTTCACCTGACCCCTGCTCTATGTATGTTATATACACTTGACCCCTGCTCTATGTATGTTATATACACCTGACCCCTGCTCTATGTATGTTATATATCTATGTATGTTATATATACCTGACCCCTGCACTATATATGTTATATACACATAACCCCTGCTCTGTATGTTATATACACCTGACCCCTGCTCTATGTATGTTATATACACCTAACCCCTACTCTATGTATGTTAAATACACCTAACCCCTGCTCTATGTATGTTTTATACACCTGGCCCCAGCTTTATGTATGTTATGTTCACCTGACCCCTGCTCTATGTATGTTATATACACTTGACCCCTGCTCTATGTATGTTATATACACCGGATCCCTGCTCTATGTATGTTATATACACCTGACCCCTGCTCTATGTATGTTATGTTCACTTGACCCCTGCTCTATGTATGTTATATACACTTGACCCCTGCTCTATGTATGTTATATACACCGGATCCCTGCTCTATGTATGGTATATACACCTGACCTCTGCTCTATGTATGTTATATTCCCCTGGATCCGTGCTCTATGTATGTTCTATACACCTGACCCCTGCTTTATGTATGCTATATACACCTGACCCCTTCTCTATGTATGTTATATTCACCTGACCCCTGCCCTGCTCTATGTATGTTATATACACCTGACCCCTGCACTATATATGTTATATACACATAACCCCTGCTCTGTATGTTATATACACCTGACCCCTGCTTTATGTATGTTATGTTCACCTGACCCCTGCTCTATGTATGTTATATACACTTGGCCCCTGCTCTATGTATGTTATATACACCGGATCCCTGCTCTATGTATGTTATGTTCACTTGACCCCTGCTCTATGTATGTTATATATACCTGACCCCTGCTCTATGTATGTTATATACACCGGATCCCTGCTCTATGTATGTAATATACACTTGACCCCTGCTCTATGTATGTTAAATACACCGGATCCCTGCTCTATGTATGGTATATACACCTGACCTCTGCTCTATGTATGTTATATTCCCCTTGATCCCTGCTCTATGTATGTTCTATACACCTGACCCCTGCTTCTATGTATGTTATATACACCTGACCCCTGCTCTATGTATGTTATATACACCTGACCCCTGATCTATGTATGGTATATACACCTGACTCCTGCTCTATGTATGTTATATATACCTGATCCCTGCTCTACGTATGTTATATACACCTGACCCCTGCTCTCAGTACCTTACATACTCCTGATCCCTGCACCCTGTGTATTACACACTCCTTACCCAGATTAGGCTCAGTACCCTTTAAGTCACTCACACTGTTAACACAATTTGGCCATATCCAAATTTAGTTGCAGCATGCTACAGTTGCCCTAGATCTTTCACAATTCTATCCTTGGGGAGCCATCCAATGTTTTGTTGAGGGGAGGGGGGGGGCACTGATTTTTAATTAGGCTCCCGGAAATGTTTTATTGCTATATTTGCCTTCCTCTGCCAGTGATTTTGAAAAAAATGAAAAAAAGTTCTGACTGTTACCCAGTTTTTAAGTATAACAAAAGTCTCAGTGTTGAAATATTGGATCTAATATGCAACATCAAATCTGGTAGTTCAATGTGATGACCCCAATCTGGCCCTATCACTATATCTAAATACTTTTTTAGGTTCCCGTCTGTCCTTTTTTCTAAAGTGTGTGGTGGGTGGGTTATCAAGGAGCCAGGTAAGTAGTTTCACAGACTTAGAGGGAAGGAAATGTCCACCTACTACCATCTTGGAAGACTCAGCAGATGTAAACTGTGACAACTGGCTGTTGAGGGAGAAGGAGGAAGCGTTGTCACCCTGGGAGAACTGAAGTGGGAAGGAAATGTAATGGTATGTTTTGGCCTTTGCAGAGAACATTTAGGACATGGGCGACAAAAACATGATGGGTTTAACCCTTTTCCAAAACTATAGGCATTCCACTCCAACATCAAGAATACAGATGTCACCAATTCATCAATTCATGATTCTCCTGAATATTCCTTTATAAGATCAGTTTTAGAGCCCATACAAGGACATTTAACTAATTACAAGAACAACCAACGAATTCAAAGCCGCCACTATCATTCAGGTTGCATTTGTATGAATGGCTGACTGAAAGTCACAATTGACTTGTATGTGACCGATATTCAGTTCACACAATTTAGCAGACCTGGCCCTAATTAGTTTAATTTTCCTCTTCAGGAAAAGGAAAACATTAAATTCACCTAATCTTCCCACCAATTATTATTAGTAAAGGCTAAAAGTGTCTCTGGCTCTAAAATATTTATTATGTACAGAAGTGCATAATATGTCTGCGCTATAAAAAAACTGTTTATTAATATTATTATTATTATTATTATTATTAATAATAATAATAATAATATTACTTAACTATACCATATAACAGCCAACCAGTCTTTTAGATATGGAGGCTGCATTAGTTTTCTTCTTTTTTTTTTAGCCATTTTTATTTTTACCTGGGGATCCAGTAATACGTTTTCTGTCCTAAGGTGAATGATTCATACCTCCCAATTTCTGGAGATAGGAAACGGGGACACTTTTTTAGCTCAAAGTATGTAGTCACAGGAAACACCCCTGCCAAGCCCATAATTTGGGAACAATAAAAAAATGAATAGCCAAAACATTTTTGAGTAAAGCAAGATTTTTTTCACAAGTTTGTTTCTTATATTAGATTTAAAAAAAATCAGGAACAGTTGTGAGGTATGAATAGGGACAGTCTCTCCAATCAGGGGCAGTTGGGAGTTGTGAAGAGTGACAGTCTCTCCAAATCAGGAGCAGTTGGGAGATATGAGGTGGGACAGTCCCTCCATATCAGGGGCAGTTGGGAGGTATGAGGAGGGACATTCCCCCCAAATCAGGGGCAGTTGGGAGTTGTGAAGAGTGACAGTCCCTCCAAATCAGGGACAGTTTGGAGATATGAGGTGAGACAGTCCCTACAAATCAGGGGCAGTTAGAAGGTGTAAAGAGGGACAGTCCCTCCAAATCAGGTGTGGTTGGGAGGTGTGAGGAGGGACAGTCCCTCTACAGCAGGGGCAATTGGGAGGTATAAGAAAGACAGTCCCTCCAAATCTGGGGCAGTTAAAGGTATGAGGAGGGACAGTCCCTCTTCATCAGGGGAAATTGGGAGGTGTGAGGGGGACAGTGCCTTCAAATAGGACAGTTGGGAGGTATGAGGAGGAACAGTCCCTTTAAATTAGGGGCAATTGGGAAGTGTGAGGAGAGACAGTGACTCTAAATCAGGGGCAGTTGGAAGATATGAAGAGGGACAGTCCCTTCAAATCAGGGGAATGATCTTTTTTTTCTTACAACACATATAACAAAACACGTTAAATGATATATTCAAACCCTAAATATGATATACCAGTTCACCATCACCAGCACTTATTTTTGTATTTGCCCCTCATCGGGAATAGGTATAAAACAGTGGGTGACAATATTTATAGCAAGGTGCTGAAGCCGCAGCCCTCCCACATACACAGAGCTGTCACCTCTATCATGCACACTGGGTGGAGGGAGTGTTGTGTTGTCACCCAGCCATGCAATAGGTGCAGCCAGTCCCCCTTTCTCTCCGCCTCTCTTCTTTAGCTCTGGGCTATTTTGGTGTCACCCAGATCAGTGACACATGAAGATACAGTAACCAGCAGACATGTAGCTGCAATTCTACAACCTGCACTACAAGACAGCTGATCTCTGGGATGCTTGGCTGACTTAAAGGAACTCCCCTCCCATAACTCATGTACTTCAAGGAATAGTCAAGCCAGGAGTTAAAACCCAGCACTGGTGTCATCCTCGTACTCCACAAAAAAGTTTTCTGACAAAACAAAAATGACGGACTCTGTTCCTTGTAATGGAGACGAGAAGGACCCTGAAATAGAACTTTTCGTAAAGGTAAGTTTACGCTGGGTGGCTTTGCTAATGCCAAGGCAGCGAATGTTCTTGGCTGTTATATGGGGACAAGAATTTCTGTCCATTCATATCTGACGACTAAGCACTTTTTGCTGTGTTTTGAACAGTTCCCACGTCCCGCTGTTGTTGCTGTGCCTGCGTTTTACAGACCGATTAGGATTTAATTACAAGATAAACAGAAGCTTCTGGCGAATTCTAAAATAATGAATATGCAGGGGAGGGGGTCATTCGCTACGTCAGGTCGTCCCCGATTGCGTCACCATAAGGTGCCATTTACGCGTGTCAAGCTATGTCACCATTTATTAATACATTTTTATTATTATTAATAATAATAAACAGGATTTATATAGCGCCAACATATCATGCACTGCTGATAAACCATTTATTGTCAACTGCGCCCTGATGGGCATAGACAGAGCGCTATAGCACACCCCAATGCACAGGTGCAAATGTTTTGTGGGTGGCACTGGGTTGCATTGTAAAATATTGCTCAGGACTTTTTTTTTATTAAAAAAAATACTGCATTAAATTAAATGCATTAAAGTGCATTTAGGTTCATATGTGCACATCGCTGTGATGCCAATTGGTTGAAATGCCCGCTGGCAGCCACTATAGCATTCCTGCAGGTTGTCTCACTATTATATTATATTACGTTATAAATGGAGATAAAAGGGGGACCCAGGTGTGGGGGTTCATCTTGCTGCTGTGTCAGAGGGGTGTATTTTTAATGATGGCACTGTGCCAGGAAAGAATGATCAGACTGGCAGCACTGGGCTCCTGGTAATTTCTGTGTTTTTGTATTACTGTTATCTTTGAAAAACTTTTTTGCTGTGTAACTAGAATTAAAAAGGGAACTCTACTCTGTGCACATTTTGGCATTGATGTGTATCCATGTTATCTATTTTTAGATATTAAGGATCAGCGTTGTCACCCTATGACAGAAAAGGTGTTAGGACTTTACCTCTCCTAATCTCTGTAATACAGGGGGAGGTGTTCTATAGTCTACAAAAAGGAGAAGCTGGGAACCAGCCGTGTGCCGTTGCTTGTACCCCCTTCCCCCATAAAGAACCTTTGTCTTTGCCTGTTCTGGACACCAGCAAATCTCAAGTCACTCAAGGACACTACTGTGACTTTTTAGTCCCCCTAGGGCCAAACGTCATCTTATTGTGGTCGTTTGGGTGGCACCGCTGTGTGCGGGAAAAGTTGCTGCTCATATCACAATGGCACACTGGTGCCAGGGCCGGGGCAAAGGACAAGGATGGCATAAGTGATTTTTTTTAGGTGGGTGGAGGAAGGTTCATATATATTGTGGAGGGTCAGTTTAGGACATCTCCATAGTACACAAGATGAGCACAATTCACCAGGCTGGGTGATCCTTGCGGGATAATTGGATGTTATGTTTTAGTAGCGTATGGTGGTGAGTGGCACCTGGGGTGTCTTTTTGGCTTTGTGGGATGAGGTTCTTATATGCTGCACATAACTGGTCCTGTATCTACTGAAACCCAAAGCGAACCAGTTCTCTTACCAGTCACACCTGACCCATAGACTTGCACTGAAAGGTGAAAGCAGTAAGGCACAGATAAAGTGTGGCACCACTAAGCAGAGCCACATCTGCAAATTTAAAAAGCAAAAACAGCTGCCCGTGGACCAAATCTAATATTATAAACCATGCACAGAAAGAAAGTTGGGCCCCTAGAAGGGTTCACTACTGTCAAGCTGAAACTCTGCATTATCTTTCGGATCCAGTGAGACACGAATTGGGGTGTAGTCATAATAAAAGAAGAGGGGGCACGGTACTATCCATGGAGAGGGCGCATGTGCATCGTTGTTATATAAACGCCTCATTCCCGAAAAAAGTGAGAGCACAGCGTGCCCGCCCCACTACACTTCTGGACACTGCTGCAGGTGGTGTAACTTTCCAGACAGAGCCGTGTACAGGGAGTCAGACTATGTGGGTGTTATGTGTATATTCAGAGGCACTAAAGTGAATCAGCATCAGCAGCAACACATTTGACTCGGAATTCACTGGAAATGTCAGGATCGGTTTTGTTTTCTTTAAGACTGTTAGCCCTGCCATGGCCATGGATGTGCTGAACATTTGGGTTCTCATTCTTCTTAGAAGGTAGTGCTGGGTAACATTCTTTTTTTAGGGAGGGACAGATTTCAGCATCATTTAGTCACAGCTTGCTTACACAAAGTTTGCAATGTTCTGCACCACCTTCTTCCAAAAGGACAGGCGGATTTGCAGTTACAGATGGTTACTTATAGAAGTTGGAATTCCATGATAGTAGTTGCAACTTCTAGAGCCTGTGATGCTAACATGGAGTATGGCATAAGCAGTGCCGCCTATCCTGCAGTGGCATAAATGGCCAGCTAGCCTGGGCAGTGATAGGGGTTCATTCAGATTCATGCACAACAGGAACATGGGTAGTATTGCATTCATTTCTGCAGTTGCACAGCGACATGTATACTGTGAATTGTGCAATGTGGTGCAAGCGCAGCACCTACTTACAGTGCATTGGAGCACATGGCGTGAAAATGTGTGCATGCACATGTGTGAATGTGCCCTTACCCCTTTGGCCTTTGGCCCTTTCCACAGTGCACATACCACATGCTGTATATTGCTCCTGAAAATAGCGCTAGTCAGTTTTTGGACATCTATGGTACTTTGTGTTAATGCATGGGTATGCACATGTTCTGAAGCAGCACATATGTTTAATTGGGTACTTAGAGATCTGGACTGGAGCCATGACCCTATGTGCTCACTGCCTGGAAAGTCTACATTTTGATCTGTCAATCCATACAAATATCTCTTGCAGTGGCTTGTGTCATCCACTATGCGGGCAGCACCGCAGCCTCCATAAGATTCTTTGGCATTTAGCACTTCTGGGAACATCTGATACTTGCACCCTCACTGTACCCTATAGTTCTTTCCACCAGCCATACATTACTTAAGGACACATTGATGGGGATCCATGAATGGTGCCAAAGCATGTCCTGAGGTTCACGCCTATCAGAAATATCAATGGCGTCCAAGTTAGCATTGGCATTATGCCAACAATGGGCATCTGGTGGATCCCATTTGGTATTTCTTTGCTCCTTGAAAATCAGGCAAACTTTTTTTTTTTTTTACCTTTCCTACTATAAAAAAATGACTAAGCTAACCAAAAACACATCTAATAAAACCTTGTAAGTCATTATTCACGGATGTCTTTAAAGTGACTTTACTTCATGGCTTCATAATACCCATAATAGGTACTCAGCAGAGAAATAAGGCACAGGGGGCAATATATTGTTATTTTTGGCATGAGCTCTACTTTAAGTGTGTAAAAGGTGTGGATTCATATATTGGCAGAAGTGTGGTAGAACAGATGAATATATGGTGCAACACAATGCACCACAACAAACAGGAAAACACATTGTGCATTGTGGGGCTTTGTGGGCCATATTTGGCACTGCAATGTTACTGGCATCTATGCCAATCAAGGTTTAGAGTGGGGAACTGGCTTCATTGCTGAGATTTGTGGTGCCCCACTGGTTACTACTTGGCCCAATGTGATGAGGATTTTGTACAGGTCAGTATAACTGACACCAATGATCTTTTTGGCTTTCTGTAAGGGTGACATTCTTCCCAATGGCCAGCAATGTAGGAGGCATTCTTCCCACTGACCACCATGCCAATATACTGTTAGCTGAGGATAAAGTAATATTAGCAAGGGTTCCCTGGAGACCTAAAAGTTAGTTCATGGGTCCCCCCATTATAAGAATTCTTAGAAGAAAGAAAAAAGTTTGAAAAGAAAGTCTGAGCTAGGGGGTAGTTGGGTGGAAGCACAAGGTAAGGTGAACAAATTCTTAGGAAAGGTGACAGTGACTGGTTTAGTAATTGATGTAGAAGGAGGCAGATGTGGACATTTGGTCCTTCATGGGACTAGAACAGATTGTATGCTTGTATGAAGAGGTGCATTATAAGGGTGATTAGCAATATGTGGAAAATGTTTCCATAGGAGGGATGAAGTTCATAAGATGTCCTCAATGCAAAAGTGAGAAGAGGTGACCAAGGTGGAGGACAGGAGCTTCACGTTCAGAATGAAGGTTGCTGTTGGGACGGCATATGGTAATTATTAAAGATATGTATAAAGGGGGGAGGTTATGGCGAGCCTGGTGAAATGGATTATTTGGCAACCAGTGGAAGGATTGGAGAAGAGCAGCACAAGAAGAATTGGATTAGGTGAATGGCAAAGTTCTGTAAAGATAGAAATGGTGCTAGTGAGTTGGTTAGTAGACCACAGAGAAGGATGTTGCAGTAGTTGAGATATTATGGGAGCATGCATATGGAATTTTTTAGCCTCATATGTGAGGAGGGGAGCCATATCTGGGATATATTTTTGAGATAGAGGTATCAGGAAGGTTTGTATTGTATGGAGGTCCATCCATTTGGTCCTGAATTGGTCTTAGAAATAAGCAATATTGGCACCGATGTTTACCTATCTGCATTGACTAATGAAGCATGCAGAATTATTAGTTATTATTTTTATAGCATACGTATAGTTAACATCATACATTCCCTTGTAAGTGAACCATATTTTGGATAACACCCCTGACTTGTTTTGCTTTGACAACTCCAGTCAACACCTCTACAAGGTCAAACCCAACTCACGTCTTTTATTTTTTTCCAGCGCTATATTTCCTAACTTCCTGCTGTTATTAGAATCCCTCACACAAATGTGCTGAGATGTGGGAAAAACACTCCATATACAGATTGTGTTACAATATGGTTTTTTTATTGTTATTCACTTTGACGGGATTCACACAGTTCTATGGGTTAGTAATGAACATGTGTAAGTGTGAATGGGTCCAACTAGTTTCCCTTTCCCTGCAGTGTGCAGATGTGAAGAAGTCACTAATGCAGAAGTTTGAAAAGGTGACAAGAACAACTTATGTTTATTAAAAGGGGGCAGAGGTCCATGCCAAAAGTTAATAAGAGCACCGAATCAATATGTTCTAAAATGAGGGGCATTGGGCATTGCACCGTTGTACTAGAAACATCATTTACACTTTCACTCACAATGCAGGGCCTAATATACATTTGCATAAAATTGTTTATGCAAAAACAAAATATAAAAAATATGCAATACTGTGATCAATGCATCAATGCATCCCAATGCACGTGTGCCAATGTGTGTCATGGCACTCATTGACGTGGGTCAACATGTGCATTACAATGTTGACGTATATTTGATACATTTCTTTTAATTTTTATTATCTGTAATGAAAAATCCATCAGGTCTAAAATGTTTTTAAAAGTGGAACTAAAGAAAAAAAAAATTGGTGGCCAGGCAATGCCCTTCAGCATTTAAATAGTCTTACCTGCCTGATTGCAGTTTTTTTAAATACACACCTGTCCCTGTTTCGTCACGGGTTTCCTCTTCTTGGTTTAAATCTTAGGTCATGTTGTTTGGTCGGAGTGGGATGACATATTCTCCGGCCGCAAGGGAAGTCGGGATGAGACGGGTATCTCAGCATCCTACACTGAGCCTGATTGCTAATTTTCAAAAGTAGATTTGCACCCCAAATTCAAAAAGAGGACAAAATGTTTCCCTAATCCCTTTCTCAGCAACACCTTTTCTTTGCTCCCTGTTGATGCCTTCCCTAACTTTATTGAGCTTTCTAGATAAGTCCAGCATTGTCCACTCACTTTTTGATCTTTTTCAGAACTCTAATGGCTATTATTGGCTGTAGTAACAAATTCATTACTGCAATGCACAGTGGAATGGATCCCTAGCTTTTTGATTGAGTTTATTTGCAATGCAGCACAACACACAGTGGCATACTAATGTGCCAAAAATGCCACATGCACCTCCTGTGGTGCAATTTGGTGCCTTCATTGGAATAGGATGCCATAATGCAATGTATAAAGGCATAAAATGTAGCACAACAGTGTAAAAAGACCCTGAAATTTCATATGGCTCCAAATAGACACTGATTGACTGTATTATGCAAAGGTCTAAATAGCAAAACATCAAACTGCACAGGTTATTCACAACATAAAAGTAAAAGCAGAATTGGAGGAAGAGTCTACTATGAGCTTATCATAAAGAAACAAACTTTAATTTCTTTATTGTCTTTCAATTATTCTATATTTGCATGACAATAAAGAAATAAAATTATATCATCCTGATCATAATAGAAAGAAATATGACTTGGCAGTGCCAACCATCCCGACCATGGCGTGTGATTCTCAGGAAGGATTGGAGGGCATGTCATTTTCTGGAGATCTCCAGAGGGAAATGTATAATAAGATTTGTTGGTACACAGAACCAGGGCCGGGTGTAGATACGACTGAAGTGCCTGGTTACCAGTCCAGGTTTGGAAGCATAATCTGGTCTACACCTTCTGAACAAACATCCATGAATCATCTCCCTGAAGACAGCTGCTGTGACAATAAAACTTGTAATGTTACAACAATGTACGAGCATCCTTCCTGTAGCCTTCTGCTCGGTCCGGTTACACCCAACCTGGGGAATGCGGCCTGTGGTCAGAGATAGGCAAATATACTGACAATGCCTTCTATCAGTTCACATTGATCAGCTGTGTGAGTAGATTTGTATGTAAACCGCACCAAAGCAATTGTACTGGGAGACGCTAGCTGGATGCCGGCCAATGTTAGACTGACAGCTCTGCCACCCTTGTGTGAACTGGGCTATCACTGATATGACGGCATGTGAGGATTTGCATATTATTCACTCACTCAAAATAAGGAACTGATACACAGTTATATTTAGAGGTTAACAATATAAAATATATTTTAATCACCTGTATTCTTTTTAGCTTCATGTAACCTCTGCATATCAGTAGGAGCCACCTATGCTTTATTGCATTTCACAATGCTGCCAGCAACAGTGGATGCCAGCACTCAGATCTGACCACAAGCATCTTTCACAAGCACGATTTTATGCTTTTTTCACTGTTTGTCACCTACTGGTGAAATCTGGTATCACAGTATGACCACACAGGTGCAATAAATCTCTGAAAGAACTACTGGATGCAAATGGCTAGCGCATTGGTGCCCAACAGCTGGATCGTGATCTACCGGTAGATTGCAAAGGCAACGCGAGTAGATTGCAGATCCCTGCCTTTTCAAAATAAACTCTAACTAAATTTTAGTTACCAATACCTATTTGCAGTTTTGGTGCAGAATAGTTAAACCTTCGGACAATTTTCTATTTGTTAGGGTTTATAATGGATAATAATATTATTATTATTATTATTAATAATAATAAAAATAATAATAATAAACAGGATTTATATAGCGTCCTCATATTACGCAGCACTGTACATTAAATAGGGATTGCAAATGACTGACAGATACAGACAGTGACACAGGAGAAGGGGACCCTGCCCCAAAGAGCACAGAATTATGGATTATTTATCTGCCTGTGTAATTATTTATGTATTATATATGGATAGAGAATGACACAGGAGGTGTTAGACCACACAAAGGTGGGCAGGAACACCCAGGCAGACACAAACAGAGAATGAAATGAGGCAGGAGGACATCACCTTTAGAATAACCAATACATAAAAAAAGCCAGGGGCTCATTCTATATCTGACTTTTAGCTGGAGTTGCCCTCTAACCTTTCACAGACTTATCCCTGATGGCTCCTAAAAGAGAACCTGTCACCTGCGCTATAGTATCCTGTAAGAGCCTATTAAGCCCCCTTCTGATACAAAAACAAAGTTTAAAATGAAAGTTTATTAATACAAAAAATGTTAAAAGCCACCAGCCGCCACATATATAATGTAACATAAACACGTCACTTGCACAACTATATAAAAAGAGATTTATTGAGATTAATTGATTATATAAAAAGAGAGAATTATTGAGCACACAGGAGTGCGAGCAATAAATCCTGGACACTGATTTGGGATTAACTTTAAACTGATGATCCAATAAGTGTATTTAAAGTATCATATATGGGCAATTTTGGGTACCCCTCATCATTTCATAGACTCATACAATTTAAGACTTGATATGTTTGCCATTTCTTTGCCTTTTATATATAAGAAGTGGGAGGGTTAACACTGTAGATTTCCTTTCATTTATTATCACATGTGCACCTTTGTAATTCCCAATTTACAAGCTGAACAGAAACCTTTAATACAGAGATGTGAATGTATAAAAAGAAGAACCAAAGTGGTGCACCAGGACCTGTTTCACATTCAGGGGGCAGTTAGTAATGATAGGAAACGGGCAGTGCAATATACTCAGGGGGAGGAAAGGTTTAGAGGTGAGAATATTAATACCCCAGGGATGAAGCTAAAAACATTACAGGGTGCAAGTCCAGAAAGATGAGTAAAGCTCGGTGCAGATCACTCGGTGCAGATCACTTTGGCTGGAAATGATCACTAGTAATCCTTAGTGATTGTTCCTGACAACAATGGGATGTCCGTGCCTTGTACTGAGATTGAGATGAGCAGGAGGCATTCAAAAGCTTAAGTAAAAAGTGAACTTGTGATTTGTGATGTGAAACTGAGAGTAAAATGTCAAAAATAGAAGATGTCAGTAAAACGCGTTGGATTCTACCTAGAAGGGGAATTTTGGTAGTTTTTTTTTAAAAAGGAACTGAAGCTGTACCCAAAAGGGTGGACAGAGGCCAAAAGGACCAGCCACCAGTATTGTATGTGGTCATCCGCTGATCTTTCCCCAATACAAACCTACCATGCCTCCATGTGCACTGAGTTTCCAATAACATAGCAAATCTTCATTTATTAAATTTTGTTCTGCTTTAAGAATGTAGTGGTGTCTTGGAGGTCAATGAAGCTGTCTTCAACTTTCCAGCACTTGTTTCTGTGCCAAAATATGCCCTTTATTAGCCTTCTCATAAAATAAGGTATAACTCTGAGAAAGAAATAAAAGAAAGAAAGAAAGTATATTGAAACCCCACCATCCTAACCAACCCCTCCTCTTCCACCTTACCTGCTTTTATCCATAAAATTCATATACACACTTTATTGTGTCCGTCTGATATCTGGATGGCCCTCGGGGTGCCATAATTGTTGGAGAGGCTGAAAATAGACCCTGTAAAGATGATAGCTTGTTTTATGAACATTGTTGGATGATAAATGTTCTTCCATGTAAGCTGCACATTTGGGGAACAGAACTTTTTTATAACAATATTGCATAGTACAAATCAATGTGAATAAACATGGTCATCTAGCAAATAGCAGATCTTCCTTCTATGTCGGTTAATGGTTAATGAGACCCTTTCATCTGACCTATACTGTACTTCGGGCAAGATCGGCAATTTACTATCTGTACATGTTTAAAATAATGAAAATAAAACTCCAATATATTCAGAGGGAAGGAGATGTCATTGTATGTGTTATTGAGTGCTTTGCATGATCTCATACTATCAGTCTTTTTGGCTCAGGGCCCATTTAAGAGTAGGGCAACTGATCCATTGCCTTGGGACTTCACTTTCTCCAAGGCCTCAATTTTTAGAATGGCAGGAGGCTGGAATTCCCTGCGATTGTTGCACGGACTTTATATTTGTGCAGGGCCCTGCTCTGGATAAATGGGAGGCATATATATATATATATATATATATATATATATATATATATATTTATATTTATATATATATATAGCAGGGAATAATACAAGTCGTCATATGTGTCTGCTGATGTCACATTCAAGATGGTGCCTTCATCAGTAGTTTCAAGCCTGTTTATTATCATAATATTATACTGCAATCAGAAAGAGATATAATGCAGGAAAATATTATGAAATATGAACCTATTGGAGGATTTTTGATGATGACATACGACAAGTCTAGAGCCGCCATTGCTGACCCCCCCAAACAGGGCCGCCATTGGGGTGCAGTCGGGTTTACTGTACTGAGCCCAGGTGAAAGGAGCTTGAGCTTTGCAATGCTGGGACTTAAAGACATGGAGCAGGGGGCTCAGATAGATTACCATGTATTAGTCCTAGAGGTTGTGGATGGTGGCCTGGCTCTAAAAATACTAGATCATATATATATATATATATATATATATATATATATATATATATATAGTGCTATATAGACTGTAGTTGGTAACAACACATCACCGGTTCATCCCTATATTGTAAAAATGTTTAGTGATATAGAAATACATTGTATAAATAATTTTATAATTAGGTTGTATCATTATTTTACATCCCAACACATTGCCAGTCAGGTTTGTTTGGACACTTAGGTAAAATCTAATAAGCAGCTTGCATTGATGGGCGATCTGCGGCCAGCGCTCTAATCTACTGGAAGCAGATGTGTACTTGGAGTAAATAGATGAGCGACACGTAAATCTACCCACTGACGCAGGGGAAGGCCGTTCTGGGCTCCCTTATCAGCCAATACCTTCTGTGGAGCTTCTTATCAGTGGCCGGCTCCCTCCCCAGTCATCCCTATGCTTGGCTTCATCTCCTGGATAACAAAGCACAGCCCCTCACTGAGTACAGCACATTTCATGTCTCTGGGGATAGAAGGGTTAAGGGCGATGTGCTCTGCTGCTCCTCTGATATTCAGGGCAACACTGCAGAATGCATTCCCCATAAACAATGCACTTTATGCTCCAGTTGGCTTATTTAATAAGAAGGTGGAAAGAAGTGATGATGTACAATAACTTAGAGCAACTAGATGTCTGTGAACAAAGGAAAATGAATTCTGATTGGTTGCTGAGGGCTGCTGCACCTTTAGTGCTGTATAGTGCCTTTCCTTGGGGTAGGGGTCCCTTTGTCCAGGTGGGAGGCACAGGAGATGACAACCAATGTTTCTCAGCAGCCACAAACACCGCCAGACACTACGTGTGTGTATCATAAATACAATATTCCCTGTACCTGACCCACCACTGCTTTCGTTGGGGGTTCAATGCCCTACCAACAAATGTTTAGACTCGCAATGCAACCCATATCTTCCAATCCAAAATATGCAAACCTACACCCCTTACAGCCTATGGATCAGCAGTATTTTTACCCTCTCCAATCAAATTAAAAACATTGCAGTTTACCCCAACTCAACCTGGAAATCATATACCCCATGGGGACCCAATACAGGCCAAAAGTGAGTTAAATCTTCAGTCTAATTTTATTGCTGTACTTGTGTGATTCACCCCATTTTAATATTATTATTATGATTAAACAGGATTTATATAGTGCCAACATATTATGCAGCGCTGTACATTAAATAGGGGTTGCAAATGACAGACTAATACAGAGAGTGACACAGGAGGAGAGGACCCTGCCCCAAAGAGCTTACAATCTAGTAGGCGGGGGAATTTACACCCCATCAACAGAGAATTCATAAAAATGGGAAAATACTCCGGTTTGGATCCCAGGATCATTGGTCACCAGGACAAACAGTGAGAGAAAGATTTTATAGTTTTCACCAAAACAGAAGAAATTTATGGGGACCACTAAAAACAATTTTTCCCGTAACAGTAAATTAAGCATATTAAAAATGTATGGAACTTCTTTCCTGTACTATCCAAAAATATTAAAAAGATTGATATACTTTCATACTTAATATCAGTCAACTTTTTTAATTTAGAACATAACATTTGGATGGTGTTACAGGCTTGGCAACTAATAACTTTATAAGTTAGGTTCCTTTTGGGTTTCTACTACCTTCCTATAAACATTTTTCTTTTTATACATACCAAGTCAGTGTGCCCATCGGAGAGATCCAGGGCCCTGGGAAACCATCTGAAATTTTACAGTTTTCTCTTCACTGATTGGCTTTGTGTTGGTGTTGGACCTCTGCAGAGAGACTTTTGCTCACCTAAAGACAGCAAGGGTCCTTCTCTAGGTATGTACAATGTGTGCATTTGGGTTTGGTTGGACACCTGGAAACTTTTTTTTGTAGGGTATGGGAAAAGGGGTGGCGGGTCAGACGTGGGTAATGTGTTTGCAGATGATATATTTGCTGTTGTCCCTGTTTAGAAGGTTTTATCTTTATCTCTGCCCAAGTGACAGGCATCAGACAGGATGTGGCAGGAATTAAAGTCTTGGGACCTCTATTACATGGTAAATTCTGTCTGTGTCCTTATTGAGGATTTTATTCTCATGCTCAGTCCCTGTGTCTGATTAAAAAAAACAGGAAGTGACAGGATATCTGTCCTAAATTGGCCAAGATAATTTAAAACCCCCAAAAAGATGAAGCACAAATAGAACTCCATGTTCTCTAGAAGTAATGTTGCCGGATGATGACACTTTCTATTGGCTTTCCAGTCTTTTGATGATTTAGAAAAGGATGCAGAAGCATTGATATTTGCAAGACGGGGTTATTAAAGTTTGGCATTCATGCAGCACTGGATTAGTGGTTCCCTGAGGTCAGAAGTGGCACTGTCGAGTGACATAAATGGTGGACTATATATATATTCCTTGGTTCATGGGTCTCATTATCGGCATGACCTTCAGTTCCCTATACATTTGCTTTTTAGTGAAAAAAGAGACAGCAGTACAAATCTGAGGTTCTAACTCTTCCAAAAAAAGAAGTTGGTTATAGACACATTTTAAGATGTTATCGATCTTATAGATGAGATCTTTCATCTCAGTCTACCCCAAAGGAAGTTCTCTGAACACCCAACCTGCACACTGCTGGCCAACTGTTGCACGCCCCCATTGCCCATACTACCACCTTAAAACATATCCCTGCTGCCTATTGAAGTCCTGGTGGCATAGGCCCTGTCCCACCCCAGAACTTACTATGAGCTAAAAATTGGCTTAACATAACATTCCCTGGGCAGACCTAAATCCTCACTGACATGGGTGGGCTTTTCCATAATCATGCTGTGAACACAAATATTTTTGTAGGCACCCTGTAGCAATGACTACCACTGCATCCCCCAAAGCCGCCATCTTTGCTGCCAACTTGATGGCAGATTTTCAGGTCCATGGAGATCCTCTGCAGCCATTGCACAGCCATTGATAATGTAATTTATTATATTGTCCCTTGTTCCCGGCTCTTTATGTCACACTGTATATGGGGCACAAGTTTTACATGACCTCAACCTCCTGGTGAATTTTTATAGCTGGATGTCATTATGTTCAGTTGGACCACACACTCAGTATATGATACTGCTTGTCTAGTCATACCATAACTGTTTCACTATTTTATATAGTCGTGGTAATGAGTGAAGCTTCCTCTATTCTATTTTATCCATTTTGGCCAACCCTCTAATATTTAACAATAAAATATAAAAAAAAAAATATTAGGGTTCTTGGCCACAATATTTTATTAGCAAAGCCTGGCAAAGAACTGATCTAACATATGTCCACTAGTCCCAAAGTACTTAATCAATTGTGAAAATTCATGTGACTGGAAAAAGGTAGCAAGAAAAGGTCCAATTTACCCCAACACGTTTCACCAAAGAGCCTTCTTCAGGGAAGGTGGGACCATCAAAAGTGATGTGTAAGAGGGAGTTTCCAGTTCATAATATTGGTATGGGAGTAGTTCTCAGGGAAATAGGTACTTTGAGGCAGTGAAAGTAAAATTATCTTTGCTTTCCAGAAGAAAGGTATTATTATTAAAGAAATTATATAGTGCCAACATATTATGCAGCCTTGGTATCATATGAAAGGTGTCTTTTATAAGGGGAATTAACCAAGTCAATCCCTGGTATTGCTGGTGGGGGACTAAGCTAAGTCGCCTTTTTGATGCTGCTTCCGATATTGATGTCAGGGAGCCAAGCTGTTGTGCTGTTGCGCTGCACGCGTTGTTAAGGGAAGGTTTTCTGGTGGTGTTCCACGTCTGTGTAATTTGTGCCAAATTAGCTATTTATAGTGTCCACCCATATGACAGGGTGACAACAGACATGAACAGAAAATTACCGCCCTATACAGGAAATCTAGGATTTGCACGACATGACCGCCAGGTATTTTTGTAATAATATTTACATATTTTCATGGTAAGTTAGGTTGAAAAAAGACATCAAAAAAGTCCATCAAGTTCAACCACTAGGGAAAAAACATATCCCAGATCTAAAACCCTTTGGACATAGTTGATCCAGAGGAAGGCAAAAAAAAACCCTGGTACAATTTGCTCCAACAATAAATTCATTCCTGATTCCATGGGGCAATCGGATGTTCCCTGGATCAACAGTCTCTGTTATCTTTACTTTAAAGCCTTAATACCCAGTTATATTCTGTGCTTCTAGAAACACATCCAGCTTTCTCTTAAAGCAACCTATAGAAGATTCAAAATATTGAATATCTATTGAAAATTTTAATAATTTAAAATTCCTTTTTAGGCTGGTGGACCAATCAGGGATGACTACTGTGGGGGAAACGCAGCAGTGCGCCTCCTTGTCTCCCCTATATAGAAATGAGCAGGGTTCATTCCTACTGCTGTTCCTGGAAACAATCATAAAAAATCTTTTCCAGCGACATAAATTTGACATTTGTACTTTGTATATGGCATTATTTTTTTATTGTATTCCATCAGCAGAATCACTTAATTGTGATATTTGTTTCCTTTCTGCCTAAAATCAGCTTTTAAAGGGACCTTAAGGTCCGGTATTCTCAGACTTGTCTTTAATCTGGCTATGGGCGTAGTTTTATTCCACTCCTTAATCACTGTCCCTTTTATAACAGCACAGAGATAGTTAGAAAGGACGTGTCTGGGGAATATACTCCGAGGGTGCTGCATGACAATGAAGGACAACTGCTCCCTGTCATAATGGGATTGTTTTGTTTGTCTGATATATAAAAGGAAATGAATCAAGCAAGAATCATCCACGGAACAGGGCTAGGACTATCACAGGAAATGTGCGGAGGTTTACCAGCCAGGGAAAATGCATCATTATTCCAAGGATTGTCCCTTCTAGTAAATGAACATAACACTGGACAGTGTAAAGCAGCCATTCGCAACAAAGTTAGTAGGGGGTCCTCAAAATGTGCAAGATTGGTTTCCAATTTGACAGTAATTCCTGCAAAAATCTGGAGCCAGCAGGATTTGGTAGAGTCATGTGCATGGATTTTATGTGTTTGCCATTGTCTATAAAGATGGTATTCTGGCCACCTCAATAAGGAGGTCATTCTTTCCACTGGCCAACTGAGGCTTTTTTTCTTCCCACTGCCCACCAATACATTGGTTTGAATTGGGTTTCCCCAAGACCTGAGAATAGACCACCTAAACTTAAACTTTGCTGCTTTATTTTCATTTTTCTTTTTACAAGAGGAAAAAAAAGAAAAGACGGCTTTATATGGTAAAATAAGTTTTACAGCATTCTAGGCTATACAGACCTCACCTGAGCGAAAGGTCAGCATATATAAGGAGAATAGCACAATATACATAATAAGGCGTCAGTATTGTCTGATGGGTGGTCCAAGTAGGTGGGCGTAGTGAACCAGAAAAGAGACATGCAGGCAGTGGCAGAATTACATCTGAGCTAATGAGGGGAAGGTCCACTAAACCACCTACTTGGACCACCCTTTGAACTATAAAACCCTTTTCAACTCCTTCTTCTCCTCCCAGTCATTGCTTCAATTATTTACAGTTTTTCCTTGATTTCCAATATACATATATTTCCTAACCAACCATTCAAATTTAAATTTAGTCTCTATTCTCCCCTGAGGGAGCCATATGGCGAAACGTGTTGGGAAACAGAGACAACTATATGCTTTGGATAACTCCTGAGATGATTTTATAATACAAACACCTTATTATGTATATTGTGCTATTCTCCCTATCTGTGTTGACCCTTTAGCTGAACTCTGTATAGCCTGGAATGCTATAATACCTAATGATCAAGTGAATAACTTATGTTGCCACTTTTGTTCACTTATATGTTACATACAGGCCTGGCAACTAATAACTTAATAAGTTAGGTTCCTTTTGGGTTTCTACTACCTTCCTATATACATTTTTCTTTTTTTACATATTAAGTCAGTGTGCCCATCGGAGAGATCCAGGGCCCAGGGAACCATCTGAAATTTTACAGTCTCTTGGAAAATTCTTTGACCTCAATCATCATTTATTCCTGTGAACCCAAATTATCATGGCCACAACCCACATAAAGTCTGTCCCCCCACAGGTATCACCTTGGCTTAGGCTCAAATTTGAATGATACATGGACTTGCTTCTTCTTCTGTACCATTGGGGACTACCCTCTGCTACAGATGACGGGTAAAATAAGAGCACTCTGCATGCAGTGTGGCATGGGTGGGTAGGACTGGGGTTTTTTTGTTTTATTACTCCAGGACTTGGATTAAGGCCTAAAAATCTAATTAAAAAGTCAATTGTTTAGAAGCTTTCCAATTACAACAAATCAACAGATGTTTAATGACTTACAGCACACTTTTTTCTAAAGTTGCCATAGTAGAGTAGAGGAAACCTGTCTATTGCCAGCAGCTGAACAGTGGGACCTTTACTCTCTGCAGCAATTAGGTCATTCCATCACAGAGGTTTTGGCACATCCCCTATTCTCCTCACTGATTGGCTTTGTGTTGGTGTTGGACCTCTGCAGGGAGACCATTGCTCACCTACAGATAGCAAGGGTCCTTCTCTGTATTTGCTGTCAGGGGAATGGGTTTTCAACTCAGGAGGCACATGACTTTTAAAGAAAACTGTAGAACTTGGCACTTTGAACTTTTTAGCTAAATGTATTCAGCTAATTTAGGCATAAAGTTGAGTTACCCTTTAAACTCGATGAACATCCAATATATGACATAGAAACACTTTGCAGAATTAATCACATGAAGACTCATCGTGGCATATTTAAAAATAGCAATAGTTGGACGGTGCGGAATGTATTGGACAGGTGAAATGGGCAATGATTCAGATTTATGTCATCTCTCAGCATGGTGTGAAGATTCACATTTTATTATCAAGAACGTTATAGCATCATTATCCTGGTGGGATAACAGAAGGGGAAGAAATATCACAGTTATATCCTACAGGCAGCCTGGACCCAACGCCATTTTTCCCACCCAGCGCCCCAGGGCTGACGTTACTTCTAATGGCTATTTCTGTGCTGCCTTGTCATCTGATCCATGTGACATTTCTGTGTCACAAAGTCCTATAGTGACAGCACTTCAGCACCTTAAATGTTCCCTACGGAGCAGGGCACGCGGTCACAATATGTCATCACATAAGTCAGGTCTAGAAATAGAAAATGAAAGGAAAGGTAGAAAGCAGCTGCTGGTGAGCTCACATGGACATGACAACATATAGCTCCTGTGTCACCTATGATGCCCCCTCTGCAGCTCCAAAGACAGTTTCTTAAAAGGTCAATCCACCCAATTTCTGCCTGCGGGGCTGAGCTCACCTCTGTTTTGGAGTTCGGTCTCCCCACCATAATTCCAGGTTCTGTTCCTGTCCATTTAAGACAGTCTTTCTTGAGCTTTTTAAGATGGGAGAACTTTTAAAATAACTTTCATGTCTTAGGAAACCCCCTCTATATTTGCCATATCTTCTGTTGACAGTATATTAACATGGTCAAGAATGTCACCATTGGTCTCTTGAAAGGCACAAGTTGTCCATTGCTCAAAATTTAGTGACCTCTGGAGGAACCCTTGGATTCTATATAACCCTGTTTGAGAAACTCTTCTCTGAGGATTTGGAGGTTTTTGCTCTCCATTATGTGTCCTAGCACTATTTTCCATAATCCTAAATACTTAAAAACTCCCTCAAGAGGATTGGGAGCCCTTATAATGGCCATAGGAGATGTGCAAACTCAGCAAAAGTCCTTCACATAAGGATTTTAGACTCTCTTGAATCTACTAGAAAAGACCACAAACATTTTAGTTGGACTGACCCATTGAGCAACCTACAGGCTTAGACTGATGGCCAAGTTGTGCACTCATGATCCATCTCGTAAATAAGCTTACTAATAAATGTGTGTTTAGGAATTGGTCTGTTGGTTTGAGATAATGTAAATATTTATTCTTCACCAGGGAAGGATTGGGTAGGTGGGGTACTCAATAAACAACCTTGATGTTGGCCTACCAAATCTTCTGGCCAACACATAGTTGTCTTCAGCTAAAGGTTCATTCACGCACCTTGGAAGGTGGCATACAGACATAACTTTACTCATCCAATTGTAAAGGGCCAGACCAGGGGGCTTGTGTGTGGTCACCTTTCGGAGAGACCAATGGCCTTGGACAATGTATGGACAGTTAGTGTTTCATTCTCAACCCTGCACAAAAGGCATGGATCCTTATCCTAATTTGTGGTGCATACTTAACCACAACCAAAAGCCCAATACAAGAAGTCTCTAAAAGCCATGGTCATGGTGAAGGTGCCAGAGACCATGACTCCCAGCAGGTGATCAGATCACTCCTATTTGACATTGATAATTTGACAGAGACCACAAGTCCAAGCAGGTGATCACCCTCATTTGACATTGACATTCTGCTTAATCCTATTTCCTCGGAGCCAAAAGAACCAAGAGAAAAAAGGTGACAACTTCTTGCTTATGAGGCCATTCCTATTTTCTAGATACTCTTCAATTTCCATTTCCATGCTGTAGATCCCATACGGTAACAATGTTGCAGTCTGATCATTGGGAAGACTGAGAAAATGCTTTTTCAGCTTGTAACAGACTAATATCATCTCAGCCTGGACTACGTCACTTAACTAAGGTATATTCATTGCTTTTAATAATAAAACGGACAACTTATTTGAAAATAACGTAGAAGAATTTAGCTAATGCAAAGTTCACTTTGTCATCAGCTCCAGAAAATAAATAAATAATGCCTTCCCTTTCCATATCATCCTTTGCATGATACTTTGTTTCTGCGTGATGACAGGTTCACTTTCCAATGGAGAGAATAATGGAAATTAACCTTTGGATCATTATTATGCAGCAAGGAGGGGTCATCATATTTGTAACAAGTCTAATTTAGCCAACACAGGGCTGACTCAGGGATAGGCTGGGCACAGACAGACATCCATAGAACAGGGAGGATGGCACATCCAGCTGCCAAAATCATTTACCGCGCCGGGGAGTGTTGCTATTATTAATTGTTTAATTAAAACCGCAATGGAATGCCACATGTTTCCTGCTGGGGAAGCAAAACAATCTGTGTAACGAAAATATTTTTGTGCAAAATGATGAGAATAAATTCCTAGGTGGATGTGAATGGGCAGGGTGGGAGCACCATGGCTATGACAGTTGCCAAGGATGCCCCCCCCCCAGACATTTTTGCAGATATCTGCTATTTGCTTTGGAAGTGGAACCAGGCCCATTCACAATTGCAAAACATGAAAGGAAAGTTAAACATTAACATCAATTTTTCAACTAAAAATAAGTTATTCTTATGAAAGCCACATTTAGATTTTTCATTGTATGCATCATGTACTATACTTTATTTAGAAACATATACACCATCAAAGTATACCCAGTCTTGCCCTCCTCTCTCCCCCTTCAAATAAAAATATGTGACCCTTGCAGCCCATAGCCTGACCTGTGCTTGCTCCAAAGTTAATATTTTACCCAAGTTGCTGTTTTAGGGTTTTCAAAAAGATTTTGCAGTATATTCAAGAGAAATAGAAAGGTTGGGAAACATTTTTTGCATGCAGCTGCAGCAGATATTGGCACAGTTCTTATGGTCGCTTTTTGGCAACATGGTTGTTTGAAGATTTGCACGGTTTGCTGCACAGTAGCAGTTGGCCAACCATATTCTGGTGTGAAAGAGGCCTTAAGTTATGAAAAAGTGTCAGATAATAGTCACGCGAGATGAATAGTTGATTATCTGGAGTGAAAATCTGACATGTGTACAGCAGTCTCCTATGGCGGATTGATGAACAACTATATAGATACGACTGCTGTTTACTCCTGTGGAGGAGTGCACAGCACGATGCCACTCACTTATCCTCCCCCTTCCTTTCCTAATTTAACAGAACAGCTCTTGTTTGTTCGTCTCTCACTAGAGACGATCTTGAAAGATCATTTCCAGCGACAATCCTTTGGCATGCAGCAGACGTCTGTACAGGGATTAAGTCATTACAGGTGTTTTCTAAAGCAACTTTTGCTATAGGTAAAATGTTTCTGGATCTTATGACTTACACCAAATTACATCTCACTTGTTTTACCATGAAATAAAAGTCAGAATTCTAAGGGCCCTTTCACACCCACAATGTGAAACCGCTTGGTTGGCAGCAGTAATCCTACAGGTAAACAGATTTGCAGGTGAATCACAAATCTTTAAGCAACAACCTTGCAGCCAAGAGCAACTTATTCCATTTGGGAACTGCACCAAGATCCATAGCCCCAGCCACATGCAAAAAATGTTCCCCGACCTCTCCCATTGAGCAGGTCTGAAATGGCCTAAGTAAATAAAGTCATAAATAGTTTGTTTTTTTATTTGTTGCATTCTTCCAGGCTTGTATGTCTACAGCATCCAATGAAGAATTCAGTTTAGCTCTGATTTCTTTGTGCAATGTGTCCCTGTGTATTGCGCTCAGGTCCGGTCACAGTGTTTCGGTAACAATGTATTTGATAATAATGCTGCAAGTACCTGTACATTGTGTGCAGACAATGGGGAATGGATCAATGTCCAGCACTGCAAAGCCCTAGCCACATGATTTCCATTGTTGTTGTGTATATTCTGGATGTGCAATCCTCTTTGTTTGTTCACTGGCATATTGTGTTACTGCTTTTATTTTGCATTTGCTGGATGAATAGAAAGCTGAATTGAAACACAGGAGATTGAATATCAGGGAAGGAAATTACAGTCTCCTATCTGTCTCCAAATAGCCCCATGTTTCAGGCTGATTTTGACTTTCGTGGCTTCTTGCCCTTTTAAAAGAGATAAACATAGAACATCAATGATCTGCGGCATTCTAGGAATATTCAGAAATAATTCCACTATGGTTTACTAACCTGTCAGATGTCATCTCATGTGTGTGTGACAGCTTATATTGGATTGTTTATTGCAATTCTAGATATTTTACTATTTTCTACTTTTTGGAATCGAGACAAAATAAAAAAAAACTATTGATCCTGTTGGAATTCTAATGAGCTGGTAAAGTCTTCTTCTCCTTTACTGCCTGTTATCAGTTATCATTTATCCACTAGCTATTATCAGTTATCATTTATCCACTAGCTATTATCAGTTATCATTTATCCACTAGCTATTATCAGTTATCATTAGTCCATGCTGTTTCTGTGCATTACATAACCGTCTCCCCCTATAAAAGAGAAGTGGGTGAAGGTGTTCTGTAGTATTATCAGTATCCTAGGTTGACAACACTACTCTTTGATACATACAGTAAGGGACAGGGACAGAAAGTGTTACTACAAGGTGAACATAAAGGAACAAAGAACATAACAAAACAGGAACACAAGCTACATAGAAATCAACTGCAGCCAACACATCCAAGGACTGGTCAGTTGCAACTTTTTTGTTCTTGGTTTTCTGTAAACTTTAAAGTAGAACATGCCAGGCCATGACTATTTGCTTATAAACTGTGATAACGTTTTAAAGTGACCCTTTTGTCAACTAAAACCCCTACAAAGTTAAACCTGTAAGTGAAGAAGTCCAATACTGTCCCCTGTCATAGTAAAAAGCCAATCTGAGAAATGTTCCCCTTTAAATCTGCTGGGAATCTTACACTTCTGGGATTGTCAGTTTCTGAAATTCCCAACAACTCTCACTGGTTTGTCCCTTAAACTTTTACCTATAACAGAAGACAGGAACAATGTAAAGGTAGCAGTAAAAACCAGTGAATGATCATAAATACTGGCAATCCCAGATTAAGTCAGATTTTAGAGAATAGTATCATCTCTGGTCTGGACTACTGTAACCTCCTCCTCTTTGGTATTCCACTAACCCGACTCTCTCCGCTACAATCTATTATGAATGCTGCAGCCAGACTCATCCATCCTTCCCTCCACTCCTCTTCTGCTGCATCTCTTTGTAGTTCTCTCCATTGGCTTCCATTTCACCTTAGAATCAAATCCAAGTTCCGGTGCTTTGCCTTCAAATCCCTCCACAGTTCTTCTCCCACTTACCTTTCTGACCTGGTACAAAAATATTCCGCTAGCCGCTCTCTCTGCTCCTCCAATGACCTACTAATGTCTTCCTTACTCATAACCTCATCACATGCACTGTTCCAAGACTTTTCTAGATCTGCCCCAACTCTCTGGAATGGTCTTCCTCGTCCTATTCGGCTTGCTCCTACTTTCTGCTCATTTAAAAGAGCCCTCAAAACCCATTTTTCAAACTTACCTTCTGTCTCTTAAACTCTCACTATTTCCCACCACTACTTATCTCCCCTCCTATTGTGTGTTACTTCCCCCACCTACTAGATTGTAAGCACTTCGGGGCAGGGTCCTCTCCTCCTGTGTCACTCTCCATATTTGTCTGTCATTTGCAACCCCTATTTAATGTACAGGGCTGCATAATATGTTGGCGCTATAATTAATAATAATAATAGTTTTATCAGGATCAAGATATTTAGCATCACAGGAGTTACTATTCAGTTACTATACATAGTTACTATTCAGCTTTATTTTGCAAGGATGCCTTTGAAGGATTTATTTTAGTTACATAAAAACTTTTTTTACAGTCACTGACTTCTGTAGCTGCTGACATTGGGGATAACATATAAAGTACTACCTTTCATGTTATTACATTTTTTTACCCCCTCAAAAAAACCTTTTTCAGAACACTTCAATTAAACAACAGGGGGGAGGGGGGGGGGGGCAGCCATAAAATCAGCCTGTTAAAGCAGAACTAAATGTAAAAGATAAAATACTTTGAGCGGGTAGATTGCAGAAGGGACAGGTGATGCCATTTATGTGTCAGCTCCTTGACTTTCAAGCCAGCCATTCCTCTGTTGATTGTGTATTTTGTTTTTGGTTAAGCAGTCCATGTTGTATGTGTATATGGCTGTTACAGCTGTGTGCAGCGTTATATTAAGGCTTTCCCCTCACAGACTACATGTGTGGCCGGTTCTGCTGCTGCAGGTCCTAGTAATGGAATTTCAATGAATAATTAAAGCCACGGTTTAAGTTTCAGAGCAAGCTTAACTTTCAACACTTGACTACCAGCATTGTCTGTGTGGCTGCAATCCAGTGCACACATAGGTGGTCCCCCGTAACATACTGTATCAGCTCCGGCACATTGCAGATCCATCTCTAGGGGAATGAGGGCTCTTCTGGTCACAAGGGTATACATTGGGCCTGATTTATTAAAGCTTTCCAAGGCTGGAGAGAATATGATCACTGAATCTGGGTGATCCAGCAAACCTGAAATGGATTTCTCCAAAATCATTTGGTATTTGCCAGCAAAAGTTTTGAATCCTGGACCAGATCC
Organism: Pyxicephalus adspersus; assembly: GCF_032062135.1. Taxonomy (NCBI): domain Eukaryota; kingdom Metazoa; phylum Chordata; class Amphibia; order Anura; family Pyxicephalidae; genus Pyxicephalus; species Pyxicephalus adspersus. The sequence continues at coordinate 12,483,036 of NC_092861.1, read as the reverse complement.
CTTTCAGGTTTGCTGGATCACCCAGCTTCACTGATAAAGGTTTATCACCTCCAGGCTTGGAGAGCTTTTATAAATCAGGCCCAGTGTATCTGTTTATACTTAAAATATAATAATATTATACTTTGTCTCTTTTGGTTTGGTTTAAATTGCAGGGTTGTGTGCATATGTCAGATAATCATTTTTTGAGATGAATGGTCAGTGCCAGGGAGCATTAATGCCATCGCTGTGTTGCCATTCTGTATCAGGCAGGGCAGGAAAGGTGGGGATGGCACTGACGGAGATATCTGGCAGATTGTGGAACATGACCATAGGAAATCATGTATGGGCACAATATGTGAACTTCCCATTTTCCTACCCTCTGCCCTTATCAGCACCACTCCCATGGGCTGGCCCATAGGGGGCGCTCTTTGTTTTTAAAGGAAAAAGGGTGAGGACTGAAGACAGATTAATTCCACCACCATCTCTGCAATGTGCATGGCATAGGATGATAATGACCGGTGACTATTCTTCTATAAATAGAGCAGGGGGGGCATATTTGTGCAAAGAGTGATGAGTGTCAACTGTTGTAGTATATGGATGGCATAATTATTATACTATTAGACTAGTTATTTATTTTTGAATAGAGAGGGGAAAGGGTTAAAATGAATCGGTGGCCAGTCTATTGATATACATATTATTAATATTATATAGATATATATAAAGCAGAAGCTCTGAAGATTTTGGATTCCTGAGTCACTTTTATTACACTATTTATATGGTTTAGTTTTTCAATAAAAACTTGATTGACATTTGGAGATTAGATTGATCGGGATGATAAATATGGGAAGTAAGTGCCAACCACAGGTTTGTTTTGTATTGAGTAGTATAGTAAATACTGGCTAGATGTTCTTAGAGGTGAAGCCACCCCTTGTAATTACTAAGTAATGGGAGTTATCCTTACTGTACCCCTAACAACATGGCTGTGTTGGTTGTTAAAGTAAAGAGCAGGGAGCTCTCTCGTTGGCTAGTATTTGTCAGCTGCAGATCAGTTGTTACAGTTATCATCAGGAATGCTGCCTGCTGTTTACTATAACAACTTGCAAAGCCGTGGTATACAGCAGGGAGCATTTCCGCTTGTGAATGTAACAACTGATTTGTCCTTGACACCCAGAAGAAAATCAGATGTTTAGGATTAAACATCAATACTAGTTCTGATCAATATTCAGGATGCTGGTAATATTGGATATTGCAAGGCATTGATCCAAGCAAATGATGATTTAAGGAAGATATTATTTCCCATGCACATATCTGCTACTATATGACCAGTTTAGGCTGATTTGCTTTCATTACTGTTGGGAGAGAGGAAGAGGGCATGATGGGTTGCTGTGTCACTGCTGGGAGGGGGAAACATGGGAGCCAAACTGTTGAGTCAGTGCTGAATAGGATGAGATGACCTGCTGAAGCACTTCTAAGAGAGGGGACGGGGTAAGGAGATCTGTTGGGTCACTCCAAGAAGGGGAAGAATGAAGATCTGAGCCGTACTGTTGAGTCCCCGCTAAGGAGCGGAGTGGGGTAAATACAGCTGTCCTGATGAGTCACTGCTGAGAGGGGGGTTATGGTAAACTCATCTTCTGGTGATTGCTGGGAGGCAAAGGACAAGATTAGCTGCAGAGAACTTCAATTATTTCAGTGTTTCTGTTGTCGGCCACAAAATAATTGTAAGAAGAATAGGAAGAAGGAACCGAGGGCTGATAAGGGTAAACTTTGGGTTAAAAAGGGATAAAATAGGACCTTTGATTTGCAGAAAAATCAATACAATAATAATAATACCTTTTTTCCTCTAAATACCCAAAACACTGTGCAAGAAGACATTTTTTTACAGCAGGAGCTTTCATGGCAATATGCGGCTGTCATTTTGACAGCTAGAAGATGTAAGGAAATGCAGAGAGGTTGCATTGGAAAACACAAGACACAAACTTTTTTTGTACATTTTTTTGGGCACATACCATGTCTAATTTCCACAATCGGTTAACAATGATTTGCTTCACAATACAGCTAGAGACGCCACTAAGACAGCTTGTTAATATCATGCTCTGGATTTTATTGTTTTCTGTGAGAGATTCCCCTCATGTGCTGTCTTAGTCAAGAGTCAGTCATTTAAGCTGTATTTAAAAAGGGCCTGTTAAAATAAAAATATTCCTTTTGGAATTCTAAAGGTCCAGGACTATCAAGTTACTGGCTGGCAGAAAAAGTGCCACAGCATGTATTCATTCTAGTTGATTTACTAAAGGAGTAAAGTTTGTTCACTTAGCAAAGTGACTGTTTTCTAAACCTGGATAAAGTGTTCACTTTATTCATGGCACATTTTCTGCCATGAATGAAGTGAACACTTGCTCAGTAAAAAAAAATCACTTTGCTAAGTTAATATTATCTGCTTATTTAGGAAGACAAATCCTGCCACTTGTCTTATGACGAAAGAATGCAGGCCAATGGGGACTAATAGTGGGACATGGAAGAAGAAAACCAGTTGGCGCTGCTTAGAGTGGGTTTTAAGGGATTTTTTTGCTTTCAAGCAGCTGTGGCGCCACCTACAGGTGTATGTTATACTGTAATTTATACAATTAAAAATATAACAGATTTAGCACTGAATGCTGACATGGAGGATCAACATAGTACAATATGATCATGCGTTTTTATGCACGTGTCATAGTAACTTTCTGCAATACTACAATTGCTCCTAAAAGGGAATCTCACCTTGCCTGGTAGATCCCGTGTGGTTGTGGTCCCCCTCTATTACCTTCACCCATGGAAGTTCTCTATCAGCACAGGGTATTCTGATCTGGAGGGGGTCAATTCTGGGCACCTTGCTTTTACATTTTTTAACCAATTCATTATTTTTTGCAAATTCTGTTTCTCTATATACTTATTTACCTGTACAGCCCTGTGAATGGTCTGGTGAGCTGATTCAGAAATGCACATTAGGGGATACATATCCGGCTCCCTGCTGCATAGTCTGTAACAGACACCAGCTCTCTTCCCTGGCTCTGCCCTTTGCTTTTCCAATCACAATGTACAGCCTATAGTGAGGTGCAGATGATGCCATGACCACTGTCAGAGAAAGTGAATCTCCCTAATGGGGACACAAACAGCCATGAAAAGCTGACACTTATTAGTACAATATATAAAATTATCTTATTACTCAAAATTCATTTTACCTGAAATGCGTTAGTGGGTACTGAATGTGATTTTAAAATACATTTCTGGACATGTTCTGATCTATAGCCGTTCATTTCTTAACCTGAATTTAAAAAATCTTATTTTGGATCTGCTACAAAATACCAAACAGAACAGGTGATCCAGTGTTCCACATTTCCTCCAGAATTGACAAAACATTACTGAGGTTCCCTGAAAAATGTGGGTGGTGGGGCAGATGCCTGATAATGAGGGTTAGTAGAACATTCACTTTTATTACACCTGATGCTGCTATGAATGATCTGTGAATTCTAATTGTATATATAGGTTTTCTGTGAATTATAATGGGGATTTTATTTTTTAGGCTGGCAGCGATGGAGAGAGTATAGGGAACTGTCCATTCTCTCAGCGCCTTTTTATGATCCTCTGGCTAAAAGGAGTCGTCTTCAATGTAACCACAGTTGACCTGAAAAGGTAAGTCCAGCTTGATACCTCCTTCAGCGGACGCCCGTACAGGTGATCATGCCTCCAGCCAATATATTTGCTGCATTTACCATTCCAATTTGGTCAATCAATGATGAGTTCCTAATGATTTATCTTCTATTCCATTTCCCATCCAACAATTCTTAATAAGACTAATCTAAATTCCCGAGTGAGTCTGAAAAACTTTAGACCTGATTGGGAATAGAAAATAGAAGAAGTTCAATGAATATTAATGTGTTAAATGCAGCTTTCATTTTTTTTAAAGTAGAAGTGGAATAGACAAATCTTATATTTGAAAGACAAAAGTGGAAGACTAACCAGCCCTATATTTTTAATTTAGCTAGAACCTCTTTTAGATTTTTTTAAACCCCTCTACTGTACTACTGAACAGCAAGAACAACAGGAAATGAGGGAAAGCCGACCTTTGATAGGTGTCCCTATTGGAAGATTTTCACTTTGGAAATTATACTGTTTTACTATAAATTATATTGTTTTCCTATTACTCTGTCTTGGTGCAGTGATTGCCAGCCAAATACATAAATAGTGAGCGTGACTCTGTACAACAATCTTTCCTAAACTACCTTTGAAGGACCCTTAGACTTCACGCTGGCCATGAGGTTGCAGTGTTTTTACCGCTACCTCATGCCAGGGAATCTCTGGCTCTCAGAAGATGCTACATGTGGTTTTCCTATTTACAGCCCCATAAAGAATGAATGGGGGCAGTAATAAGCAGTACAGTACCACTCCCTGCTGCCAGCTATGAAATGTGCAGACGCTGGTCCTAAAAGTTTGGTTTTACATAAATGTATTTACATTGTTATTTTTTACTATAATCCAGTAAATTCTAAAATTATGAAATCCACATGGGAGGTAAATCACAAAATTGGGGTTCATATATATGTTTGCTTTTGGTCTATTTGATATTACTGTATCTAAAAATTACCAGGTTATGAACTCATGTTCAAACGTTTTAAAGACGTGTGATATAAGTATAGGTATATACTGTAAGTCCCCTAAACTTTTATGCACCCGGACCTGGCACACTTGTAGAGTCCTAACTGAGCAAAGTTTTAATTGGTTTTTCTTTTATTGTTTTTTCCAATCACAGAAAGCCAGCGGATCTACACAACCTGGCACCAGGCACTCACCCTCCCTTCCTCACTTTTAATGGCGAGGTGAAGACTGATGTGAATAAGATAGAAGAGTTCCTGGAGGAAACATTAGCACCACCAAGGTATGAAGCTCCCCCTTTACCAGTATATGTTCCACTGGCTAAAACCTTAACTAGAACCTCAAGGACACAAGTAAATCTGTGGGGCCCATTCATTGAGAAGCCAGACTCATCCATCCTTCCCACCGTTCCTCTTCTGCTGCACCCCTAGTTTTCTTATATTGGCTTCCATTTCACCTGAGAATCAAATTCAAGCTCCTGTGCTTTGTCCTCAAATCCCTCCACAGTTATTGTCCCACTTACCTTTCTGACCTGATAGAAAAATACTCCACCAGCTGCTCTTTTCGCTTCTCCAATGACCTACCAATGACTTCCTCACTCATGCACAGCTCCAAGACTTCTCTAGAGCTGCCCCAACTCTCTGGAATGAGCTTCCTCATCCTGTTCGGCTTGCTCCTACTTTCTGCTCATTTAAAAGAGAACTCAAAACCCATCTTTTCAAATTTGCCCATCTTCTTCTGTATCTTAAACCCTTACTACTTCCCATCACTCCATATCCCCCTCTTATTGTGTGATACTTCCCCTACCTCGTAGATTGTGAGCTCTTGGGAACAGGGTCCTCTTCTCCTCCTGTGTCATGGTCTGTATCTGTCATTTGCAACCTCTATTTAATATACAGCACTGAGTAATATGTTGGCGCTATATATATCCCATTTATTATTGTTATTTTTATTAATAATAATAATAATAATAATAATAATAATAATAATAATAATTTATGAGTCTGATTTATTACAAAAGAGCTTCTATAAATCAGACCCATTGCAAGAAACACTGCAACTGCACTACAGTCACTTTGACTTTTATCTGAGCTTTAGATTTTAGGAAGGGCTGTAGCTTCTCGTCACATGAGCCTCTGCTTTGCAACTTTATCCTTATGGATTGCGGCAGCCAGAGCCAGGGTACTGTGATAGGTTTGCTTTAAGTAAAATGTAGTCTCTGGAATGACAGGCTGTGGGCATTTTCTACTTCCATAATAAATATTTACTTTACCCATTTATCATTGTTGGGGAGAAGAAGGTGGAGCAGGTATAAAAGGCGCATTATTCTTCCCATCTAGTACAACATGAATGGTGACCACAGCCTTGTATAGAGCCCGGCACACTACAATCATATCTCCTCTCCCTCTTTGTTTGCTTGTGTCTGCAGTGTTGTTATAGGGAGACAATAGCAGCTTCACCTTCCCATGACAAAATGTCACTTTTTTGTGTCTGTTATATTTTAGTTTCATGCACGCCTTTCATGTCTTGTGTTAGTGTGTACAGCTCTTTGTAGTCACACCTGCAGCTGGGACACACCGACACAATCTGTTATCACCCCGTCCCTGAATACACCTCTCCAGTGAAAGAAAAAGAAATGGTTGTGTAGCAAGAGCTTAGCAAAACTGAAAAATAAAATACTAAAGTGAAGGTAATGCCCCAATGCTTTCCTGTGCAGCAATCCCATAGAAAAATGTGGCCAAAACCATTCTACAATCTCCTAAATCTAGAGAAGGAAGGGGTATGGTTATATTTTCTAGGGTCTGGGTTTATGTAGATTGCAAGAAAGTAGAACGGAAGACTTACAGAAGAGTTTTTTCTGTGGCTAAATTGCAGAATACAATTGTGAAGTTATCCCAACCTCATCATGAGTATGTGAGGTTGTTGGGATATCATGTTATCCACATGCTTCTATTGAAATAATTAATATTTCCTATTTAATCCAATAAAAAAGATTCATCATTTCATTGCATGGAATTTCCATTTCATGGAAGCATGTGTATAGCGTGATATCCCAACAACCTCCCATACTCATGATGAGGTTGGGATAACTTCACAATTGTATTCTACACTTTGAAGTATATTCCCTGTACTGGATCATAGCTTGATAATGTTCCTAAAATTGTTTTCAATACAGTTTAGCCACAAAAAATATGTCTGTATGTCTGTCTTCTGTTCTAATTTCTTGCAACTCTACAATCTTTTCAGATTCTTCGAATATTTCTAATTCAATAAATTGGTACAATCAATGCCAGGATATGCCATGACATTTTCTCTTGATCAGTATCATGGTTGATATCTATATTGATCCACAAGTATTTAGTGTGTTATCCACATAATCAATAATGTACTGAAAAGAAACCTTATCAAGAAAACTGATTTGCCAATTCTCTTTCCTCATCAATTTTTGTTTTGACACTTAAATCAAATATCATCCATAAAAAGCCACCCATTTGATTGATGTTTTAGCCTAATTGATAAAAAATTGTGCATAGTGCACAGCTAGTGTAATCAAGTAATTTATTTGTATGCAAGGAATACGGTTATTGAAAGGTCAAAGTAAAGAAGGTCGGTAAAGAAATTGTCAAGTTCATGTGCATTTGAAAAGGTTAAAACCTGCAAAAAATACAATAGAAATCACATTAAAGATAAAAAGACAAATGGTTTATAAAGAACCGGAAGAAGGACTTTAGTTTGGCTTATGTATTCATGTAGATCAGCCTTCCTCAACTTTTTTAACATGGGGAACCCTTGAAATAACGTTCAGGTCTTCAGGGAACCCCTTCTTTGATTACTATATCCCCAGCTCACAGTACATAAGTGTGGTGGTCAGTGAGAAGAATGCTTCTTATATTGCGGGTCAATGAGAAGAATGTCACCCAAAAGACCATTGGTGTCACCTACACTGACCAGAGAGCCACAAACTTCTCATTGCTCATGGAACCCTTGGCAACCTTTGGAGGAACTTTGGATGGGAAAACCCAATATCGATTAAATTATTCAGATAACAACAATTTCAAATCTTTATATAACCCCATAAAAAACACAATATACAATGATCCAAACTACAGAATAAAGCCAGGGATCCACATATGAAATGTGTATATATCCAAAGAAATAATACTGTATATGCCTATTCAGTGTCTTTTTGACCCTGTTTCACACACATGTTAAAATACCTAAACCCCCAAATATTAGACGTTTTTGGAAAGTGATAAATCTGAAGAATGAAGTTATGGTAGCTCATAGCTTATGAATGAAGGACATTTGTATAGGGGTTATTTTTTGAAAGTCAACAATTGGGCTTACCCCAAGTAGTGACCTTGAAGTGACTTTGGAGACACCCTTACAAAGTCTGTGCCAACCTATTAAATTGCATCAAGTGGTTGGGCAACACCATGAAAAGGGCTTGCTGGAGTCCTGATTTCAAATCTCACCAAGGAGGCTGATTTTCCCTAGTTGATTGGACTTCTTTACACAACCATTTATGGGATTTAAATCATGCCTTAGAATGTGTATGTATACAGGGCAGTAGTGGGGTCCCAGGTATACAGAAGCTTTGATCTTCCATCCCTCCTCCTGACATGGAGAAGAATTGCAATAAGTACAGGAAGCCAAATCTTTGAGTATTGAGTTAGCATAGCCCAAGCAAACACCGTCTATAGGTTTATCCTTCCTGCTGCTTAGATTTGACCAATTGTTCCATAGCTTTGGTTTAGGGCAAGAGCATAGAGGACGGTCCTAGGTCCCCTGGGCCCATATATGTTTTTATCTAAGTAGCCTTGGACATGATCCAGCCCTTAGCTTATGCTTAGACTGTTTGAGGCTATGGTACAGTTATTTGTAGCATCCCACCTGTGCCTGACATAGAGAATAAATGGGGTGGCAGTAAGCGGTTCGCTACAACCTGACATAGTGCTGTGGGCATCCGAGCAGCTGGCAAGGGAGCGGCATGGGAAATAACTTTAGTAAGTGCTCGTTTGTTTTCTCATTCTCTGCAGAATCTGACAAATTGTCTTCTTCATCATTAATGAGCATTATCCAGTATTTTGAGTGAATATGCGTCTACATCCATGGAGTGTGTAGTGTTTGTCTTAAATGTTTTTTATTTTTTTATACATTTTATTTTTCATCATTATAATAATTATTGGGTATTTGTTCCTTTTTACAGATACCCCAAATTGGCAGCAAAGCATCGCGAGTCAAACACAGCCGGAATTGACATTTTCTCCAAATTTTCGGCATACATCAAAAACACCAAACAGCAAGATAATGCGGGTGAGTACAGAGAAGGGATCTGTACACCTTCTATAGTAATGGCTGACATGAACACCTCTTTTAGGGTTTTGCATGCACTTTTCCTACTTTGCAGAGCCATTAAAGAACAGAGAATGCTGGAGAACTGTACTGGGCTCCTAAACCAGCACCGGGGTACGCCACCCACCCCCCATTTTGACAAAGCCTGATCAACCTCTGGTCCTGGCTTTCCCCTTTCCAGTCTGGATTCTGCCACCAATAAATGGTGCTTGCATTACTCTAGTTGGGTTTTTTAATGTATTCTCTTTATCAGAAGTATAGCTTTTAAATACAGCTTGATTTTGTGCACCAGCAGTACCTCCACTAGCATTTACAGTTTGCTGATTTGAGGGGGGGGGCATTCTTGGATGGTGTTACATTGAGTATAATAGCTGGTTTTCCGAGTCTTCATTGTGGGCCCTATATGCTATTGGGCATTATTTCCTTTTTTTATCCAAGGATGCGTCCAAATGAAATTCAGTAAAATTCTTCTGCCTTTTTTTAAACGGTCTCCAAGCTGTGCCGCTAGAGGATATGCTATGGTTTCAGATCTGCCTTCTAAACAGATTGCTAGATTTTGTAGTTCAGAATTCAGGCCCATTCAGCAGGTAGTGATATTGCACCAATGCAATCAGCATTTCAACTCATCTCAGAGATGTTCAGTAGGGTTGGGATCAGCTCTCTATAGAGGTCGCCTATGTCCCCTCACACCAAACTCATCAAACAAGACACCTTTTACTGTACAGCACTGTGTAATATGTTGGCACTTTATATATAAAGTTTAATAATTATAATAAGTCTTACTGGGGCTAGATTTGTGCACATGCTGGAACAGAAAGGTGTCTTCTGCAAACTTTTGCTGTGACATTACAAGGCCACCATTGTCTAAAATGTCTTTGTGTTCCATAACCCCAACAGCACCCTTTACTGCAAACACCTGATTGTAATCCTTTGCTGGGTGGGTCCTTGTACTTGTGCTAATATAGTGTAGGTGTGATAGACAGGTGAACACAAAAAATTTGACCTTATAGGTATATAGATATAATATATGTATATGTGTATATATATACACTGTATATATATTTATATATATATATATATATATATATATATAAATAAATAGTCATTGTTTTATATGTATAAATATATATTTTGTATACAATATATTTATAGGTCAGCTCATATATATAAAAATTACTATTAAAGTTCAATTTTATCCACCCTGTTCTTGTCTCTATGTATCCAGTGCACAGTACATACAACGTGTGCTATTATACCTGACCACAAGGGGGCAGTCATGTTCTATCAGTAGCATCAACATGCAGCATACTGCAGTACAATCCCAGCTGTACATTACAACCCAACACATGCACAGTAAGTTCTCTTGGGGATTCTCTTATGAACTGCCCTGCCAGACTGGAGCCAGTTCCAGGGTGACAACTGTCTGCACTATGTTTTGTTTTTATTTTCTAAGGAGTAATACCATTTTAGTTATAAATGCGTCTGTGTACACAGCGGGTAATAAATACACGGGACCCTGGATTACTGCACCATGAATGTAACACACTTATAATTCTATTTTAATTACTGGCTTTTATGGACTAGCCAGGGGAAGGGAAATCTGGTAGCTTAAAGGGTCTCCAAACATAAATTAGAAGTGGAAGGCCAGCTATACATGCATCAATTTTATTCCGGTCTGGGAATCCTGGCTGCAATTTGCTTTTTAGCTTCAGTCGAATTTTCAGATCAAGAAAAAAAAAAGACTGATGAAATGGCTGTAGGCTGGCCCACATTATTTTTGTAAAATCTTTCCTAAAGCTGAACTCCGGGCAAACAGATAAGTGCATGGATGAAATGTATCTGGGAGCTACTTTACCTGCCAATGGATTTGTAATTCTGCTTATCCAGTCACTAATAGTCCAGCCTGTTATTAGAGACAACCAATTCCTTCTCTACCCTTTACTAAGCCTGTGACTGGGCAGTAAAAGGAGAAGCAGCAGATTGATGAGCTTTTCAATTTTTGATCTTGTTCTCTCCTCCTATCAACATGCTGCATGCCCTGCAATACCAACTACTATGGTCAATGTGTGCCAAGAAAACATTCGCATTGACATTTATATAGCATCAAATGCGGTCTGAATCATTGACCCAAGGGTGCCATATTTTCATGCTGGCTATTTAAAATTTTGAACCAGCGAAAATTTCCAAAATCAAGACTGCTCACATTAGGAAACGTTTCCCGAACTGGTATTTGGACCTTCGCTGACCTGGAACTGAACATATTTGGTGCCATCATCAACAATGTGATTTCAGAAATCCCATGTTCTAGGGCCCATTCACAGACATGTGCATGCAGTGACGTATGCTCCCATTATGTTCTACTATTCATTGCATACAGACAGCCCATTCATTTAAATGGACAGCCCAATGCACCACCAAAACTTGGATCAGCATTTGTTTTGGCATCAAAACCTTAATGCCCAATAATAAAAGATATTGAAAAGAAGAAGAGATAGTAGGTAGGCATTTCTTTGAGACAAAAGTATATATAAATATACATTTATTTATATATATGTATATATATATATATATATATATATATATAAATATATATATATATATATGAACAGTATATATATATATATATATATTTTCCTGTACCCTCAACTTCTTGTGAGGTCAGTACTAAGAAGATACCCTCCCTAATTATATAAACAGAAGATAAAGAATATAATTTACATTTCAATACAAAATGGGTCTCGGAACCCGACGCGTTTCACCAATTAGGCTTCTTCAGGTGGTGAGATACAAAGAAACATTATATAAAAGAAGGTTCATAACATGGAATTAGCCCTTTGCTGGTTCTCACCCTATTAAAATGTACACTATACTCCTAATCTTCTTTGTTTGGAACCAAAATGTTATTTGTTACTTTTAGATGGATTTGGCTCTTATTTGAGCTCAGTTTAGAACACTTGGAAGATTGGTCACAGTTTGTTCTGAACAGGGACCAGCCTTAAAAATGTTCTATACTGATCTTAATAAAAAGAAAACTAATGCATTTGAAGAAGCATTGCGTGTGACCTGCTTGCTTCTAAACTGCATCAGTTTATTTTGCTTTTGCATTCCCAAGGACATTTATGGAAAAGGAACAAAAGCTGACAACACAAGACCCTGCTTGGTGTTCCTCCCTCCCTGTCTTCTTCCTCTCCATTTTACTATAAACAATCTTTACGTGACTCTATAACTAAGTCCCACTAGGGGGTGAAACGCGTCGGATTATGTTCGGCATACTTATAACTTATATATCACTTTTAGGTGATTTATACCCTAATGTAGAAATCAGACTGTAAGCCTGTTGTCACAGTATATAACAGTCAATATTTCCATTGGCTGGTGCTTGTCAGGAGCTGGTACAAAATGTTTCTGCAAATTAGAAGCAATGCCAAACTGCCCTCTTCTTACCTGTTTTCATGAATTTCACATAACAAGCATACACCAATATGTTTTGCCCTCCTTGTGGGGCTTAGGAGTTAGGTCAACTCTGACAACCACCATCCAATAAAAACGATGACCACTGTAAACTCTAATAACAGGCTTACACTCTCATATTTAAATACCCCTTAGCACAACTTTTTGTAATTTTATTTGCTGCCAATTTGTTTTTTTTTTTAGGTAAAGTAGAAGGTTTAGAACCCCCTCCATGTTTTTATTAGTGGCCCTGCTATAAAGACATGCCCTCACTTTCTGTCCAGCTGCCATCTTGTGTAGCTGGGGTAACAAAAAGTGAGGGAAACTTTTGCTAGGTGGCACAAAGAGGGTAACAAAATCCTGGCAGAGGTATGAACCCTTCCCTAGCAATGGATTTAATCCAGCACAGACTTTTCATTTTATTTATTGCCCCATGTTCAGGAATGGGGCCCTTTATTATCCCTACGCTGGCATTTACAATTCTAAGCTTGATATTGAACTTTGGAATCTGCGGGTGTTTTTGAACGTCTGTTTTTAGCCCTGAGGAGCGAAAGAAGCTTCCAAATCCATAACTGGTGCCAGAATTCCGAAGAAAGGGTTACAGTTTTACATAAAGTTGTCCCGAGGAGAGTGCGATCATCAGCGCTTTCCAGGCTTTGTTAGAAATCAAGCAGCTGTCACATGTTATCGTTACAGATGTGAATGGATCAACCCTGGCACTTGCTTGGCTACGGGTCAACAGCTCGGGCTTAATTTTTTATTTTCAGGCCTGGATTGGATGTGTCTTTCCTGGCCCTGGAAAGAAAGCATCATGCAAACACGCATTTTTCTGGCTACAAACACACTTTCTGATAGGCGTTTTGTCAATGTTTATATAGCTCAGACAGCTAATCCTGTTCCCCAGCAAGAAGTTCACGTTCTTGACGATGGGGCTGGTACCCTAATCTGGCCATCAGCACATGTGGAAAAAGTACATTTAAATCGTACTGACCTCAGGGGACCTTAGGAAGGAGCCAGCAGCCCCTGTCTACCTGGTCTGTAGCTGGGCTGGAGTTCAGAGATATTATTCTCTTATAAAATTTATAACACACGCCGGATTGGTAAAGAAGAACTCCTCGAAACTTCTGTTATCTAGAAACCCAACTTTTACCCCTTTTTTAAGAACTTTTGCTCATGATTCATACATATTTGTAATTGAATACAATGCCACAAATGGGCTTATTTTAGGTAAAAGTTGGGTGAATCTCTAAAAACTTTTGTAAATAAGACTCCTTTATGTTATACCCTCGTTGGTTGCCTTTGCTGGTGGTCTTCTCCATTTCTGTTGCCAGCTTTAGGTACCCAAACAGAGAACTGAAGGCATATGTCTGATGATATGAAGCATTATGTTTTAGTTTGGGGTCTCCAAACTATTTAGTTGAGAAGCCTTCACCTTCACCTTTCTATGCCATTCTGGTTTGTTCCATCACAAGTGGCTCCATTTTTTGCTTCTCCTTTTCTGGGAAGACATCCCTCACATTCAGTCTTGGCAGACTGGTGGTCATACACAGCCAAGTGGAGGGGGTGTCTGAAGTTTGGTATACCACATAGCTGAGAATATCAGGACCTTTAATAGGTAGCACTAGTGGAAAGCCAAGAGTTACTCTTCGGACGGGTAAGGGTCCATGGTTGAGGTTTCTGATGACCACTGGTGGTCAGTGCACTTGCAAGGGTTTCTGAGAGCAATTCAAAAGTTTTTTGCTGAATTGTAATAATGTATTTTATATCTCAGTGAAGAAATCCACCAGCTTCTCGCTTATATGGGTATTTTCCTCCTTGAAATCATGGCATAATTTCAATGGAAGCTATTCGAGCTTCCATGGTAAGTTCCAACAAGTCTGGGACTGTACACTCTTCCATCAACCCCAAATCACAGCATTCAGTCCTGGCAATTGGCCATTTAGAAAATAAATATTGCTTTATTGACAACCCCCCCCCCCCCAAAAACAATGTAATATTAGCAGATTACCAGTCTTGATGACGGCTGCCTTAGTTTTTCTTGCCAGAAATTAGGAATTTTTCATTTCTCATTAACTGAAAACACAGCAAAGACCATGTTATCCTTCCTTTGTAAACTATTAGGGCCAATTGCAGTTAACCAAAAGGTTCAACCACTGGCTCAATCATGCTTCCAGCTGCTCCTATTTACCTGAATTGGGGCAATTGGGAACCATTCTGTGCACATGTTGCAGTGGATTGCACTGCAGTTTATAAAACAGACAAATCGTTTCTTACAACATTATTACTTTTTCTTCTCTGGAGAAAACACTCCACCACAACCTCAACCACACTCAAAGCGCTCACCAAAGCAGTTGTCAAATGTTGTATTTACCAGCAGAGTAGTTCAAGTACGGCCAATGGTGCAATGGTTTCAACGCAAGTCTATAAGTAACTTTAGTCTTATCATTCTATTATGTAATAGGGATAAATATGGCAAACATATCTGTGCGACAACCATGGCTCCCTCCATAGATATCCTGGAGAAGCCACTGTAGCCACCAACGTCATATGCAGAATAAAAATAAATGGAAACCAATGAAGCTGCTATACCTAAGAACTAGTAAGCTGCATTATTACATTTTGTATATTCCATTTTTGTTAACCCCGTTATTTATCCTTTTACTGGCACGCCTAGAATGTAAGATGGTTAAGGTGTGGAATCCTGACGCCTCCAGAACAATGTCAGCAACTCGGCAATGTAGCCCCAGGCTGTTGATCCCCTGCCAAATATCTGCAGGTACCCTCCCTTTCTTCCGAGGATCTCCATACACACACGCAGCACCCCAGACCCCGGTCTGCTGCCCAGATGTGAGCCTGTAACATAGTACTGTGTGTGACACCTGCACAGGGCGAGAACGGTGAATATAGACAATCCTGTCTAATCTGCAACTTAAACCCCAAACCTTGTCAATCCCATAAACTAAGAAGAGAGGCCATATGGGATTAATAACCGCATATGTCATATACATTTGCAACGCACCGTGGATTTATTGCACATGCCACCTATAATGCTCTGTATAGACATATATCAATAGCAATATAATTACTAGCACAAGGTAACATACACATAGAGTTTCTGTTCGATTATATACAGCCGCTCATAACAGGCAACAAAAATATATGAATGGGGATAGAGGGTGTAAGGAGCTGTCTGTATTCATATAGAGAAAACTGACACTTCTCATATATACAGGTCAGGGGTTGTGGACTCAAATTTGCTGCTTGAATAGGATTACAATTTACAGTCCTTTTGTAACAAGCAAGGGACCAGACATAGGAAACTATTGGAAGCCATGATGATTTAATTAGCTATAGCAACACAAGCTACAGGATGGACTATATAAAAAAATGGAACAACAATATAAAAAAAAGCAAGTCAGTGGCTGTCTTTCTGCAGCATGGTAAATTGTGTTTTAATAATTACATAATTGGTCAGGTTGAAAAAAGATACAAGTCGTGGAATTCAAGCATTTTCATTTTTTTCTCATTCTGAAGGTTCTTTTTTGTATTTTGACCCATGGCATTAAGCAAGAAGAGTCAGGGCTTTTTCAGACCCGGGGTGTAACATTGCATGGTGCTGGGCTGCTGTGCGTCAGGGAGAGGAAAACTGCACCACTGGCAAACAGATTGGCATGAGCCCATGGTGCAAATCTTTAAAGAACAATCGCACGGCCAAAAGCAACATGTGACTTTTAGGAACTGTACCTTGATTTCAGCAGCTGTATGCTAAAAGTTCCAATTTCCATCTTCTACAGTAGAATGCTGCAGCGGATCTGAAATGCGGCAAATCTGAATGCCGCTTCATTGCTGTTTAGTTTGATTTACATAGAAACATAAGGACAATCATTTAATTGGTTACCTGGTTGTCTCTGACTTTAATACTTCGTCTTAGAGTAGTCAGAAATCCAGTTGCTGCATGTTCCAGACCATGGGAACAAAATTAATTAAAGTGAATTCATGTTTGAGTATAGATAAAGAATGGGCATGTAGATGGAAAGTATACATCTAGGTCACTGGTGGAAATGCTAATGCTTTTTAATTAATATATTTTTTTACATTTTTATTTTATGTTTTTACATTTTACAATTATGCTTTACATGTTTTTTTGTACTAGTTATTTAAAAAAAATATATTTAATACAAAATGCATTTAATGCAGGATTCACAAAGCATTGGATTTAGATCTTAGACGTGTTTAGCAATGAGTTTATATAGTATGGGCTAAATTTAATAGAGAATCCTATAACTATGCAATACAAGCAGTTGGTTATAGATACAGCAGTAACAGTATCAGCCCAAGCCGAAATATTATATATATATATATATATATATATATATATATAAAGTAACAGTATCACCCCAAGCCTCTTCTCTGCTAGGTCTAGGAACAGCCTGCATGTTGAAGGCATTTTTATTATTACACAGTATTTATATAGCGCCGACATATTACACAGCGCTGTACAAAGTCCATAGTCATGTCACTAGCTGTCCCTCAATGTCCCTACCATAGTCACGCAAACACAGGAAGAACCTGCAAACTTCATGCAGGTAGTGTCCTGGCTGAGATTCGAACCTGGGACCCAGCGCTGCAAAGGCCAGAGTGATAATGCCTCTGATATTTGGATCCATGTGTGAGCCTTCATAATACAATTGTGCCTACTCCTTTAGGCTAGGATAGTAAAAACACCATTGCCTTGCATTTGAGTGTGACATTCTGCAAAATTGGCAGCTGATCTGCTCTTGTGTACTAGGCTTTAATGGAGGAAAGTTTATTCAAATTGACTTGGCAAACATTGCCTAACTTGAAGAGCTGAGTGCATTACTTAAATCATGGTTTCTTTTATACTTTGTACTATCAGTAATCCAGCATTTGCAGGAGTTTCCTGTAATAAAGACCAGTCACTGTTGCGTTCCCCTCTTGTGCAGGGTGATTGGTCTTGTACCCGCCTCTCCTGTAGTGTTCTGCAGTGGGTGGACTTGCTGGTCCCTCCAACAGTTCTGCTCCATGCACAGTACAGCAATAATGGCACTGCTATTTTTACAAGGTAGTAAATGACATTTTAAAGGAATTTGGAGCACCCAAAGTAGATTCTTATATCTGAGCCTACAAAAACGAGTGGAGTTCAATATAAAATTGCATGCCTGGAGTTCAGCTTTAAGTGTTTTTGACAAAATGTAGACCACGTAGTACAGGTAGAACATTTGTGTGGGAGTGAAGTGAACTTAAGCACTACTTGCAAGTTTGGTTTTCTTGCAGATATTTCTAAATAATATAATTCTTCTTATAGATGCAATTGAGTGAAGGAAGTCAAATTCCCCCAGCCAACATGAACTACATGTTATTTTAGCCCTCTGTGCCTGGGAGGTGCTTTTAGTATGTTGTTTTTATTAAGGTCCGTCTGCAGCTCTTGCTAAGTATGCCTAAGCATCAACGCGCGGATGATTGCTGACCTGCGCAAGGAGACGTGAAAAATGTGTTCAGCTTCAGAATTCTTCCCTGCACCTAATTACAGATAATTATAGGTATCCCCTGTGTACGCACGTGTGAAGGCACAGTGCTCACTTTGTGCATTCGACGTAATTATCGCCATATAACTAACGCTTTCATCAACATATTTCCGGATGGCTGTAAATTAATCGCTTGTAAACAAAGCACACCCCCCTCCATGCTAATCCGAATGTATTAATATACATGATACGGATCGACAAAGGGGGCTGATGTGTGAAATGGACCCAAGGATATTAGGGAGGGGTCAAGAATGAGGTCAATGAGCTTTTCATAGGTAGACGCCATCTTAAATTCTAGTCAAGTAATGGGGAATGTGGGAAATCCTCCTAGATTGCAAGCTCTTCAGGGAAGTATCTTCTCCTCTTCCTTCGTTACTGTCTGTATCTGCCTGTCACTTGCAACCCCTATATATTGTACAGCACTGTGTAATATGCTGGCGCTATATAAATCCAGTTTATTAATAATAATGATAATATTAATAATCTGTGGAAGTAGTTAAAATACATGGGTGAAAAGATATAGTGGGCTTGATTTATTAAAGCTATCCAAGGCTGGAGAGAATACACTTTCATCGGTGAAGCTTTCATCCAGCAAACCTGGAATACATTTCTTAAAAGTAATTTGTTTTTCCAATCCTGGACCAGAACCCTTTTAGGTTTGCTGGATCACCCAGCTTCACTGCTCGAAGTGTATCCTCTCTAGCCTTGGAGAGCTTCAATATCTACATTCCCTCCAAAAATGTGATGTTGTGCAGTTTAACAATTCTTAATTTTGGTGGCCCAATTTGTTCTTTTTTAGGTTTTTTATACGTTTAATTTCTTCCAATGATTCTGGCAATAACCCATTTCCCATCCTAGTGTGACAGCACCAAACTTTTCCACACTGGGCAAGTAACAAGCCACATGAGTCCTATCTCCAAGCATTCATTTGAGTAAATAGTAACCTTTGCCTGTTAGGTGCATACTCATTTGCCTGGTTATGTGAAATTTGGCATTGCACATTATAATATCTGCTATTGCATGCATAAAATATATGATCAGTCCAACCAAACAATGTTATAGGTGATCAGCCTTTGAATATCTTATATGTCTTGAATAGTTTAACATGAAGTTCCCCTTAATTTATTCCTGGCTCTGTCCACCAGAAAGTTTTAAAAGTGCTCTATACATATTTATGAAGGATGTCCATGAATAGACATAACTTGATGCAAAAGTAAACCTTGGGCCTGATTTATTAAAACTCTCGAAGACTGGAGAAGATAAACTATCATGACAGAACCTGCGTGATCCAACAAACCCAGAATGAATTTCTGAAAAATCAAGTTTTTTCAATCCTGGACTAAATCCATTCCAGGGTTCCTCGGGTTCTCCCATTCTCTCCAGTCTTGGAGAGCTTTAATAAATCAGGCCCTTTGCCTTCTATTTTTTTGAAGGTGTTAGCTGTATGTTGAGTACAACTACCATTGGTAATTTGCATCCTTTCGAGGATCCATTGCTTGGTATTCCAGTGGTTGATTTAGGTACTTGTCCAAGATTTTGTATGCCAACCATCCGATATAACAAAAAATTAAACTTGCTTGCTTTCCTACAGCACTAGAGAAAGGCTTGACGAAAGCCCTGAAGAAGCTGGACGATTACCTCAACACGCCGCTCCCTGAGGAGATTGATGCAAACAGCCGAGAAGAAGAAAAGGTCTCCAGGCGGAAGTTTCTGGATGGAGAAGAGTTGACACTTGCAGACTGCAATCTCCTGCCTAAGCTTCATGTGGTCAAAGTAAGTCAAACCAGGATGTACGGGAAACAGAGAAGTCACAGCATGGATTGGGGTAGCAAAATCATTACATGTCTCTATATTCCCATGGAGTGATAGGTCACCTAAAGTATGACAGATCTTGCCTTGTCAACTACTTGCCCCTTCCCCAGATTCCTCTTGACCCTGTAACCTAATGGGCTTCCTCATTGGCCTAAAGGAATGTGAGTAGGATAGGCAAGATTGCAATTGGTGAATTACAGTCCCTTGTAGCCTTCATTTTATACAATAATGGGATTCCCAAAAATCTCAAAATTAATTTTAAAATTAATGCTGCCTTTTTAATTCTCTTATCTCAAGCACTGTTTCCCACCTTCTGAGTATTTAGTGTGAGGTCAAAAAGTTGGCAATGGACCAAATGTAGATATCAGATAATCTCAGATGGCTTTGTGTCCAAAACATAAAAAATATTCACACTAGTTTAGGGTGACAAAGTCAATCTTTTATAAATATGTCATAACAGAACCTCAAGATAAGCTCTCCAGGTTTAATTTGCATAAAAACTCAAAAATAATTGAATATGATTTATGAAATTACATGAACATGTTAAAGATTATGGACCTGACTTATCAAAGACTATAATGAGAGGACCCAAGTGACACAGCAAACCTGGAATGGATCCAGTACAGATTGAATATATTTGCCAGCTAATAGCAAACAAGAAATCCATTTCAGGTTTGCTGGATCACCTATGATAATCTATCTAATTCAGTCTTGGAGAGCTTTAATAAATCAGGCCGTATGTGAGATTTTGGTGATTAGGTTTACATCAATTATCAATTTTTTTCCTGGAAAATATTGACTGATTCAGTTTGTGGATTAATACATTGTATCTGTATAATTCTTGTTTAGGTTGTTGCAAAAAAATATCGCAACTACGAAATTCCAGCCGATTTCTCCGGTGTGTGGCGATACCTGAAGAATGCCTATGCCAGAGATGAGTTCACTAACACCTGTGCCGCGGACAAAGAGACAGAGCTAGCCTACGCGGATGTGGCCAAGAGGCTTTCCAAGTCATAACTGCTGCAAAAGTGGCTGAAAGACTGTCCTCCATGTTGCCTTAGGATGGATCTTCCCCATTTCCTCCACAGCCCCAACTTCCAGCGCTCCGCCATTTGGCACAAAATCCTCCGATTATCTCTAAATGAAATTTGGGAAGAAATGAACTGCAATCAGCATAAAACGAGGGACAATGACAGCAAGATTCACCAAACTCAATCCCCTCCATAGATCGGAATAATCATCTTAAGGCAATATCCTGCATTCATATATAAAGTATTTTTGTAATGTAAGCAGACTCCTTTAAGAGTGATTTATATAATGCATTATTTCATAGCTAATTGTGTCATATCACTAATTGTTCACTACAAGGCTTTAGTTTACCTCCCGAGGCAAACCAGGACATGGAGAAAGGAAACTATATATTGTACCTATATACAGAGAGAATGATCTACATATATGTTTATTTAAAAATGCTAAGCTTATTTTAAACTGTGCTGAGTATGATTACCAATTATACTTTTCTCATTATTCACTGCAAACCAAATACATTTCATGTCAAGGTGATGATTATGTTCACTGGCTGCTAAAATGACAGAAGCACATGAGCAAGTGGTTGGGCAAAGTGTACATGCAAGCTAAAGATGGCCATGGACATCAATGGTCATACATGTATACAACATCCTTCTTGGGGTACCTTAGGGCAGTTTTGTGGGTTATAAAAACGATATCAAATTGGCGGAGATGGGTGGCATGGATGGCCCATTGTCAGCACTGGGTCATAGGTCCGAACCCTGGCCAGGACACTATCTGCTAGTTCACACTCGCTGTGTTCATATGGGTTTTCTCTGGCCAATCTGGATCCCTCCACTGCTCCAAAAATACGCACATGGGTTAACTGGCTCCCCCCCCCTGAAATTTCCTTAGTAGATGTGGAAAAAAGGCAGCAGAAGTGAGCTGCTGTGTATGATATGGATGATATAAGAAAAAAAATAAACACAGAGCTTCGGTAAATCACCAGTGATAGAGAAACTGTCTTCCAATGTCTTGGACATTGCACACACTGGTATCATTTTTACGAGGCATGACCTACCCCATTTTACCCCATTTAATGTAATGCACCAGACCGGCAAGTGAGAATGGGCCCTCAAAAAACTTCCTGAAGTCTTTAAACTGATCAACTCCAGTCCAGGAGCATTAGAAACAAATCTTAGGGGCATGCCAAGCCAAATACTTTTTTCCCCAATTTTGAAAAGGATGAGGAGGGAATGGAACCACTGTTGGGTTTTATTACTAACAGGGCCTATGTTTAGTTGACAGTGGCTTCACTGGACAGAAAAATAAGGAAAATCTCCAGTACAGACACAGAAAAAAATAACAGGGGTTCTAGCTTTTCCCTATTCTACCTTTCGGTCATTTTGCTGGCTGTTGGAGTTATTGTATGGGAGCTATCCTCACTTTCCTTGGTGGTAATGTCGTATGCAGGAGAGGAAGTGAGGATACATCTCTCTAATGGATACCTGGACAAGGATTCTGATATTTACAAAAGTAAGAACAAGTTTTGGCAGAACACGCATGGTGACTATTGTTTTCCAATACCCGAATATTGTATTTAACTTTCACAGAAACAAACATCTGCACAGAGATGGTATATTCTCCTGGCATCTAATTGGGTTTCCTCCAAATACTTAACTTGGACAATCAAAACTTTACGCACAGCCAGCATATCTTCCAAGACTTTTTCCAGCCATCCACTATGTGATACTGGTAATCAATTAAAAGGATATGCCTAAGTAATGATCAATTGAATGCTTTTCTATCAAGATTTTCAAATCCAAAATGCATTAACCGGTCAAATTGTAATAATTTTCCCAACAATATAATAAAATATCCAAATTAGAATAGAATGGTGATCAAAACAATTGACAGACCATTTTTTTTTAGCACAGATCAATTTATATATGAGTAGTGATTTAGGAAATCACATCTAGAGTATTGAGGTTGGAATTTCCGTCTGTAAGGGAGCTATGTGATTGGTTCGATGGTTCAATGTTTGTTTCCTATAGGGTGAATTGATCTTTGTTTTAGGGTTCAGCAGGTGAATATAAAGGGGAGGGAAAAAAAGAAAGGGAGAAGCATGGTGAATCATAAACCACAGGAAAGATTCACCTGGTGAATATTGGCAAATGTTTAAAACCAATTGGGTCCTATTTGGACAATCCACATTATGGGAGTTGAAAGAGACCAGACCCATCCAGCTGGCAATTTAATAATAATCCATTTAGAATTTGTATGTTTCAGTTGGTGATGTTTTTTTCAGGAAAACCTGCAGCACCAGACGTGGGAAACATACAAAGCAGCCATATTGTATAAAGGACAATGACAATAGTGAGAAACAACCATTGTACACCATAACAGCTTAACTAGGGCTGTTTATTTATGAACTAGATTACTAAGTAATATGTAATACTCAGAAAAGTTCAAGAGAACCAGTCACAATAAAACTCCAAATCTTGAATAATTGGTAATTTACTATATTAAAATGTTTATGATATCTGGGTGGGTTTATACTTGCCCCCTTATTTAGCCTTATTTGCTCTGTCTTTGATAACTGAGTCAGAACTGTGAAGATCCAACAATTTCTGCTTTTATAGCCCCCTGACTTATTGATGTCTCCTATCTCCTAAGTGAATGTAACAGCCTTAGGCTACATACACAAGTGCAATAATTGTCATTGGAAAGGATCTTTCACGATCCTCTCCAATGACTAACGGCTGCACGATGCATGAACGAGCTCTGTACATACAGCACCGTTCTGCTCTATAGAGAGGGGCACCCTGCTGCGCTCTCTCTCCCTTGACTTGCATTACGATCATTCGTTGTCCATCGTCCATGGATCCGCCAGGACGGCCCTAAGCCGATTATTGGACGAGAACAATTGCATTTGTGTACGTAGCCTTAAGCTAATTGCAAGATTATCTTTAAAAGCTCCCTTTGCGGTGGAAGGGTGAATGCTTACTTAGGTATAGGGGTGTTGTACCCCTTATTTTTGTGTTTCTCAATCAGAGGTTGTTAGGGCTTCTTTGAGCAATGAGCAACTTGTGCCGCTCAGGTATGTTGTCTTTTACATCAATGAACTCTTTGACTATCTAAAAGAGTAATATTCTTCCCACTGGACACAAAGTAATGTGAGCTGTCGATATTGTTATCATTATCAGGAGTTCCTTAAGACCTGGAAGTTATTTCAATGTTTCTCCCATGTTAAAAAAGGTTGAAAAACTCTCCCTCTCATCCCCAGGCTCCCCCTCCATGCAATTGGTCCCCTGCTGCCTCTTCTATAAAACACTTCAAGGGGTGGTTGCGGGCACTGATATCACCCCTGCCAATCATCCTGCATTGTATGTATAGGTGCCAGGGCCCCACTTGCAGCTCGGGAGCTAGGTGGAAGATAAGCTGCACCACCCACCAGAGGAGCAAGGGATGAGGTAAGTAAATTGCTGTTAGCATAAACTTTTTACATGACTTTATATTCAAATCCTGGAGTTATTCTTTACATACCAAGAATATAAACAACCTCAGTGCTTTGTTACCTGATGCTGTTATGCACACTCAGGGGGTAGAAAACAGCTTGCTTTAATAGTTGGATACCAGACATATTTGAATTTTTGCCCATTCACTATCATGGCTGGTTCTGTATCATGTATTTCCAGTCCACAACCCTAAATTTGCTTATCTTCAAATAAAACAATCTCTATGGGTTAAACCCTAAATCATCCAGGGTCCACAAACTCCCCAGCAGGGACAGTTGGGAGGAATTAGATAAGTACAATATTACCTGTACAATATTCTGCCAAGTGTGGCCTGTATCTTGTTGGAGTGGACACTACAGAGTGTACATGAAATTTTTGCAAACTATATCCACATTTCAGAAGAGAATGAGAAGCACTGACACTTACCTACAGGAGCGGAGGAGGATTGTAGGCTGTAATTATTTATTTTCTTATGACAAGGCTTTTGTGGCTTCTTGGATAAATTGGAGTATATGAAATTCTAATAAATTCATCTGAAAACTTGTTGGTATTTATGATCAGTGTTATTTGTGAATGGAATGTAGTTTACCTGGATGAAATCATGAAACTATTACATCTGTGTATAATGATCTGGAAAAAATTGGCAAACTTTGTGTGATTTTGATACCCGACTTTCTTGGGCCAAGTGTGTATTTCCTGCTAAGCCAGCCGTCATGGGTCCAATCACTCCAATCAACTAGCTGGTCTTAGGGGACAAGTAGTGATTTATATTCTGATTGCCCCTTCTTTTATCTTCAAATCACCACCACCCTTAATGTTAGAAACAGGCTAAGATTTTAAAACTGGTGTGCAGCCGTCCAGTTATCATAATAAAGTGATGATCAAAAACTCCATTCATTTGGATGGAGCAACTAGCTACCATATTTGAAGTAGTGTCCGGGGCCTATCCACTTCCATTGCAACCACGTATGTCCTTTTTAAAAAGTGGTGCAAAATTAATGACCTGGGTGTTTAAAAGAAATGAGATGGAAATAACCACAATCACTAACTTTGAGTTTCAGTTGGTTTTTAAGGCATAAATTAAATGTTAGCATTATTCACTATACCATTGCCTTATTTTATTTCTCCCTATATTTACACTATACCAGAGCACTT
This sequence comes from Pyxicephalus adspersus, assembly GCF_032062135.1. Classification (NCBI taxonomy): domain Eukaryota; kingdom Metazoa; phylum Chordata; class Amphibia; order Anura; family Pyxicephalidae; genus Pyxicephalus; species Pyxicephalus adspersus. The sequence continues at coordinate 12,457,586 of NC_092861.1, read as the reverse complement.
TAATGGCTGTCACCGGGGTTGAGACGCTCTCACAACTGGCAATATTTTATTAGTTCTCTTCCACCATCGGTACTTTACCTCTAATTTTAACCTTCCCAAAACCAGCATTCCAAAGGAGGAAACAGTAGAAGGAAATAGAATTAAAGAGAACCTATGCCCAGACTTTGCATATTATTTAAACTTTCTGAACCAGCAGGAAACACTTTAGGAACAATACACTCCTGTAACCTTAGGTGTTATGGAAAAAATCATCTTCAAAGTTAGACAAAAAAGCACCCTGGGAATTCATAAAGTGGAGACACAAATGCACAGCATTCCAGGTTCTGGCATCCTTGTCCATTCTGTCAGTTAGGTTATTGGAGAAGGTGGGGGCCCAGGGTAATTGTCCAGTTTGCCCTTCCCTGAAACCAGCCCTGTTCTAAGGCTGATGTCAGTCCCAGGGACAGGATCCCTATGGAGAGTCTTCAACTTACCACAATAGAATCCTTTGCTGGACCAAACAGTTCAGAATCTTGCTTTCTACGGTAGGAAAGATGAGGAAGTGACATCTCGCTGGTCCTGCGATTCCAAAGAGACATCCAGATATTCTTTTTTGCATTCCTTTGTCACCAGCATCTAGATTGCCTGGTTGACATCATCCTAGCATTGCAGGCCCATGTCACACTAGCAATTATGTCCAAGCAAGAATACAACATTGGCAAGACTGTTAGAAAATGCAGAAAGAGCATACACCTATATGTGGACACAAGTCTGTATTGGCACATATACCTGCATGTGTTACTCCCTTACTGGCATTGGCTTATGGGATAGCACTGCCTGGCTCCTCCACCCAGCGAGCAACAAATGCTAGCATTGGTTTTTCTTCCAAGCATTACATAGCTGCTTCTAATTTACATTAGAGGGTTGGCTAGCTTCCAAAATTCTCTCTATACAAGGCTGAGAATTCTGTGCCTCTTTGTAAACTTTGAAGATGAATTTCTCCATAACACCTAAGGTTACAGAAGCGTATTGTTCCTAAAGTGTTCTGGTTCAGAATGTTTAAATAATATGCAAAGTCTGGGCATAGGTTCACTTTATTATTATTTCCTCCAACAGTTTCTTCTTTTGGAATGCTAGTTTTGGGAAGGTGAAAATTAGAGGTAAAGTACCAATGACCAAGGTGGAGGAGAACTAATAAAATATTGCCAGTTGTGAGATCGTCCCAACCCCAGTGACAGTCGTTAAAGTGTTATAGTGTAAATATAGAGAGAAATAAAATAAGGCAATGGTATAGTGAATAATGCTAACATTTAATTAATTAACCAAGTATGCTCACCTGTCACCAATCTGTTATGGGCGCTGCCATCTTCTTCTCTCATCTATTCTTTGTTTCGATCTGCTGCTATCCTGATTGGCCAGGCTGCAATGGCGTAGCTTCTACGCTGGACTGCGAAAGTTAATTTAGTCCCAGCAACTGCAAGGTAAGCCTGCACATGTGCAGCTCAACCGAAGATAGCGATCAAGCAGATAAGAATGCTTTTTGCAGGAGGGGCATTGCCTGTCCAAGCTCTGCCTGATCGCACGTTTTAAAAAGTAGAACTTTAGGTGTAAAAACAACTTGGTCCTCCTTTATGTTCAATATAACCATCAAATGGCCATAACTAAAAGGAGCCATACTCCTAAGTCAGCCTATGTCCTTAATTTTTCCATTCTGACAGCGATCCATCCCTACACACTGTATATTCTTCAGAACCACCTTATATATACATCACTTACCATATTTCAGCAACCTGATTCGATTTACGAGCCCCCTAATATTTAAAATGAATATAACGTTTTTCTTTTTTTTCTTTTTTCTTTGAGACCTCAGATAAATGGTTTTGAAATAAATTAGAAAAAGTAAAGCTGACACAATAATTCACTTTCTCACGTAAAAAGGTTTTCCGCGGAGATCTGAACAGCGTTCATGAAAGCAGAGAAGACAGAAAGTTGGACGGCATGAACGCCACAAGTTGGGAGACGAAAAAGGGGGAAAAGAAAAAAAAGAAAACGAGGGAAGCTTTGCCTGTCATTCTTCTTTCTCCATTACTTACCTTTCCATTTATGAATTCTTTTCAACATTTGGACTTTGCCATACATAACTTTAAATCACTAACATGCTTCATGGCTCTGTGATTTGCTAGTTCCATATGTAGCCTCTTGGCCCACTATTTTGGCTTCGGCTCAAGTCCTGTTCTTGCCCTGGGTTTACATTGTATAGCTGGAGAGAGAGAGACAGGGAGAGAGGGATAGAATGAGCTTATTCATCACTAGCTAGCTCCATGTGGAATTCATTGTATGTGCCAGTGTCAAGGTATAGAATAGACACACAAAGGATGCACACGTCTCATTTATACCGCTCTGCGGCCGTACTGCTGCTTGAAGCATCGGGGTTTAATTGTTTCCAAAGAAGAAGAGGTGCTGCCTAATTAATAACCTATTATCATTGTGCCATATAAACTCTTCTAGAGCATAATTCTGACAACTGAGCAAAGAACTTTAAAGAAAGATCACCAAAAGTTACTACCACTTTTTTATTTGTACTTTTTTAGCACCAACATATTATCAAGTATTTATCAAGAACATAGCTATGTTACTTAACTATTCCTAGGATGAGCTCACAATATCCTTACCATTACATGTGTGGCATGTGGGAGCGGACCATACAAACCATATATAGTTTCCTAAGGTCCTAAAACTGCTAGCAAGAGCACAAACCACCATGCTGCCCACTTGTGGTGAGCTCGATTAATGCAATGACCCAGAATGAACAAGTCTTAAGCATTATTCACACTATGTGAAAGTGCATTGCCATGCACTAAAATGCAACAATAGCCACCTGTGTGACTGTCCATTGCCATGCTGACCCCATTCTTACACCAAATGTAGCAGAGGACAAAAATGTACTGCAGAGCATTGCATAAGTGGAAATATTATTGTTCTCTATGCAATGCCTGATATTCTTGCATACCGCACAGCGCTGCACCACACAAGGACTTAATGGGGATCTATCATTGGATAGTTATATTACACTATACTCAATTTGCCTGAGATTCCACTTAAACCTTAATGATACAAATATATGATAATGGGATTAAATGGACTTGCGTACAGCGCTGCATAATATGTTGGCGCTATATAAATACTATTTAATAATAATGATGATAATAAGTGCCACACATGAGTTCTTGATTCATGCAATACCATAAGACTTCATTATAATTTACCCTGGTCCACACAATGAACCAACAAGTGCATTTTGCTTGGCATGATCATTTAGTAAAACTGTGATATTGTAAAATAAAATTGTAAAGTAAAATTGTGAATATTTACAATGCTTCAATTTCAGCTCTTAAAACTGTTGCAGTTAAAAAGATCTACCAAAATAACAAAATAATAAAAATTAAATGTATTCCTGTTTAGGGATGAGCGAGTGAGATTTTTAAATTCGATCCCGTGGTGAATCGGGCCTTTCTGGTGAATCACTGAAAGGCCCGATGGTGAATCACAAGGCCGTTCTCGCTTACATGTTCGGTAAGCAGCCAATCAGGAGAGATCAGAGCACAGGCATATATATACAGGGAAGGAGGGAGGGGTTAGTCCAGAGGTAAGCAAACTCAGGCGTTTAGGCCAGATACGGCCTAGTCAGTATTCCAGTCTGGCCTAACGCCCGCCCTAGTTATTTATTGTTGGATCCGGCCTAATTAATTTGTCGTGTTATGGCAAGTTCGCGCCATATCATCAAGTAAAAACAACGCCCAGCTACCAGTCTTCATAAGGTTGACCTCGAACCACGTGTCTTCAACCCCTAGTGGACTGACAAATTATTCTTTGTCCAATGTAGCAACAAAGCCTTGTGTTTAGTGTGCAACAACACCAACAGCGCTTTCAAGCGGTCGAATCCCAAGGGGCATTTTGATGTAAAGCCTGCGCACACGTACAGAGACTACACCGCGGATGAGCGGAAGACTAAGGCTGCTCGCTTGCAGTCACGGATGGAAAAAAACTTTCCATGGACACCTTGTTTCTTCCGGCCTAGTGTGCCTTCTTGACCTCCTGAAATGGCCTAGTAGTCCAAAAAGTTTGCTGACCCCTGTGTTAGTCACTCCATCTTGTGTTCTGTGTAGAGGATAGACACAGGGAGAGACGTGTAGTGTGACAGGGACAGTGTAGGAGCCTCTTAGTTCATTATTAGCTGCATAGTTCCGTGTTTTATAGGGCATTTACTTTTACATCAGCTACTAGATGGTCAGTTTTGTGAAATTGTCAGCAGTCAGGACATTTAGTATAAGTTATATTGTGTGTATTACACTCTTAGGTTCTCTTCACTGACTGCACTGAAGGTACAATTGTGGTTGCTGCTACTTGTAGTGCCACGCATAGCCAGTCAGTTTTGTTAAATTGTCAGCAGTCAGCACATTTATTGTAATCTATATTGTGTATTAGTGAACACGCTGTTAGTCATCTTTTTTTCACACTGTACATTCACTAAAGCTAATTAAAATGAATTACAGCTCCCATTTACCAAGGAAAACCATTTTGTACAGTGAAATTTGTGTGCTACTGTAAAATAAATACAGATATTTCAGTGTTTGATACCTGTTCCTAGTGGGTGAGTAGTTAAACCACAAAAGAAGATGAATACTACTGCTGATCTAAATGCTCTTCCAGCTGCTCCATACAACTAGGAACCTTGTGCACATGGTGAGGGTTGTGGTGGATCGCAGTACAGTTCCTGATAGGGATAAGTCACTTCTGGCACTTTTCCTCCTCTGGTGGAAGAACGCCACCTCAATCTTATTCAATTTCATGATAAGGCAGTTGTCAAACTCTGTGACTGACAGCAAAGGTTTTAACCAAAAGTCTAAAAGTGGCCTTAAACCATGCTATTAGGTATGCACACCCATTGAGACAATTGGGACATCCAAATATCCATGGCTGATTTGTCATTGATAATATATAAATCATATATATGTGATGAGGTTTGCTGGATCACCCAGGTTCTCTAATGGTCTATCTTCTCCAATCTTAGAGAGCTTTAATAGATAAAACCCAATGTGTAGGCATGGTCAAAGTCCGGAATTATAGCATAGAGATCTCAGTGATGGAGATCATGTAAGAAACCAGGTACAACCATCTAAATCAAACACTTCACCTTTGTACATGTAATGGTCCTTTAATGGTACTGGAGCATTAGTATAATATACTGTGGCTCGTTTATATTCCCAGTGGGATGAGAACTGAAGTCAATAGTTCTATGTACTATTTGATAGAATGTGATGCCACCTTAAAAATCAATATATATTTCATTTTTTTTAACATTTTTTCCAGCGCAATGTTAAAAATGACTCCTACCATACCCAGACTGACAGCTGCATTAAATTTCCTTCTTGTGATTTATCGGCCTCCCAGCTGCGGGTCTGTGCGTGTGATTTAATACTGCAAAAATACTTTGGAACGTCAGTGAAAACAAAATATCCTGGAACAATGATTATAAAGACAAATGTTCTACCTCCGAGCTTTTCAAGGCTATGCCACTTAATTTAACATCTTAATGGTGGCAGTTGTCCTTATCGCCGGGCCCAGCGGTGAAACCACGGAGGCCATCGTCTGTCGAATGTTTATGTTCCACCGCACCGTGGTTTGAGAGCCCGTGTTAGGCCGATGTGCTCAGGACATGGTAGGAGCTGAACTTTGTCACATTATTAAACTGTCAGCAATGCATGCCGGTTATTAAGATTGTTGGTGGGAAATGTGCCCATATGTTTCAGGCTTTCTGTTGGGATTATAATTGGCACCGGTTGCACGCTGCGAGAGAGGAGAGCAGAAGAAAAAAGGCATCTGTGAGAAGGACACAGAAAAACGTCTGTTTATGGACGACCTTTTAAATTTGTCTCGACAGAGCGAGATTTCCCCAGTGCTCCTGCTAGCTCAGCTCGCCTAGGTGCAAAGTCCGCAGGAACGGCGGTGGGAAATTCAAGCAGGCACTTGTTAAGGTGACACATGGGGCGTGGAGATGGAGAAGGTTACCAAACATCAGGGAGGAAAAAATATAGCGGTGTTAGTGAAAAGTAAAAACCAGGCTCAACCTGGGGATTTCATGACTAAACTCTGATGAAGTAGGATGCATGGACTTCATTTTCTACAGATGTGTGTGTGACAGTATAATCTTCCTCCACCTGTGTGACTGGGTTCCACAGTCCTATTATAGAATGGAAGGAAAAGATCCACAAGGAATAGAATTGTATACAAAGTCAGGGATAGAAAAATAGGGCATTTTCAAAAAGAAGATAGGGGGCATTATAAGAAGTAACCTAGTGGGGGGCATTATCAGAAGGAAGGTAGGGGGTATGTTTAGAAGGAACATGGGGGGATAAGGAATGTAGGGGGCATTTTCAGAAAGAACCTTCAGAAGCATTGTGAAGAGGAACATAGTGGGGTATTATCGGAATGAAGATACAGAGGCATTGGGTCTGAATTATTAAATCCCTCCAAGGCTGGAGAGGATACACTTTTATCGGTAAAGCTGGGTGATCCAGCAAACCTGGATTTCTTCAAAGCCATTTGCTTTTTGCTAGCAAATGTTTTCAATCCTGAACCAGATCCATTCCAGGTTTGCTGGATCCCCCAGCTTCACTGATAAAAGTGTATCCTCTTCAGTCTTGAAGCTTTAATAAATCAGGACCATTGCCAAAAGGAAGGTACAGAGACACATAGGGGCATTACCAGAAGGAATGTAGGGGGCATTATCAGAAATATGTAGGGGGGCATTATCAAAAAAGCAACTCAAAGTCCAGGCAGGTGAGTATGTTTTATTGCAGAAGAGACATCACCTGCCCCTTCTACCATAAAGCACCTACCTGCTCGCAATTTTTTAATGTTTAAATTTAGCTCTGATAAACTTCACAGTTCTTGTAGTTTAGTTTTTAAAGTATATATGAAGCCAAGAAATAATGCAATACATTTCAGCTTACCAGTCCTTAGATGGAGTATCTGCATAATGATAATCTAAAAAATGTTGAAGGTTTGCTTTTGGGTTTGGATATCATTGGGTAACCCCTACTGCCCTGAATTTGGATCTCCTTATATAATACTTTGTTCTCTTGAAATCCTCTGATGGACGCCACAATCAAAGCACCCTGACCGGGTCCTATTCCCACTGCATGTTCTGATGTCTTTCAGTCCTTACTCATGACAGACTCCAGTTATCCAGCAGATTACAGCTTACTTTTACTATTATATCGGGCAGTGGTACATATGTTCAGTAGGAATCAGACCCCGCTGAGAAGCTATGCCTATAGACCGGGCCACACAATGAAGATTTCGGGAACAGGGAGGAAACATTTGTCATGGTCAGGACTAAAAAAAAAAAAATCATACATTTGTTCTTTGTGTTGGTTCTTTAAAGAACTCCATAGCTACGGATGAAATTTATACAAATAAATGTATCAGAAAAGTACGAATAATGTTTCAGGCATACAAGAAATATACGAATAGCTATTTATTTAGAGAACCTATAGTACTCTGGGAATCCTTTGCCATGCATTAAGTGTTTATTTATACTTGAATCCTATATTTAAATATGAGTCAATCTTTTTAACCCGAAAAACCCTGCCCAGCTAAACTACCCCCAGCCCCTATGCAATACTTTTTCCCTGCCAGTGGTGCAGAAACCTAGTGAAACCCCATTTAAGCTCAGTGTGTATTCCTACATAAGGCTAAGGACTTTCTCTCCCGTGTGACAGTAATGGATGCATAATAAAACAAAATTTATTTAAGGCAATGCTGTTTTTACTCAACTAAAGCCATGGCCAATTGATGCTCCAGTCCAAAGATTTTGTGTTCTTCTTATAGAGTCCTATTTCAGTTCTCAGGATGAAAAAGAGAGTTTGCAGGTGATGATATCGGTACAAGGGTACCATTGGCCTATCCAGCACTTGGAAACAAGGCTGTCATAGGACCTGGAAGGCACATTTAGTTTAGTATATCTTGTGGTGATCATGTTGCGAGGTAAGAAATGGGCTTAGATTAGGCTTCACTATATAAAATAGAAAAAAGTAAGCAGAGTTCCTTCTTGAAGTTCCTCTCCCTTTCTACCAATGTTTGACTCTTCATCAAACTAAAGCAAATAAATTGTGGTGTTTTACGGGCGGCAGAATGGAATAGATAATTCTTTGCTATAATCTGGCATGACATGTAAGAGGATTCATGTCACGGCTTCTTTTATTCTGATTCAAGAATATATTTTGCGTCCCCTGCGTTAGCAGCCATCCGAGCCAGTTAACTTATTCTTTATTGTGAATTACTCCCAGTACTTTCTGGCAAGTCTTCCCAGTATTTCTTCTTTTTTTTATTTATTTCTCTTTAGGCCGATCGCTCTGAGTTAAACTCATCAGCCTGCCTGCAATAGGACCAAGGAAATTGCTTCTGACAGTTAAAAACGGCCCACGTATTCAAATGAAGGTCACATAGAAAACAGAGTGCAGAGGAGAGGCTGCAAGAGGTTCCTGTATGAGCTGAGGCATGTATTAGAATTAATTAGAGGAAATTCCTGCTGATAGAGTTAAAGGGGGAGATGAGGTTAAGGTGATGGTGAGTATGCTAAGCTAAGATCAAAAAAGACTGTCACTAAAAAATGATAAAACATATATACCTAATACATTATGTCATGCCGGGGGAGACAGGGCCACTAGGGGGCGCCACGGCTTGTACAAAAGTCCTTGGGCACACCAGGGTGGGCAGGATGAAACATGGTACCAATTCACAAAGCAGAAGAATTGTCAAGTAAGGCTGGGGTTGAGGCAGGCAGCAAGCAAGAGAGGTCAGGTCACAAGCCAGGGTTCAAATATCAGGGATCTAGGAAACAGTCACCATTGACACAAGGACCACTGCAGACACAGGGAACACAGGATACACTGGAAGCAACAGGAGGCACAGGTGACTCAGGGATATCCACAGACAGAAAGGAACACTGGAACAGCACAAGGGAATAGGCTGGAAACAACAGACTGGGCAACACGAGGTTAACACAGGAGCTGGACAGAGGAAACACTGAATTTACCAACAGGTGTACAGGAACTGCTCAGCAGAACTAGGGGCTCAGCCCTAGTAGAGACACGTTGCACGAGTGTTGAGTGCTGTGTCTGAGCTAGCTAAAAAGCCAGGAATGATTAGAAGGCTATTTCCTGATTGGCTGGCAGGATGGACGAAACTGATAAAGCTTGGGAGTGTAGGAACGCCTGGAGTCAGAACTCCCTGAATGCGCAGGAGAGAGGCCCCTGCACTTTAATTAGTAGGAGATAAGTGTGACACATTACCTTTTTTAACATTTAAAACTTTTAGAACATTTCCTTTCCTTTTTATTTTTAAAATAATTAAATAATTTTTAAAATACAGGTAGCCCGTGAGTTAAAAAGATTCTTTTTTTTTTTTCATTCTTTTTTTTTTTTTTATGAGACTCATTATACAAAGAATTTTAGTATATATTCGGTTAGCATGCAAGTTCTAACCAGAATATTTTCTGTATGATATTTCTATAGTATTACATATTTGTATTAGTAATATCTCCAAATGACATTTGTAAGAAACACAGGACTTTTAGGGCATCAAAAACATTAGTTTCAAATTAAATATTTAATATATATAACATTTTTATTTATATAGTATAAGAAGTATATATATATATATATATATATATATATATTACATCAAGCTAAAAGACCAGAGGCCAATAAACGAAATCATCAACCAAATTGAATTCAGCAAAGAACCTCCACCAGATGAATAGGGTGTCACAAAAGAGGGAAAGTTCAAGATATCATGTACAGGCAGCGGGCTACATAGGAGATAGGGACTGTAGGTTTGTTTTTAAGTTGAATTTGTATGTAAGTTAGAATAGGTACATTATTTTAAAAAATGCAACTAGAACAGATGTTTGTCTCAACATAATTATAGACAGTGTGGTGTCAGTTACTGTATAAAATCCTCACTGTGAGTTAATTACAAACAAAGCAAAAAAAAAAAATCTTTATGGAGCTTAGACATTTAATAACTTCTGGAGCAAGCTGTGCTTTGATATGCAAAAAGAAACAACTGCACAGTTTGTCTTGGTCATTAACGAATGACAAGATGCTGCACAAAGAGCTCACCCCCATTCCTATCTAGAAGGTATTTGTATGTCGGATGTTTTTAACCTAGGGGACTGCCTGTAGTCATTTGGAGATAATTCACTACAAGAAGCTTAAAAGACCCATTATTAATATGATACTTCGACACGTTTCGCAGAGCTCAGTCTGCTTCTTCAGGAGTAGTGACACTTTGTGATCTCTAAATATATACAGAAGGAAACCAAAAATAATTTAGGTTGGTGGTAAAAACAGTAGAATCAAATATCTATCGATAAAATCCCATGGTAGGTTATGTAGGTTTGTTTAGACACATAGACCAAAGGTAGTGGCTGGTGGCTGCAGGAGGACTTGCATTGGACAAGGGTGTTAAGGATAGGATGGAAATGGAAGACAGAAAGCAGTGTTACCAAAATAAAGTAAAAGATGGAATAGCTTGGAGGTTGCAAATAAATGGGATAATTAACTCAACTTGTTGTGATTAGAAGTGCAGTGAGTAAATAAGTGTAATAAAACCATTAAAAGCAGTTACAATGGTAATGGTAATGGTAATAGCATACTGGCTATACTTCCATTTATGGCTTCTGTTTACCTTTCTGCCATGATTTTCAGAGGATCCTTGGTCTTACCCTAATGACCGGTTTCTCAACCTTTTAAACACGGGGAACTCTTAAAATACTTTTCAGGTCTTAAGGGAATCCCTATTATAATTACTACTGTATATGACTCTTACATTGCTGGCCACTGGGAAGAATATCACCCTACACATAGCCACAAAGATCATTGGTGGTACTTATACTGACCTTAGGGGTAAATCTCTGATAGATCAAGGAACCCCAAATAAACTGTGGAGGAAGCATAAGGTTTATGCTCTAGCATGTGTACAGTGGTACTTTATTGTTGTTCATCAATCTGCACCTGGGATAAACAAATGGGAAGAGTTGAGAACAAAGACAAGATACAAACAAGAAAAGAAGAATCCCTCAGTAGCCACCTGACCAATACTGAACACAGATTGACAGCTTTGATGCAATATGATATGTAGACTATGCCACATAAATAAGCAGAAGACATGTGTTTTATTAATTATTTAAATTGCACAAGAGGTCAAGTTGAGACTGTGCCAATCCTAAAAACGTTACCATTGTGACATTCAGGAACTAACTTATGATGTGTCTGTCTATCTCTGTCGATGATCTTCAGCCGGTGTTTGGCATATGATAGTGATAGTTTATAAATAAGTTTGGCCATATAAATGAAATAAAGTACTCTGCAATACACATTGTAGGGGCCATTATGTGTAACTAAGAGTAACTGAACACCTAATATAATGAAGAGTTTATGAAGTTGCACTGATCATTTCTCATAGACCACTTATATGATTCCTCCTTCCATGACAGCCGTGTTGTTGGAGGTGTGTGTGATTCATTTTCCAAAAGCATTGTGTCTGTACAAACCAGCCAGTACATCATAAAACTCTCACTTACCCTGTATTGTTTATGGGTTTTTATTGTGAACTTTCCAACCTTCCATTAATTTCATTTCAAAAACATCTTGAATATGTTGGAACCTGCAATAAATACTTAAATACTGCATATTACAAGGGAATGTTCTATAGTTATGTGCAACTCATCATATTTATGGGTAATTGTTTAGACTTCATCAACCTTTTGTCCTGAACTTCGACAAAGAACTTCCAGTTGACACCCAAAGGTTTCTTCTTCTGTTGCAATTTTGTTTGAAGTATTTTATTGTAAATTCAATATTGTAATTATCACAGCACACATTAAATCAGCTACATAAATGTTGTAACATTGTTTTGCATGTAAAAAAAAAATGCCATAGCCTGAATAAATAGATTATCTATAGCCAGCACTGTCTAGATAGTCTAGGCAAGGATTAGAACTCCTGCCATTGGTATTACCGAAGTTGGAGGGATTCCTCCACTTTCTGTCTGGTTAGCTGGTATTTTCTCCAGGAGAGAATGTGAAGAAAACTCAGCAATACGGAAAGTAAAAATGTTTACCCAGGCAAAATGGGGTCCTGCCAAATCTTAAGAAGAGGACCCAAATGCATAACGTTCTATCTCCCTGCACCCCTTGCCATTCTGTTGTCTGAGGCCCTGGACAGGATGGGGACTTGGGAAATGTTTAACTTAGGTAGGGGGATACTAGAACATTGGTCATCTTTGCATTGTGGTTTGTTTCCCTACTACAGATTTTCCCTTTCTTCCTGTTTAGTAAAATGTTGTCACAAAAACAGAAAGTAAGAGGACCTGTCCTCAGCTGCCCCTTTTGCTGGATTGGTTGGACACATGGAAAACCAATGACAGGAGCTCCACCCACCTTCCAGATTCCAAAAATGTCCCCACCCACAGACCGCCACAACACTGTAGGGATGTGACCCTCTTCACTAATGATGGCCCCTTCCACCATTGCCTCTCTCTCTTAAAGTAGATCCATTACCAAAAATGTAATTTTGCAAGATGGGACTGCTTGTTCCCTTAGAAAAACCTTTCTTTAAAGTGTAAGAAAGCAAGCAATTCTATCAACCAAAATTACATTTTTGCAGGTTCACTTTATTCATTTAAACACAATGAGGTCAGATTACATTGTATTGTATAAAGTTTGCATACTTCCAGCCACTTGACCAATCTGGAATCTAGTGTTGGCAGTCTGGTGTTGGGTGATCTCAAGCAAAGCTGAATTCAATTGCATTGCCCTATGCTATCAATTTACCATTAAACAGATGCTCATATGATAAAAGAGGTAACTGGACTGATGACTTCCTTGGTGTGGTTGACCTGGTCTTTGTGTAGTCAGCAGGCAAGTGGCATGTGGGTGACCAAGTTGTAATGCAATGAAGACAGATTTCCAGGATACTAAAGCTGCTTTTTCATGGAGCAGAGCATAAATATAGGAACAGTTCTAGACAAAAAGGGGTCCTGGAAAAACCTAGGAAAGGGTGACCCAAATGCACAGCATTCTATCTCCCTAGACCCCTTGACATTCTGTCATTTGAGATCTTGGAGAAGATGATGGTTCTGGGAAATTGCCCAGTTTGCTCTACCGTAATATGGATAAAGATAAGCTAGGGTAGGGGTAGGTAACAGATACCCATTGATTCCTAAGATGCCCAGTTCCTTTGTTCTATGTTACAGCTATATGGTATATACCAATATGGCATATGGTACCACTGCATCTCTTTGGCAACATTTATAATTGGTGTACAATGACAGAAGCATGTAGGTTGGGGAGGACCTCCACCACAAGTTTGTTATTTCTTAGTATGGAAATCATGAAATTTGAGGAATACGCAAGATTTGTTTAGGACATAAAACTGATGAGATAAAACTAGATAGGCAAGAAAGAATGGTGAGTACTTTTAAATTGAATGAATAAATGATTTTTAATGATATTAATAAATGAAAAATATGTTATGACAACTAGAATTTATATTTGTAGATTATTCATAGCTTTAAAACTACCATTTTGGTTGTTCCGTCCACAACCATCACAGCCTCTGTTCACTATCATGATGGCCGTCCTCCCATATCTGCCCCTTTACCAATCAGTACAGACACACCTTGCTTGCAGTTGATTGCTCTGAATACCCTGGACATGTGCTAGGGGGCAGACCATATATGCAACCAGCCCATGTGCCACCCCCAGGGAGTGGAAAAGCTACACCCTGATGGATTTAGGATCCAGTAGTCAGTGTAGGATCATGGTGGACAATTTCTTGGAGCTCCAGATTTTGTCAAAAAAAGGCTAAAAGAGCATCTGACCATTGTCTCTCATGCAGGGGAATTCCTGGGGGCTCTATCACTGCAAAGAAAATACAGCTGCAGGCATGAGCTGAATCCCACAGGTAATACGGAAAATGAGAATCAAGCATAAGCAGCCCCAGGGTATTTCTTGCCCAGATCTCAGGATCATTATCCCATCTTAACATGGTGTGTGTTAGTACAATGGTAGTATGGTAAAACAATAGTAATACTTGTGCAGTTATCTCCGTCTTCAATTCATTTACTCGGTTTGCACAGCAGAACCCTACTCCCCCCACTAGATAACTCAGGGAGGAAATGAAATGTAGTGCAATGTACAAGCACATTTGGCTCATAATATATATATTTATCCATCACTTTGCTTTTATACTGTTTGCATTTACTTATCAACCTGATTGCTATTAGAATTTGCATCATTTAGGTCCAGCCTTAGTTCTGTAGAAATGTATATTCTGTAGATGCTGTAAACCATGTCTTGTTTAGCAGCAGCCCCTTTTTCTAAACTATTGTTTTTATATAGCAGAAAACCATAACAACTGTCAACTGTCATCTAGTATGAGACATGAGATAAACACAGCCAATTGCTCCCATTTGCTTTCAATCACCCTCCACTCCCCACCCCCCGGCACCCCCTGTGCATTCTTGATTTTCCACTGGGCTTTAGCTTGGCATAGTGACATGGGCCTTCCATGCTTATTACACAGCCCGGCTCCAATCTGCTCTGCCCAATTTAAACTCAAGTTTTGTATGTTTGGAGCTAATATGGGAAGGTTTAAAGTTACGTGCAAAAGGGAAACATCATATACATAATCTGCACTGGATAAAAGAGAACATTAGTTGGGAGAAAAACACAAGTGTATATAATATACCTCATATAGCTCATCGATCCACAGTCTTTTTCATGCATTATAACCTGCAGGAGTAGGTTGGCAATCAATTCTAAAAGAATTGTGTAAACTAAGTAACTGATCATCTTAAATCTTTTTCTAGATTTATAGGGGTCTTTTTATAGATCCCCCTCCCAATATTCGCCCCTTTATCCCAATCTTCACTTACTCATGGTAAATACGTGTAAATTTGGGTAAACGTTAGGTAAATCACAGGTGAAAACGTGTATAAATAGATCTAAACGACATTTACAAACATTTTGGCCCCAGAGGGTTCTCTAAGCATAATGACACCCCACATGTCAAGCGCTCATGCGCAGCTCAGCTCATTGATTGCCAGGCTCCCCTTGCGGGCACTGGGACTAAATGAGCATGTGTGCTGGAGTTCCACTATCGCAATCCGGCCAATCAAGATGCCAGAAGATCAGAATGCAAAAGAGAAGAAGGGAGAAGATGGCAGTGCTACAGAACAAGGGCAAGTTCCCCAGGATTAGTTCCAATTTAACAAGTCTTAAAAAAAATCCCTTTTGACAAATCTCTAGTTTGACAGGTCCCATTGACTAGACTGTCCCATGGCAGACTATACCGACAAACCCGCAGTAAGAGATCCCTTAGTGGCAGACACCAATGACCCAGTTGGGAGACCCAATGGCAGACCCCATTGGCATACCCCCAGTAACAGATTGCTCAGTGACAAACTCTAATTACACAACACATTGACAGCCCCCCAGTGACAGATCCCCCAATAATAGACCTCAGTGACAAAACCCTTCCTGTAAAATATCCCCTAGTAACATACCCTCCAGAAAGAGACCCCCAAGAACAGACCGAAGTGACAGACTACAGGGACAGACCACAAATTACAGACCACAATTCAGACCCTTAGTAATAAACCCCCCCAAAAAACACAGTGGCATAGATACAATGCTGCACCATGTGGGACTAATAGCTCATTCCTGCAAATGACAATGACAGTGTGTTCTCCTATGTAATCAGATGCAGTAGTCTAAAAAACAAAACATTAAAAACAAAATACATATTTGTCTTCTCAAAGTTTTTTCCAGCTTTAGAAAGGCAGGAGTTGTGAAAGAGTATTGGGGCTCCGCTATTTTGAAAGGGCTGCCAAGTAGCTCATAGGTTGTCATTGTCCCACCTGGACTGGCTTTTTGGCCATCCCTTGGAAACACATTGCTTTCCAAAAAATATCTAAGCACTGGAAATAACAGCTGATTGGTGGAGATTCCAAGTGGAAATTTTCATTTGATTCATGAGTGGGGAAATATAGAGGTTTCCCGATATCCATCAAAACCTGGAAACTGTCTGCAATCTTATCACCACTTTTTCACAAATTCTAATATTGTATAAGGTTGGAACGTAAAATAATCAGTTTGGTAATAAAATATGTAATCCATTTTGCTTACTACTGCATTATAGGCTCTGGAAATAGGTGGTCTTGTGCAATACATTGAATACTGCTTTAATCTGATTTTGCAGGCGTTTAATTTTTCGTTCTCCCTGGCAGACTTCCACAATCTAAACAGGAGTTTAACAACTAACAGAGGAAAGGAGAGATGCCAGCTTGGCAAAAGGGATGGTATGACTGTTCACATTATGAGGAATTTGACACAAATGATTTGCCCTCTTGACGTCCAGTTTTCCAGAAGTTAAAAAAAAAAAAACAGATTTCTAAACGATGTTGTGGTAGCTGGGCTTGCTGAACTGTGGATGAGTAATGGACCATGAAATAAGGCCAGCATTTGTTCTAGGTGAAGTTTCAGTGTGCTTACTTTGTAATGAGAACAATGATGGGCCCAGTTTGATGGGTCATTACCACTCCAGTGAGCATCTGATTGTATGCATTGGCTACTGTGCTTTGTTCTGCACGGCATCATTACATCAATGTATGTTTTAAAACTTTATTCTGTTTTTGTAGTTTTGGATTTCATTTAAAGGAAGTCTGCTCAAGTCTGTCCGCAAAGACCCAGCCATTGGGCCATCTTACCACTCACACCGTATAATCAAAGACATCTCTGCCATTCCTATGACAAGCAAGAACTTGTTCTTCTATCTACAACAAAGATTAAAATCCTGTAAAATCCAAGCAGCCAAGCTTGGAAGGAGTTTGGGGAATGTATCCAATACTTTGGCTTCAAGACCAGGGTATCTACACCTCCTTTAACAGTCCTTGGCTGATGGAAAAAGCCTATGTTCTGAACAGCAGCATAGATCACTTGGCATTGGAGCCATACTGTTGGCCACAGTATTGGAAAGCCCCACTGAACCTTTTGCCAGCTTGGTCTACATGCTTGCCATTTTCCAAGTGCAATATTGTTTTTTGAAGCTTAACTCCATCCAAATTCCATTAATTGGTCATCAAACAGATCTGTGGCTGGTAGTCTGGAAAGAGGTGTTTGAGCATTTCAGCATATGATGGTGCTGGAAGGCATTCTTTGCCTAGACATGTTCTTTTGTGGCCCACCATGCACATTTTGGGTGGCAACGCTTCTAATTCATTTAGGTAATAGAAAGCAATGTTGTTCCCATTAAACTGGAAACAATGGGGCATGGATTTTTAGGTACAAGTCTGATGCATGTTAAAATGTAAATGCTACATTTTCACCTCTTCTCCAGTGCTGTGTCTTATAGACTCACTGTTCTGCAGTTTACCACCACTTCTCTTTCAGAATAAATAGCACCAAATGCCATTTACCCAATCCAAACCAGGGCTCTAGATATATCAACAAGCCTCCCTGGGTTCATAGGAAAATACTATACTCAATAAGAGAGCAGCACCATGTCATTATGAGGCGCTACCTTCGGCAGATTTCTTGACCCGTCTTGAAAGTTTGGTTTTTAAAAGGTCATATTGATTGCTTCTCCACCAGAGAATGTTTGATGAATGTCAGATTCACTGCTTTAAAAACTGACCCCATGTAACAAAAGACAATAGCACACCACAAGCCAGAAACACATAGGCAAATATTTTCTTTAATTTGGAGTCACAATTTTACTTTCATTTCTTACTATAAAGGCATTTCTGTGATCAGCTCTCCAACCTGGCAAACAGAAAACCAAAAGGCTAAATGCCAGCTTGGCATATGTGATGGCATGACCTTTTCCCGTTATAATGAATTTAGACAGAAATGATATGCCTGCTTGACGTATGCTTCTCCAGAAACTCCTAAAAAACCTGAGAATGTCTAAACACCGCCATGGCAGACAGGCTTGTTAAGTTGTGGGTGACTAGCGGACATGTGAAATAAGGCAAGCTTTTGTTTTGTTGAAGTTTTAGTGCGCCTGTGTTCATTTACTTTGTGCATTGTTCCAGAAAGGCCTGTATTGAGAACACGTGCACCTTCTTGGCCGCCCTTCGGAAAAAGAGCCTAAGTCCAGTACGCCAGCTACTGTTCTGTGTACTGTACAGCGTCATTGTATCAATAAACAGCTGCGCAGTGAAATTACGACTGTTTACTGTCAAATTAAGAAGGAAATTGATACCGGGCTTCGGTTTACAGGTTCTGCCCCGACTATGGCGGGAGCCGCCACGTCCAATGAAAATGGACAGTTCCCAGGGCTCAACGGCCACTCACATCAATCCGGAGGAAAACCTTGTTTGTCTTTCAAGATAAATAGTATCTTTTCAGGTTCACGGCTTCCAAATCGCAGCTATCACTTTCCAACACATGGTTTTCATTTTTCTTTTCCTCAATGGTTAGGCTTCAGACTTATGTTTAGTTGGAGTTTGGGCTTTCTCCCCCTCCCCTGTTTTTGTAAGATGTTCTTAACCAGCAGCGTCTGATGGGTAATTTTTACGTTCTCACTTTCTGCCCGCACTTCACAGCCAGTGGAGAGGTGTAACAGACTAAACATTCAGTAACAGATGATGTGACCCGTGTTAGCCTAAACTGTTTAGACATAGAAGTTAAGTGGTCTGCTTTTGAAATGAAAAGGTTGGATTACTGTTATCCCCTAAAAGAAATCAATTGTCTGTGGTTTTTTAGGTAAACATGTAAATATCTTCAGCTTAAAAAGAACCAATCTTTTTGACAATACAAAGAAAAAAAAGAGTCAGGTTCCTTTAAATGGCACCTCCCCACACCCATCAATTCTTATCCTTTCTGGGTGCCCGTGCTTTGCCATTTGTCAGGGCTTTGATCCATGTGTATGGGTTGTGTAAGAGCTTAGTGACGTTTTCCCCTTCCTAATGGCACAGTGTTTGGTCCTGGAGAATGACACCTATGCCTAAGCACTACTACGTTCACAATAAAATGCATATTATTTTGCATGTTAGCATACGTCTTAGCATACATCTTAAAAAAGCCCTTTTTGTTTTGGAATGGCATGACAAACCATGGCAATAAAAAAAAATTGGTCTTGAATTTTCTTAATTTTTATTAATTTAATTAATTTTATTATTTTTCTCTTGTACTTTGGATGGAAGGGGGGGGGGGGTTCATTCTAAGACCAAAATTACCTATGCATTGCACTTTTCTGCATTCTACCACAAAACACATGGCAAAGCATGCCTCTTTGTGTGGTGCACGCCTGATCTCCAGCTGCTGCTTTCTACATCTCCTCACTGGCTGGCTGCATCATATACCATTACCCTACTTGTTGTACCAGGAACACCTAGGATCTACCCTATAAGATCCCTGACTTAAGTGTAAGGGTCCCAGCATGTAGAACACAAGACCACTTATACTATATAGAAGAATTTACCTACACTTGACTGCTAACATCCTTTGGAGATATGATATCCCTCTGATCCTGCATACAACTTTAAAATTTTTGACTCTACAAACCATATACAACTCACACAAGTAACCAATGCATGCTGTCAATAATACTCCTGAAAAAGCCACACTTGGCGAAACGCGTCGGGTAAATGCAACAACATGATTTGATGATCAAATACTACGTATGGTTAACAATATATATGTTGATGAGTTGTTGTATGTCTAGCGCCAATTTTTGGCCTATGGTGAACCCCAGGATAATATTGTGGTTCAAATCAACCTTTGATTACAATTTGAAGATTTGAATTGCTTTTTGTTGACCACTAGCTTGTAGAGTGGCCCTTTACAATTGTCAGGTTTTATTATAAACATTATATGTATGTTTTAATACATTTTTTGTGCCAAAAACCCTGCTGAAATCTCTGTCTCTGCTTTGTTTTGGTACAGTGAATACTAACAGATCCTCACTGTGCATGTTAACGTACATTGTCTTAAAAGCAGCCCCAGTTTTTCACAATGGCCCCCCCAAAGACTATAGAACAAATAAGCAACATTTGATCATCAATTAAGAAAGCATCACACTTATGCAATGCATTTGACTGTATTCCGCTACAAGACATGGTAAGGCACGGCACTCGTTGTGATACAGTGGATACCAACAGGCCCTCACTGTAGCACACTACATTGGATATGCCATGCACTGTCATGTGATATGTATATATATATATATATATATATATATAAATACACACACTTACACAGAGATTCATTTTTTGTTTTTTTGCTATGCGTTGGCAGTGCACTTCAAATTAATAGGTCCCCTTTACCTTGTCTATGTGCAAACTACAACATGGCAATTTGCATGCATTGGAGGTGAAAGGGGCCTTTAGGAAATCACAGGACACAGCAGCTGATAAATATGCATAGACATGCATGAGATGATGGCTATTTCTTAGAAGTCTCTGAATTGGACACAGTTTTATTATATTCTGTACATTCAGACAAGCTACATGTGTTCCTCATTTTATCGCCATGTACTTGCTCCACTTAAAACGTGCCATCCCAATTAATCTTACACTTAAAACATTTTCACGTCTGTGATCATTTTTGTGGTGGAGAAGAACCTTCACTTTTGGCCAAAGTTTAACTTACCCTCAAAAATACATTTGAAAAATGATCCAAGTTTTCCAAAAAATTTGTCTCCATGGGAGCCCGGAGGAAGCACTAAGGAAGACAGATTCCTGACTGACTTGTTAAATGTAGTTTAAATTATCCTTGAAGGCTTGGCCTTAAAAACTGATTTTGGAAAAAGTAGAAATAATGTTCCTTGGCTTTACTGCTATGGAGCATTGGCTGCCCGGCTCTATAGCAAATATAGCATAAATTGCAGCTAAAAGAAGAAAATCAGAAGTGCTTTATCAGATTCTATGTTATGCTGCGAATCTGACAAACCAAATTTTGAGCAAATTCACAATTGTTCCAAGTGTAAGGAACACAAAGGCCATCTGTAGCATCGGTTGTGGGATTGCTGAGCTTATACCCATTTTCTTACACACTTTTGCATTTGCAATATGGATTGTAGTTTGTGCTGGTCACCTCTCCTTACAGTTCTTGGCATATCATGTAAATGTAACACCTGTATCATATAAATGTTTCAGAAATGAATAAGAAATGTATACAATCTGGAATAGATGCTGTCAATGTACTTCAGGAACATAAGACCTCTAACAATAATGACCTCTATATCTAAGGTACACTGTATGGCCAGCGCACCTAGGGCCATCCTATTACAAAATTATAGACATATTCTTTCAGTTTATTGGGTTTTTTTCTCAGTAAGTTTGGTTTACCTTATTTCAATTAAAACTGATCAAAGAGTTTCTTGAGTTTTCGTGTACTTTTGTTTTTTGTTTTTTTTTGTAATAAATTAAACTGCGGTCTGCCCTGTTATTCTGCGCCTACCTTTTGCTTTCAGCTTATCAATTGATCTGAGCAAGTAGCATTTTTACTCTTCTGATATTCTTGTCTCCCTATTTCCATATTTAGATAATATTGGTTGTCTCTGTCTTAGACAGGTTGTAGATTTTCAGAAAAGTCTTCAGATCTTTAGGTCCCTTTCTTCTTTGGATCTTCTCCAAGTTCAGAATTCCTCTATGATATAAAATGGTGATGGCATCCAGGCTGCTTTCGGTGTTCAGTGCAGGATGCTGTGATTACTCTCCTCAGGGGGGGGTCCATGACACACTGCACTCACGGTACATTCTTAGTCTTCCCCATTGAATGACCTGGAGGAATGGAGATATCTTGTGGCAGAAAAAAATCAATGCAGGAGACAGCGCAAGGTGACTATTTTCTTTTTCTTTTGCAATAGTAATGTTTGTTGGTTATCTCTATACCAGGCAAGTTCTTGATTTCTCCAGAAGTCTTCAGATGAGTCACTTGCTGTGCAGGGTCCATTTTTCTTTGGATCTCCTGCAACTTGGTAATTCATATATGTTTTGATAAGTGATAGCATCCATGGTGCTGTGGTGACCTCCCTCAGGGGTGGTAACAGTATATTCTTAGTCTTCACAAATGAATGACATGGAGGACTGAGGACATCTTATGGCAAAACAAAATCAATGTAGGAGACAGTGCAAAGTATTTTCTTTGGCAATAATAATGTTTTTGCTTCCCAATTCTATATTTAGACATAATGGTTATCTTTGTATAAGGCAGGCTGTTGATTTTTCCAGAAGGCTTCACTTGGTGAGCATGGTCCTTTCTCCTTTGGTTCTTCTGCAAGCTGGGAATTCCTAAGTGATGCAAGGAATTGTGCTCAAGTGATAGCATCCATGCAGCTCTTGGCATCATTAAACGGAGCAAGGTGCTCCCCTCGGGGGCGGGTTCATTGGAAACTGCACTCCCATTATATTTGCAGTCTTCTCAATTGAATGAGCTAGAAGACTGAGAAAATCATGTGGAAAAAAAAAAATCAATGTAGGAGACAGTTTTAGGTATTTTATTTTTCCTTGACAGTAGTAATGTTTTTGCCTCCCCAATTCCATATTTGGATAAAATCTCTGTATCAGGAAGGCTGTCAATTTCTACCAGAAGTCTTTATATCAGTCACTTACTCTGCCGGATCCTTTCTTCTTTGGATCTTCTGCCAGCTGGAAATGCCAAGTAATGCAAGTAATGCTCAAGTGATAGCATCCACGCTGCTCTTGGCATCATTAAACAGAGCAGGGTGCTCCCCTCATGGGCGGGTTCATTGGACACTGCACTCCCATTATTTTTGCAGTCTTCCCAAATGAATGACCTGGAAGAGTGAGGAAATCAATGCAGGAAACAGTGTTAAGTATTTTATTTACTTTTGGCATTATTAATGTTTTTGCCTCCCCAGTTCTATATTTGGATATAATGGTATCAGACAGAGTGTTGATTTTTCCAGAAGATTTATATCAGTCACTTGGTGTGCAGGGTCCTTTCTTCTTTGGATCTTCAGCAAGCTGGGAATTTGTAAGTGATGCCATGCTGCTCTTGGCACCATTTAGAAGAGCAGGTTGCTCCCCTCAGGGTCGGGTTCATGACACACTTCATTCACAATCTACCCTTTAGTCTTTCTGGGATGACATGGAATACTAGGGACATGTGGAAGAAAGAAATCAATGCAGGGTACAGTGCAAGGTAAGTATTTTCTTTTTACTTAATAATATTAATTTAAAAATAACCTAGAGTTTGCTTTTATTGTCACACAGCACTGACCTGACACATTTTTTTCCCATCAAATATTATAACTACATTGAAACCACCAGAAGAAAAATGTCCTCAGTTTATTACATTTTATGTTGTTGCAGAACAGCTTATAGCCAGAGGATTTAAAATGGCAGCAAATCTTGATTTGCTTTCACAATTATATTCAAATAAAAATAATTTTGGGCTGAAAGGCCGTGTGCATGGGAGAAGAAAAATATATGTAATAGAAAAAAATATTAAAGCAAGAATATACTGGCATTTTCTGCTTCTTTCATGGTGAGTTATTGTGGAATTGTCATCAGAGCCCCTCGTTTTACCCACATGCAATTTTTCTTGATGCAATTTCAATATTATCCTGGCTTTCGAGTCCTCTGACTGAACCCACTTAAAGATTTATTTGGTATTAAATTCTCAGAAGGTATTCAGTATGTAGTTAATTTTGCTCTGACTGCCTTATTTACTTATTTTCTTAAGTGATGTAACACGAATTAAGAAATCGATTTTTTTTACCAAATGTAAAAAAAAAATCTGACACATTAACATATATAAAATATAAACGACATCACACATAGTGAAAATTACACTTAATACAAAAGGATGTACATGGTATTCATGGATTTAATGAAGTAGTTTGGAGAAAAGACTTCTTTTTTTAGCAAAAGAAAAGTGATATTCTTACGAGTCTGCGTGCAGCATTAAAGTTTCTGTGTGCATTGTAGGCAAGAGTGGGAAACATTGAGTTTTAGTTGGCTAACAACCCCAAAGGCCATAATTGTCAAAAAATATTGCCAGTTGCTCCCTTTTATATTTTTAAATAAGCCTGTGTTACAAAAAAGTTATATTAAGGAACCATTTAGTGGCAATTTCTTCCAAATATATTGGAACCACCAAAGCCCCTATTACAATATCTGCCTAAATAAGAACTGGTGATACTGTATTACCCCTGATCCCCATATAACTGCCCTTGTGCCTGGTGAATTGCTGTCCAGGAACCAAACACTGAGTTGTGGTAGGGATTGCAGAGAAAAATTGTGTTGGATATGATAAGCCAATATATATATATATATATATATATATATATATATATATATATATGGCCCATATAAAACAACCATTAAACAAATACATGTCTACACCCTAGGTTGACACTTCTGTCTAATGGCCTAAGTTTCTCAAATTTGGTGGTCAAAAAGAGTAAGCATGGAAGCTGGAAAGGGTCAGACCAGAGACAGTGACCAGGGGAATTATCACCTGTATTATACTGTCCAGGTATCCCAGATGTTATCAGGTTACTTATATTGGTTCCAGGTGACCACAGACTGGCAGAATTATTATGTAAGACTGGCACATGCCAATGTGCTAATAATGTTCATCTTTTATTCTGGAAGATATTAAATGTACTTTTGTTATTTTTTAATTCTTATTTTTTTGGGTGATTTGTGTTGAGAGTATTTGTATAGTTGGTTTTCAAAATTAGTAGTGCTTTTTGTTCAGTTTGCAAAGTATTTGTTAATAAATACAAATTTACTTTAACTACCTAGTCATTTGGCAAGTTTCTTTAATTTTGTTAAAAATGACAGGTTATGAGGGATCACATGTTATGAGGGATCACATGTAAAAGTGACAGGTTATGAGGGCGACATATAAAGCGACAGTTGATAAAAGATCACATGACTCATTTAAAGATAGTTGATGAGAGATTACACAACCTATCTTAAAAGTCAGTTGAGAGATCACATGACTCATCTGAAAAGGCAGTTAACAAATGATCACATTACCCATTTCAAGTAGCAGTCGAATAGATATCACATTACCAATCTGAAAAGGCAGGTAGAAAGAGCCATGAGCCATCCTAAGAGACAATTGATGGGGTATCACATGACCCATCACAAGTGGCAGTTTATTAGGGATCACATGGCCCATCTGAACAGGCGGTTGATAAAAGATCTCATTACACATCACAAGTGGAATTCGAACAAAGATCACATGACCCATTTGAAAAGTCAGTTGATGAGAGATCACATGACCCATCTGAATCAGTAGTTGATGAAAAATCACCCGGCCCATCTCAATTTGAAGTCAAATAGAAATTACATAACCAATCTGTAGAGTCAGTTGATAAGGGATCACATGGCCCATCTGAAGAAGCAGTTGATGAGGGATCACATCACTTATTTGAAGAGGCAGTTGATGAAAGATCACATGATCCATCTCAAGTTGGAGTCAGAGATCACAAGACCCATCTGAAGAGTCATTTGATAAGGGATTACATGATCCATCTGAAGAGGCAGTTGATGAAAGATCACATGATCCATCTCAAGTTGAAGTCAAACAGAGATCACCTGACCTATCTACTAGATTGTAAGCTCTTCAGGGCAGGGTCCTCTCCTCCTCCTGTGTCACTGTCTGTATTTGTCTTTCATTTGCAACGCCTATTTAATGTACAACACTGCGTAATATGTTGGTGCTATATAAATTCTGTTTATGAATATTAATAATAATATAATAACAATAATAAAAATCTGAAGAGTCAATTGATAAGGGATCACATGACCCATATGAAGGAGCAGTTGACGGGAGGTCATATTACCTATCTGAAATGACAGTTAACATATACACAATTCCATTCTTCAGTTCTGTACATCCCCAAGCTGTAGCAGAAGGACAGATACCCATGTCCCACCCTAACTGTGATGAGATCAATATTCTGCAGTTTTGATGTTATTTATTCTTTGGCATTGGGTCCACCTACCATATTTGCAGGGTTGGTGTAGGTCTTGCCTATCCAGCCTACAAAAGTTAATTTTATTCTGTACAACGCTGTCCCGATCTACTCTTACAAGCAGCCGCAGAGCTACACAGCACGTCAGTGAGGAAAGGATCTGACATACTAGTGTGATGTTGTCATTTCAGAACAAGAATTGCTTATGTAAGAGCTTTGCGGGCAGCTAGGGAGACATAAGAAGCAGCGGTGACATAACCATGGAGAGAGCGCGAGACCTGCGGCTGAGGCCTGAAGGATGTAAAGGATGGCTGTGAAAGAACTTAATACGTGTTCATTGTGCCAGAGTGACCTATTTGTGGTAAATAGCTCCATTCTTGCAAAGGATCCAACCTCGACAAACAATGTTTTGGATGAAAATTAATAGCATAGAACAATATTGATTTTACAGAGTGAAACTGATCCTCAGTCTAAACATTTGGAGGGACAGGAAGTTCGGTGCTTTAAATAGTTTACACACAGCTATCTGGGGCCAGCTGAACTAAGCAGTACTACTGCACAGCTTTATTACATGTTATTCTTCTTCAAATTATTATTATCATTTTGTCAACCATTAAGTACCCATCAACTTGGGATATATTTGTGGATTTATTTATTTTGAATGTAAATAGTGTGAGTGGAGCGATTTGGGCAAATCATTTCCTTTTTCACCAGCAGTGAAATTTAGCCAAAGTGGAAACTCATACTTTCACTTATTGAGCCTCCTAAATGAATAATAATGAATAATCTCTGTTTTTCTCTTTATATAGAGGCTGGGGTTGCTGTGAATGTGTTAAGGGTAGTTTATTTACTGAATTGGCAAACAGAAGCTCCATTCACGTAAAGGGAGTAGCTGATCTCCAGTTTTTCTAGCTGCGATCAACTAAACGTAACGGTAAGGGTAATGTTCACACTGGCGGTGAGGTTGAGATGCAGTTACCGCTTCCTCATGCCAATAAACGGCTGCCTAACGGAAGACGTTACAAGTAGTTTCTTTTGCTGCAACCTTGTAGAAAATGAATAGGGTGACAGCGGCAGTTCTGTATAGCTTGCTGCCATCCACTGTCAGATTTGCAGACCCTGGCTCTTTAGGAACCAGCGCTCCGGTGCACATAACCAGGAAGCTGGAAAGGTGCCGGCTGCTAAGAGCCATGGAGGGTCTCTTGATCCTGAGGCAGATCTGAACCTGTCCTGTGGCCCATAAACTTTCATTGCAACCACTGATCTCAACCTTTAAAGTGGCTATCGCAGCATAATTGTTGATCAGTGTGTTTGAGACCCCTGTTACATTGGCATTGTCATACACAATGATCTATAGGTGGCTGATTGCCTTTTTCCAAGAATGGCAAATGTGACAGTAAAATGCAAAAATTGGTGTTCATGGGGCATTATGTATGTGTAAAAAACAACCAGTTTGCATCTTGAATGTTAGGACATTTATTGTTCTTTGCATGGTTCATTCTTTTTTTTATTTTGTGTTTTTTTTATTTGAATTTTTTTTTCAACATCTTTTCTTTCCTTGAAAACTGTAAAACAATAAAGTGAATTAGGCACACATTTTTGGTACAAGACTGGATTCAGCATACCTTACAATGGCTTCCTTGACCCATGTGAGCTATTGAAACCTTATTGCACAATAAACCACAAAAAACACAAGGACACTGAACTCCTGGCAAAAAAAGTTTTTAAACCTTGCATTGGCTGCTCAGACTCTCCTTCTGCTTCACCAAAAGCCTGGCTGTCTCACCGGTCTGACGGCTGATGTCATTCCTTTTAGTCTATGAGTTCTGCACTCTACTGGATGATGCCAAGGCCCCATCTACAAACTGGAACATTGGGCAGCTGCAGTAGGGCTTTAAGGTTTGGCTCAATGTTGGCTTTAAAGTCTTCCTCTAAAACTTTGCATTCACTAATCCCTCCTTCCCAGCTTATCAAAATGCTAAAAAATAAAACCTTTCCATTTTCTTTTTTTAAGAAAAAGTGACCTTAATATTAAGTCTTTGCAATACAGACATAATATGGCTGGTTGTAGGAACCATCAGGGGGCTGAGGGGTGGAGAACATAGCCAAAAGTGGGCTCCTGCACAGGCTGGGCCCTGCTTAACCTGTTTGGGGCTCCTATGGAGCCCTTGTTTGCTGGTGGGAGTCCGGGGCCCCTGTACAGCAGCACACTTTGTCCATTCCTGGTGCTGCACATTACTTTCTGAAAATTGTATTAATACCCACATTCAGAGCTTTAATATGTCTCTGTGTTTGAAAGAGCAGAAATCCAAAGATTGGAAGCGTGAGGAAGTGAAAGGAAAAGGACACATCACGCTGGAGATCCTTTATGCAGGAAATTGGATGGGTTCATTCTGACTTGCAACTTTTAATGAACTTTGTGAGAAGTTTCAGTACAGTAGCAAGCAAGAATAGGCAATTTCAGTACAGTAGGGAAGCCTGTGCAACTGTGGTCGGAGGGCAGCTTTAAATATGGAACATAGCTTTATCCTTAAAAATTACTTTTACCCAAACCTTATAAAGCATGACCCTGGCGTCCCAGAAATATTCATGTAGCATGACCCTAGAGTCCCAGGTATAATTATATACCATGACACCAGAATTACATGAATATTCATGTAGCCTGAGCCCTGAGTCCCAGAAATATTTAAATACCCTGATCTCAAAGCCCCAGGAATAATCATGTACCATGACCCTGGAGTTCCAGAAATAACCCTTTAGCATTACCCCAGAGTCCCAGGAATATTCATGTACCGTGACCCTAGAGTCCCACAAAAAATCATGAACCTGGAGTCCCAGGAATATCCTTGTACTATGACACTGGAGTCCCAGAAATATTTATGTACCCTGACCCTGGAGTCCCAGGAATAATCATGACTTAGTGATCCTAGATATATTCATGTACCATGCATGACCTTGGAGTCCCACAAATAATCATAAACCCAGCCTCAGGAGAATTTATGTACCATTACCCTGTAGTCCCAGGAATTTCCGTGTACCAAGACCATGGAGTCCCAGGAATAATCATGTACCATGACCGCAGAGTCCCAGAAATATTCATGTACCCTGAGCTCGGGGTCCCTGGAATAATCATGTACCATAACCCCGGAGTCCCAGGAATATTCATGTACCCTGACCTCGGGGTCCCTGGAATAATCATGTACTATGACCTTGGAGTACCACGAATAATCATGTAGCCTAACCCCAGAGTCCCAGGAATAATCCTGTGCAGATTTGTAAGCCTGACATAAGTCTCCATAACTCTTTGAATATCAGCCACACATTTCCAGCATTGTTCATTAACGCTGTGTGTGATTTTAATATACAACACCTCGGCTCGAGCAAAAAAAAATTCCATGAGCCCAGTCTACAACAGACCTGTGCTTCCACACAATGTGATTCTAATTTGATGAGCTTAGCCTGTGCTGACCCTGCCGACGTAGCCCGGGCGTATTTTTAGATTTTTTTTTTTTCTATTGGAAATGTTTTCCTACCAAAAACAATGTAGGTTCCAGTTTTGTCAGGAATGTGGCTCTTTTCCTCTGTGCCTAGCGCTTGAAAAAAAATCTTTGAATGGAAAATTGTTCTGCTAAAAATAATTTCAAAAATAAAAAAAATCCCCATTTCAGCCACTGGAAGTGATACAAATGGCAAACAGCCAAATCAGGCAATAAAAAAAGTTTGTGAAATGCGAAGAATGCCTTGCAAATGTATTTATTGATTCAGCACTTAAGTTTGAAGCTCTGGTCAGAGTAGGCAGCGTTATTTGTGCAAGGAATATAAACACGTTAGTGAATAGTTGAATAATAGGAGTTTGAAGGGTTACCCCACCCAAAACAGAGGGTTAGCCCCAACTTAATAAATACTTATTTATATCATCAGTACTGTCCACTACACAGACAAGGAGATCTAACTAGTTTTAACTGGAAACAAAGAAATTATATTGGAGTCTCAAACACCAGTAATAACTTGGCAGACTATCATGTTCTGCCAATCATGTATGTGTATTCTGATATATGCAATACTTATATGAAATCTGGAGCTGTCCTCCATAGTAACCCCCTTCTGTCACTAGGTGTCCCCCTCTGGGTCAAATGAAAGCCATCCAGCCTAGGGGCCAGAGCTCTGGCTAAAGTTTATCTTACTTTTACAACTCCTACTGTAAAAAGTCTTCCCATTTGTGGAGGTCTCTTGCAGTCAGCGATCACTGTGGTCTTGTCATTCTAGTGCAGAGTAATTAAATAGGCATTCTGAACATTTGGTATTTAATTAGATTCTACTATAGCCAAATAAGACAGTTGTTCCAGCTAATTTCAATAAGGTAATTGTGTGCAGCCACCACTTGCCATGTAAATGGCTCACCACTCCTTCTAAACCTTGTGAACAAACTCAGTAAGCCAGTTGTTAAGGTATGCACTGGTGAGCAAATCCTGGATCCAGTAACTTTTCAGGAGGGCTGCTGTCAATAAACTATTCATGTATTTTAGTTACTTTCTCCAACTCCCCAACATATACTCAACCCATCATTGCCTCAGATATAAACTTTCCAGCTCTAGGCTCCTTTTTAAAAAATAACTGCCTGTTATTTATGAAGTTCAGTAGCTCAAGCCCTAAATATCAAACGCCAGCTGGATAATCTGCCCTCCTTTTTGTCTCCCCTGTTTTCACAGGACTGTATGGGAACATAGAAAGATACAGACTAAAAGCAAACAGCTATTCTCCCTTTAATAAAACTTTCCTTGTTATGGGTGCCATGTATTGCATAAAAAATGAGTAGAAAAATAAACTTTAATTTAAAAAAATAATAAATATATTTTGTTGACATTATTCTATAATAAAAAGTGGGTGATGATGCACAGTATACATACCTTTATTTACAACACAAGCCCATACACTAAAATCTCCTCTGTAGTATGTAGATTTTCCATGCTTTTATTTTAACCATTCCACTAAACACATCTAATTTATTTTATTTATATGTCATTTCAAATTTCTTTTTGAAAACAAAAAAAAAACTTGTAACAAAGTTAACTAACCCCAGCATATGAAATGCAGTTGCACACAGGTCATCTTGTACAATGTGACATGTCTCTGATCCCTTATGGAGAAAGTTACGGTGACAGAGCACCCCGTCTGACTCCAGCTGTCAAGTCTGAAATTAAAAAAACATGTTGAAATAAAATGAGCCGTGAAAAGAGCTGCCCTTACAAGCGCTCCGTTAATTGAAACCCAGGAGGCCGACGAGGGAGCAGACTAATACGGCACAGCCCGGGGGGCACGGAGGCCCAGAGTGACGGGCCTTGGCGCTAACAGGGCCGCTGGGAGCCGTTCCTCAGGAACCTATAAAAAATTCATGGCTGCTGCAATAATAACTATTTCTCTAAGCTCTGCTTATGTTCTAATGATGGAGGAAGGTAAAGCGCTGGATTCATGGAGGCCTGGGATGTAAAAGCGGAGATCCTGTTTTAATAGCGTAAAGTGCATGGCGGTAGATTATACCAAAACTGAAGAAATGTTTTAAAAATTTCCTTCAATGTTGTGACCGCTATTGGTGACCTTGAGGTACTAGTAATGTGAGGCTGTGCACACTGTCTGCTCATGTAAATGGTCCGAGACACTTGTGGTCAAGACACTTGTGTAAAATGTAGCCCCTAATGCACGCCTATTGGGGTCCTCAATTCTGTGACATATGTAGCAATACTTTATTAAATAGAACACTTACCTAGGGGATCCTCCTTAAAGGTACCTCAACATGCCAGAAGCCCAACATAGCTCAGTGGTAGCTGAAGACCTCCTATGTGTGTCTGCACTATGCAGACCAATGTAAAGCTAGCAAAAACATCAAATGTACACATGCTTGGTGCAATATTTAAAAAAATACAACATAACCCTAGCACACTCTCCAGCCAGTCAACACAAATAAACCTGGTAAATGGTTCTGCCAGCCTAGGTTAGAAACAAGAATTGGGGGTCTGGACTGATGTGTGTTCCATCTTATGCCACCATCTTGGAATCTGGTAGTGCTGTCACTTCCTGGCTGACCCTCTGCTGATGTTTTGCTTGCAAGCATAAGTTCATTTGACTGTACTGAAGCCTCCTGAGATATTGGGCCTGATTCATTAAAGCTATCCAAGGCTGGAGAATATAGACTATCATGGGAGACCCTGATTGATCCAGTAAATCTCTAATACATTTCTATAAAGAAATTTGCAATTTTTTGGTAACACTTTCAATCCTGGATCAGATTTGCTCAATCCTCCAGGTTCACCCATGATAGCCTGTCTTCTCCAGTCTTTGAGATAATTCCGTCCATTCCATCATACATCTCAGGAGGCTTCAGGTCAGTCTTCATACATTGACAAAACCGCAATGGGGCTGGCCAAGGGCAACATCTTCATTGCCTAAGCAAAGAAAAAGGATGTAGGTGGAAGCACCATTGCAAAAAAAAAAAACAAAACAGAGGAGGAAGTAGGAGCGGGGAATTTTTTGGGACAAGGTCCTCTTCTGTTGTGTTCATGTACCTTTAGAGTGTCCTTAAAGGCAAAACCTTTTATTTCAATTTGCTTGAACTGTAAAAAAGTTAGACATTTTGCTTCTTGTTATAACCGTGTCCCAACAGAGAGATTTATCCCTCTACTTTTTCAAAATTTTAGATATCAAAGCAAAAGGTAAGGGGGAAATCTTCCAATGGTAACCAATGTTCCAATGTCATCTGTATTTCTGACCCTTCCTACAAAGCCATATTTTAATGTCATCTCCTTCCAACTAACTACCCTCATTCAGTTTGCAATATGAAGAATCCAGTAAGTGTGATACCACAATTAGGATTTGGCATGACCAAGGTGGTTCATTGTAGGAAAGAATTTAGTCGAGACCTCTTTACAAAAACAGAAGAAACCAGCGCTTGACTCATCTTCTAGAGCACTGCTAAAACTAACATAACCCACTGGGGTGGAGTTGTCAGTTCCTTACACTTTCTGATTATCCTTTATGAAGCTCAGATCAGTCACGCAGCCAGGGAAAATCCATTAATATCTGGAAGCTCTAATGCCACAATCTTTCCTTGCTGAAGTTTTTTTTTAATAAACTTTAGTGTATCATATGTTAAAGTGTAATATGTTCCTATGATCATCAAACTTAGTAAGTAAATAAATAAATTGGTTTACCGCAATGTGATTAAAGCAAGCTGTGTGATGGAGGCATCTACTGTGATGTCAGCATGGCTGGAGACATTTGAAGTACATGACTGAGATAAACAGCGGCTCTGCAATTATAAAGTCATATTTATTGTGGTTTAACAGTTCTCTAATACAGACAGCCTGTCTCTATCCTTCAAAATTTCCATCATGGCACATTTACTCCCTGCGGTTCCTAGGTGAGCTTTACTGTAATGTGGTCAGAAATCAGGTCTATGACCTCAGCATGGACCACCACTATTTAAGCTGAACGTCAAAAAAAAATTACTTTTGCACTGGATCCTCATCCACACTGCAGGGTTTACCTTCTTGTTTTAGGGGATAATTATTAAAGTGATACACTTCTGTTATTCCATGCTCCCGCAAACTTCCATTGTGCTGCAACATTGGTTCCCCAAGTTGAATCTTTTTGCTGCTAAATCGGTCATTGCCTTCTGAATTCAATCCATACATTGCTGGTCCTGTACTGAGGTTGCCCGGGCCCTGTCCACAACCCAGGATGCCAGACAGCAGAGACACAAGAGAGAGAGAAAGATCTAATAATGCTGTCAGTGTTTTACCTGCCTTTACATGGAAACTCAAGAAAAATGTACATTTGCAGTCTATGGATAGGCCAACTTTAATTGTTCAGTGAGGTCTATGGGGGATATAAAAAATTGCTTTACTTACCCTGACCCTCACACCTTGCTCCCCTGGTCACCAGCCAGATTCTCTTTCTTCTGACTGCTTTGGGTGGTGGTTATTCACAACTGGCTTTGCATTAGGCGATGAGGTCAGTGCCCATGACCACAGGCTTCACAGAGGAGCCTACAGGCTTACCCCAAGACCTAAAAAGCATTTACCCCTTGCAGAATGGGAATAGCCCCACTGTAAGCATTTTTACAGGAGTTAGGCTTTAGGGTAAAAGACAACATATGTAGCATAGTGAGAACTGGGAGGCCTGTCCATTCCTGCAATAATGACCTGCCTGATAAGGTATTCTTAAAAGGAGATCTTTAGTTCCATTTTACCTAATTAAGGTCACGTGTAATTTTTCTTCTGCAGTTTTATGGCACCGTATTTTAGATATAGGTCTAGAGTGCAATGGAAGGAACAGGTGGATTAAACACTTGGTGGTGGCTAAGAAACTACAGGCGGTCACACAGATATTGTAGGCCTTTATATTGTTGTCAGTAAATGGTCCTGAGTATTGATATGGAGTATATGTAAACAGGGTATCCCCTGGAGGAAACGGGACACATTCCATGGGCTATAGAGTTATGTAGAGGTATATGGTTGTCTTCAATAACAAGATTCCTCAATAGTGTTAAAAATCATCTCCAGGTTGCTTTTTAAGTGGGAAGGGGGAGTAATATGCAAAAACACATACCATATCACTCATTACCACCATTTTCCGCCAATTTTCTAACACCCATTCATGCTTCCTCACATCCTGCAGTCTTGCCTTGGACGGATGACCTGTTCACAATCCAGAGAATTGGATAATGAAGGAGAACATTGTCTGCTGGATTTACCAGTGTTTTTGGCATCTGCCCATTTCCTTTTTGCACCCAGGAACAGATCCTTAGCTACTACTGCTTGGAGAGCCACATAAGGATGACAATTTTCTCTACAATGATGGACACGCAATTAGAAACATTGGACAAAAAACAATACAGCAACCCACACCCTGCTTACATCTAGCAATAAATAAACTTTCACAGTTTCTAAGCCTTCCCAGCTCTAATAAAACAAAAAGTTTGCCTTTACTTAAATTTTGACAATCAAAAATTAGTGTTGGTGGACCCCGGCTAATTTTTCATCGGGCTAATTTTTCATGGGCCACAGATATCAGCATCCAGGAGGCAGCTCTAATGAGCCCGGCTCTGCTCCTGTCACAGGTCTACCAGTTTACTTTTAAGCAAACAAAACGTGACACGTGCATTTCCAACGATGTGTCATTTTTTACTCTTCAAACACCGGCTGCTACAAGAGCAGCACTTCAGGGATGTGCAATTACCAGTGAATAATTTCATTTTGCTTGCTCTCGAGTGTTTAAAGGTCAGCCCATTGGAGGACAGCAATTATCCCTGTATAATCACACCGCCTGCTATGTCTTGGTCCTCATGTATAAGTGTTTCTTTATTAAAGAGTGTTATTTGTACCGGCCTCTCTATTAAAAGGCGGCAGTGTACACTCCAAACTCCAATTCTGAATTCACAGCAGAAAATCCAAACATGGCTCTGTGTTTTGGTGGGCTTTGTGACACTTTATTACAGCAATTTCCCCCTTTTCCTCCAAGATTTTGTGTCAGAAGAAAGACTGGGTAATTCAGGAGTCTGTGCTTATCCATAAAAACAAAATGTAAATAGGAAAAAGTGGAATTTTTCTTTTGGAATATTGAAAGATTGGATGAATAATTGCTTTTTTTTTTAACTATCGTGAAAAATAGTCTGATACTTATAAGCAGTTCATTCATGTAGTGACAATAATAATAAAATAATCAAGAATGTAAATGTTATCTATACACTGTGATATTTTTGATTAATTTAATGACAATAAGGTTGAATTGATAAAAAAATTCCACTTTTAATAGTATTTGATTAGTAATTGAAAATTGGATGGCCGTTTTTTCCTAATGTTGACCATCTCATTAAAATTAAAACCCTTTCATGTTATTTTAATTAGACTGCAAGGTGAAACTGGATATTATTCAGAATAATGATCAAACAAGTGGACGGCACATCAAATACTTATAGTTGGCAGCAAGAATTGATTTACCTTGATTGTAATGTTGAATACAAATAATATATAGAGGTCTATTTAAAAGATTCACCCAACTTTTATATAAACTGAACCGTTTTCCTTTTTTTTATCCATGAAATGGGACTTTTAAGGAACACTTGCTTTAAAGAATAACATTTTTTTATTTAACATCATAAAACACACATAATGCAATTGTTACATGTGTGACATAAAACAGTCCATAATAAATAAAAGTTCTCTGATATTGTGACTTTTCTGTTGCACACTCATTGCTTCTTGGGGAAGAACATAAAAATAAATTGGCATCCATAAGTACAGTAGGCTGTGCTATGCCTCTTGTACCTCTAGATACCAATACAGTATGTGAAAAGGAAATTATTTTTATTGATCTTTATGCACAACAATTGACAATCAATAATATTAGTTCTTTTAAGCAAGTGTACCTAAAAAAAGAATACATGCTGGAACGCAGTTCACAATTTTTTTACTTTCAAACCTGGCTATTATCTATAGAATTTATGTACACATTTTTCACATTGTATTCAACTACAAAATAGTGTGAACCATTTTGTTTTCTCAAAATTCAAACATTTTCTTATTAACTCCAAAGTAATAATTTTGTATATTTTGGGAAAAAGTTGGGTATTTTTTTGTCAAAAAACCATAGAAACAAATCACTTAATGTATGGCAGTACACATGGACATGCGGATCAAGAGGTTCAGCAAAAGTGATATTGGCAGGAGTTGGGGCCAACTATAACACTTCTGGAGAACTGAATTACACAGCAATGTAATTCCAATCACGATTGGTCCTTGAAAACAATTATTCACAGTCTTTCTATATTCTAAAATAAACATCCACTTAATCCTATTTAGATTTTACTTTATATTATATAATTACAGCAACCTCAGCTTTCACATGACTCTTCTAAGCATTGGACTTCAAATGGTACATAAAAATAATTACACAACTGTCAGGCATGGTTTGTGATTTCCAGTTGCAAAACTCTTTATTTTTAATTTTACAAAGTATTTATATAGTGCTGACATATTACACAGCATTGTACAAAGTCCATAGTCATGTTGCTCCAAGGGGCTCACAATCTAATGTCCCTACCATAGTCTTATGTCTTTAATACATTGTATGGCCAGTTTTGGGGGAAGCCAATTTACAATTTACCTAATTGCATGTTTTTTGCTTTTTTGAATGTGGATGCAGATAGTGTCCTGGGTGAGATTCAAACTCGGAAAGCAACGATGCAAAGGCCAGAGTGCTAACCACTGAGCCATCATGCCGCACAGCAGTAGCTTCGCATTATCCTGGGACAGGATACCTGTTGTGTTTCTTAGAAAAGTTACTAAAACATAACCAGGCCGCAGGCTGAAGGAAAACCAAACCGTACATCTCAACAATGCTGAACAGACTCTTCATGAATGGCTTCTGGCATATATCTTCATGAGTTGCTGTCCTATGCCAAATACCGTATGGGAAAATTAATGTAGCTTTATCTACATGGAGAGTCACTAAGGGACAACATAAATAAAGAGCCCACTGACAACTAATATTTTAGTTTTATGTAAGGTATACGTAAAGCCTAAGCGAGTGACATGTAAGAGCTCATTGATAATGGAGTGCAGATATCACTATGCACAGCAAAGCCCATACAAATTGAAATAAATTGGATCTGGTGAGCAGACAGAGAAGGATTAAGGCAGAATGGGCCCCTAGGCAGGTAGAAGCTTGGACCCCCTCCCCCCTGGACCTTTCTATTTACACCAGTAAATTACAATGATCTCTAAAGTTGCATTGCCTACCATACCTCCGAAATCTGTTAACAGGAAAAAGGGCCAGTGCCTTCAAATTAGGGAACAGTTGGAATGTGTGTTGTCTACACTGTCATGGATCTTCCCCATCAGATGCCAACCATCTAAAAATGTATTCTTCTTTGTAATAAGATGGAAGAGGTCTCGGGTTTACAGCAGGAGTAGGAAGGTTGTACTTTGGGCCTTGGACATCCACTGGGGTCTGGGCTCCTACCTTGTGGATCCACTCTGTATGGAGCTACTGAAATTGTGAAATTCTCTCTACTCAATAAAAGACTTTGTCTCAATAGTCACACCAAATATT
Source organism: Pyxicephalus adspersus (assembly GCF_032062135.1). Lineage (NCBI taxonomy): Eukaryota > Metazoa > Chordata > Amphibia > Anura > Pyxicephalidae > Pyxicephalus > Pyxicephalus adspersus. The sequence goes on along the minus strand of NC_092861.1, from coordinate 12,419,466 downwards.
GTAATTATATATATATATTTGTAAAAAGCATTGTTTTTACATTTTTTATTTTTTTTCTTGTGTCTCAATGGTGGTCATCACCTGGTTGGAGCCACGTCCTGTCTACATGTACACTCCAGCAATGACTATATGGCACTTTTAGGAGTAGGTTGTTAACAGGTGACAAGAGTGGATAATGCCTTACGGTAGACATGGAATTGGCAGATTCTTCATATAGAGAGTATGTGAAAACATAAGTGAAATAAGTTGGGGACATAGACAGAAAAATATCACCCTATTAAGAGAACTCCCGAAACATTTAACATAGGTCTAGTTCCTTCTCCTACCTTTCATTGGACAGTCAAAAGGGAAACAGTATTCATCTCCTAAAAGCATGTTTCTTGTTAGCACATGAGTACCGCAGCAGAAACTGATAAGCCCATTGTGCTGCTTTTCTTTCTGCTAGTCTGATCTCTGCAGTACAGAATGTTGCAAAGACAAATACCATATCAAATGCAGATTATTATTATTAACTTTATTTATATAGTTAACTGTATTTATATAGTCCTGACATATTACTCAGCACTAGTGTTGGTGTTCGAATTCAGGTTGTCCTTATATTCAACCCGAATATGGCTGTTTGAACTCGGATAGACCCAACCCAAAAAACACGTTATTCGACTGTAAAAATCCAAGGAAAAAATGCATTTAAAAAAATATATATATTTTAAAGTATTTTATTGAATGTTTGTGTTTTTTTAACTAACTTTTTTTTACAGGTTTTTCCACAATGACATTATGATTCCCCTGGCTGTGCAGCCGTGGGAATCCTCCTGTCATTGTTGGATCTCCAGGCACTATAGGTGATGAATGGGGACATGTCCCCATTCATCACTCGTAGTGCCCTGTGTTCTTGGATGGAGAAGCAATCACTGTTGCAGCGCTGTGCTACTACTATGTGTTCTTGGATAGAGTTTCTCAATCCAAGAACACTGGTCACTACAGGTGATGGATGGGGACAAGTCTCTATTCATCACCTATAGTTCTTGTTCTAAGTTCTTTAGTTCTATAGAGAAACTCTATCCAAGAACACATAGTAGTAGCACAGCGCGGCAACAGCAATTGTTCCAGTGCTGTACTATGTGTTCTTGGATAGAGAAACTTTATTCAAGAACACATACAACTAGTAAGGGGCTGCAAGAGCAATCTTATTGCTCTTGAAGCCCATAAAAGACCCCAAAAAAATAAAAGACCCTAAAATTCGGCATTTGATCACCAGGACAATTTCTTACTATTCGATCGAATAGCTGTCTAATCGAATAGTGAGATATTCTACCAACACTATTTAGCACTTTACTCAAGTCATTGTAGATGTCACAAACTGTCTCTTAGAGGAGCGCACAATCTAATGTCCTTGTCGTTGTCAAATGTCAATAAAAAAGCCTAGGGTCAATTTTTGGGAGAAGCCATCTAACCTACCTTCATGTTTTTTGGAATGCAGGAGAGAACCAGGGAAAACCCTCACAAACATGAGAAGGACGTAGAACTTCCATGCAAATAGTTTAATTACTGAGATTCAAAGCAGGGACCCCAGTGCTGTAAAGGCAAGAGTTCTAGCCACTGAGCCACCCCAAGATATCTATAGATATCTACACAGACTTCCATTTAAAAATAAAGAAATTAAAAATAATTTTTAATAACATAATAATATGCGTCTTTGTTTTGAAGTTCAGATATATTCTTCTCCAAAGACTTTTCACAATTTTTCTACACTTCACTGATCAGTTTCCAATGCAATGCCAAAAACTGTTTAAAAAAGAAGTGGTTTCCCTTTAGGTGACATGCCATTATTACCCCTCATAAAAGATCTATTTTCTAATAAAAAACAAACTTTGGCTCACCTCTCTGGGAAATAAGTGGCTAATTGTGGATTCCAGAAATAATTTTTTAACCCTATTATACCTTTGACCTCCCTGTGCCCGGGCCGCAGCGATGACATGGATCCCAGTCTCCTGCCTATGGGGGAGAACTGCTTGAATATTCAAGAGTGTGAGATCGAGCCATTCAGGGCTTTCCAGCAAGGTAAATGGCAAGTGCAAGTTCCTACAGGTGCGGGATCTGTGCAACAAGTCTCATGTATGTCAGTCTGTGGTTTGGGTTAAGATTAATGAAAACCTTACTTAGGATAATTATGTTTACAATAAGATTACAAGGGCCTTTTCATGAAGCACAGCCTAGCCACAGGGGATCAGGTTAAACCAATTATGGAGCTGTAGAAGGCCTCCTCTGCAGTCATATCAAGGAGGAAACAGCTAAAGGGTTGTTTGAGTTATTTATTTATACTTATTTTATAGCACCATCATAATCCGGAGTTTTACAGAGAGCGATCAGCCATTCACATCAGTCACTCCCCTCCAAGGAAATATTTAATATCTCATAGACAGACTCATACCTATCAAATTGTTTTTGGACTGCAGAAGGAAAACTGCATTATAACAAGGACAATTCACAAACTTCTTGCAGACAGTGTCCTTGGACGGAACCAAATCCTGGACCTCAGCCCTGCATGATTAGAGTGCTAACCACCATGATATATTTTTTAACATTTTCTGAAAGTCTGTAAACAAAGGAAATATAGTGGATTTTTAATCAGTTAATGATAAAATAATATTTGATTTTAAAAGCATGCTATGCCTAGTGGCAAATCTGCACATTGTGTTTAAAGCGGCACTAAACCCAAAAGTGCAAAAAAAAAAATCCACTTACCTTTAATCTCGCAGGGCAGTCCGATCCCTCCAGGGGTGTCCTACATCAGGTCCCGGCATCCGTCCCAGGGCCAGCGCTCTGGGTGCTACCATCTTCTCTTCTTCTGTTCTTCATCCTACGTCACCCGGGCAAGATGATGATTAGGTATGTGCAGAAGGAGCACCCAAGAGCCTCCTGGGATGCCTGACGTAGGTATCCCGGGAGGCTTTGTGCTCCCATTCATTCTCGACCACCTAGGCCATCGAGAATTTTAATAAATGGTGTCGCACCTAAAAAAAAAAACAACTGAATTTTTACCTTACATAAAAGGGTTGTCTACAAAAATCTTATTTATTGTTTACCATATCAGTGTAATTTCTAAAGTAATTTTCAATATGTTTAAATTTTTTACGGCCTAATAGATAAAATCAAACCTTGCTATTATACCATCCTGTGATGAACTCCTTGTTCAGACATTTCTTCTTACATCATGAAAGCTGTCCCCATATTGCTGTTCTGTAAGGGCCACAAATTCAAAGAATGCAGTCCCTGTGATGGGAATAATGTAGAATGTGGTCCCAGGCATAGTAGAAGCTTTGACCCCATCATCCCTTTAGATGTTAATTATAATGATTGCAATACACATAAAAAAAAGCTTTTTGGCTTGCCTTGCCTATATGTTTATGGTCTCACAGAATACCAAATGCTAAAATAAGTCAATTAAACTGTGCTAATTATTTTGTTGACTGCAGGAGTGAGATAATTGTTCTCAAGCCCCTTGGACATGATCTGGACCCCAGGCTCCTGACAATTGTTGCCTCGTGGGTGATCTACTCTGCATGTCACCAGAAAATGGAGACTTTGTAGCCCCAATTGGTTGGACATGACATATGCCATGACTGGGCTCTCATCATGGCTCTTTTTCTCTTACAGACATTCCATGCAGTTCTGATGATCTCTAATGTGGTTCACCATTTTGAAAATGATCACCTAGGTTGGTAAAACCTCTTTTTATCTCAATGCTGCTGATGACCTGCAACCTTGTTGGAGCCCCATCCTGTACCCTCCACCAATGGCTGCATGACATTTTTTTATCCATTGCTCCCCAGGCTCCTGATGAGGGTTGCCTTGAAGATGATCTGGCATTTCTTCTATAGGATTGCCACCTTTCTATTTTTCTCATTTTTTAAATTTAGCCTCACAGACACAGAGATGCTGATGTCTCTCTGATCCACGATGGCACTAGAACTACCAATGTTCAACCAGGTCTACCAATGTTCAACTAGGTCTACCAATACCCAAAACATGTTGGTGAGGGTTTTCATTTATCGTCGAAGGATTTTTCCCTGCTGGAGCAAATTGTGCCAGGGTTTTTTTTTTGCCTTCCTCTGGATTAACTAGGTCTACAGGGTTTTTATCTGGGATATGTTTATTTCCCTAGCGGTTGAAGTTGATGAATGTATGTTTTTTTTTTCTACCTAAAACTTGTATTGTTGGTAGTTAATAGAAATATTTCTATTGGATTGACTGTCTCTTTATTATATCCTCCTGCTTCTGATATACAAATACATTAGTATTGATGTAGAATAAGTGACAGTGTGAAAATCAGAATCCAACAGGAATTGGCAACTTTCAAGAGAAAACTCAATAGGCCATTTCAGGCTACAAAGGCCCTGCAATCAGGTCTTAAAGCAACTCAACCTATACTTCAGTATGTCATAATTGCATCTTAGCTTTAAAGAATATGTACAGAGGTACATGAAGAAAAAAAACTGCATTAATCATGATTTTATAACGCTAATTCCTATGAGCTATGAAATGAGGAATGAATTACAGTGAGGACATGTGGATAGATAATTTGCATCAAGGAAAATCTTTCAAGGCCAAATCCAGGAAATCTCTCTAATGGTTTCTGGCCAGAAGCTTTAAATTACACATATTTGTTAAAGTCCACACACAGTAGTAAATTAAATTGTATTACTCCACCGAAGACCTTCTCTAAAATCTCTTGGCATGGGTGAATGCAGGAACTGAACTCCGTACAGGGACAAACAGATGTTTGCCAGCAATGTAAATTTGCACGTTATAGACTAAATGTCTGGAAAGAAGAAGTTTAAAATGTACCTCTTGTCTGTTTCATAGCAAAAATGCAGTGTTGGCAGTGAAGTGTACAGGCAGTCCTAAGGCCGTTCCTCATTCTTCCACCATATATTATGTCTTAGCAAACATGCCCTCCAACTCTTTTTTCTCACCTGAGTCTTCCATCACTTTCATTGCACCTCCTCAATAAGAGTGACCAGTGAACAAAAAGCCCTGGTTAAAGAATGTGCCCCAAATATGATCCTCGTGGCGGGATCGGTGGGTATTCCCTAACTAAACGATAAGGAATAAAAATTAAAATTACATAAACATTTAAAGTTTATGTTAAGGGATTTGTTATTTGGATTTGGATTTTCTTTATGTTATAATTAGTTTTTTGTTATCTAGATTAGTCTAGATTTTTTTTTTTATTTCAACGCTATGGGCGGCTCAGTGCTTAGCAGTCTGGCCTTTGCAGGCCTGGATCCCCGGTTCAAATCTTGGCCAGGTTACTATCTGCATGGAGTTTGGTGGGTTTTTGGAGATTCCAAAAACATGCAGATAGGTTAATTGGCTTCCCCCTAAAATTGACCTTAAACTGTATTAAAAGTTTCACATACATAAACATATGACTGAGGTAGGAACATTAGATTATGAGCACCTTTTAGTGACATGACTATGGACTTTGTGAAATGCTGTGTAATATGTTGGTGCTATATAAATACGGTATTATAATAATAAATTATAAGGATCTGGGGTGCAAAGAACTATCAACTATTCTATGGCAGATTACCTAATTGTGAATATTTACACTTTCCTTATTACTTCAATATATCCCTGACCTTTTACTCTCTCTCGACTTGTTCCTAACAGGTGGCAAACCACTTGTTGGGGAACAGGGAAGGTGTTCCTGTGCCCCATCTCCAAGCACCGCTATTAAACATGGCAGCAACACGTGGTAAACTGATTGTGTTGCTACTATTGGTTGGTAAGTGGACTTTTCCTGTGCAAAGATGTGGCCAGGAGCTCCTACCATTGGATTCAACCAGCCTTTAAAAAACAGGAGCTACCCATTCCCACCACTGAATGGCCCCTGGTGATAGGAAGGGATGTGTCTCTGTTGCGCTAGGACTATTTTCTAGCTCATTTGTCTATCCCAATCCCAATATACTTCAGAGTGGGAACTAAAGGGAAACATAAAATGATCAATAATTAATATTATCGCCCACCCTCTCACATGTCTGATATGGCATGTTACATCAATGCAGTAGTATTACATTGTCATTGGATGCTCTAATATGTGATGTGCTAGGGCAGCCCAACTATTTTATTGGGCTACCAATATTTTTTTCCCAATGAGGTGCGCAGCAACCCACAACAGTATATGATTTGCTGTGTTGCTCTATACTGAACCCCAATGCACCATCAGAATTCAGCTTTAATGCATACTACAATGCAAGACGTGCCTTGCAGGCCACTACATAACAAAGCAGCAGGACCTACACTTAAAATGCACCAAAGTCTATTGATTTTTAAAGGGCTGCCAAATGAAATGTTCCTTACCACATGAAAACATATTGCTATTGTTCAGCCCTCTGGACATGTCAGGGGCCACACAAGGTCCTCTTTAGTTACAAAGTTGAGCACAGCCACTCAATAGTAACTTTTTTACATGCTCCATTTCATGACCTGACTGAAAAGGTTAGGAGGAATTATTTACCGTTCTTGTTTAGTAAAAAAAAATGGGCAAGCGATAAGATGAATGAAAGGACAAGCAATGTAATTTGCATTTTCATGCATGAAGCATGACGGTAAATTACACCGTCTGATTTTACCCTGAGCTTTCACCACAACACAGCTAAAAGGCAAAAATGTAATTCAGTATTTTCACAAAGTAGAGCTGACACAGACTGCTGATCTTATATTATATAATCATTTTCAATGGTAAAAGCAATACAGCTAATGGGTTCTTTGCCATAATACAGACATATATAACTTTACTTTAACCAATGATGTCCAAAACTACACTGGAAGAATATGGAGAATAATGTTCGGCTGGTAAAAGACACAGACCACCAAATGCTCCTCAATGGGAAAAGGAGCATCAATTATTTCTGCAAAAATCACAGCTATGTAACAGATACAGCCATATTTCTATTACTGCAGTGGATGTTACAAACTATATGACTGCACAAATAGAAGTTCTGGTAGTATGGATGGCACCTGGGGCAAAAGTATTAATAGCTTTGTCCACCAACTTTAAAGTGATCCTGTCCCTATTGTAAGAAACTAAAATAGAGTGCCCCTTTCATTAAAACAATTATTACTTTTCTCTTCTGCAGCCACTCCACCTATGTATGCTCCCTTCTAAGCTTCTAAGCATTTACTGAATCTGACACTTCCCGGAGTGTCAGATTTCTGATCTGTATTTTGTAATTCTATGGTTTGGCCTGGCATCAATACAGGACACAGCACTGCTATAGAACACAGCAACAGGGGACCAGACATCCAAATGATGAAAGACTTGTTCATAACAAGAGAATTCCCTGACACCCATGAAAGTGTGCCAGTATGGGTGTCCATAATAGGAATGGGCAAAAAAGATCATGAAGCTGCTTCAGCTATATGCACCTCTAGGTGCCTGATTTTTTAAACCCCTTTTATATTTGTTTTTGATGCAATTTTTATCAACTCATAAAAAGCTTCTTGCTTAAGAGGGTTCTACTTTAATTCTCAGTGATACAGGGTTGTATGCTTGCTTCAAAAATCACCACTGCAGTCTTTATAACATTTAGAACTATAGCTGCCAATCTTAAGCACCCAACACTTCTAAGAGTGTCTGCTGGCTGCTTCTCCATTGCACTCTGTGGTTCCAGAAGCTTCCAAACTTGACAAACTTTACCATACCTTCAGTTAATCCTTCACATTTTTTAAACCTGTCTTTATGGCCCAAATGCTTACTTGAATCTGTAATCACATAATATGCTGGGTCATTTTGTAGGTAATCACACAATAATCTGGAGCATGGAAACTTTCCACTGGCTTTCTGTTGGCTGGATACTAAAGATCACAGGGTAACAACAGCATAATCAAGGGAGACAAATGGGACGTGGCACTGCAGTGGTGGATCATTATTTTATCTTCCACAAGAAGTTTCATAGAGGATCAATTTGCTTGATGATTGCAGGTCAGTAATGCTCACCCCTTCCATATTTAGGAAGGACCTCAGTCCCATTGCCTTTAATTAGATATGGCCAACAACACACCCCTATATACACTATTTGAAGGTAATAGGTCACCCAACCCCATTCCAAACTAAGGTCAAGGTTCCCTTTTGACTTTGAGTTTTTCATTCCCAGATAAATCCTCCCATTCCAACACTATCCTGCTCACATGTGTGCTTGGCATGATAGTCCTGAAAAAACATTACGAACATACCGTCTTTACGATGAAAGACTAACATTTCTATGAGGAGCCTATTCTAGTGCTGATATTCTGAATTTATTGGACAAGTTGAACAAAAAGTCATTCGGCATTGGTGTCCCTTTACATAGAGCACTTACATTGAATACATCTCAGGTACAAAGATTACATCTGCCATGTAAACATGGAGAACAATGAGTTACAATGGTGACCAGCTGTACCCAACAACCTACACCAGGTATTCAGTAAGACCGCATATATATTTCAGGATAGACAGCCACTGTTTGCAATGTAAGCATAATGTATTCCAATATAGATAACTTTAGATAATACCAAAGCATTTGGTTTATTCAGTGAAACAATTTAGGGTTTAGTGTATGTATAGCCCAAACCTTTTCTTATTTTCAATGTATGAAACTATTAGATCTCCTGTAAGGATTTTATGTGACCATGGTAAAGGGTTTCTCTCATTCTTCTATACTGATGTCTATTATCAGGATTACAGAAGGTTTTGGGAAATTTAAAATGTTGTTCCTATCATTATAGATGGGCAGGTGTGCACTGTTAAACTCATTAGAATTGTGTTGAAGTTTATTTGGTCAACTACTTGGTTGGCAAAGTAAACTTTGGATGGGATCCCAATTGTTAAGTTACACAGCAGGTAGCATTCACATTGGGGGTTGTTAGGGGCAATTAATGACTTGAACCAGCCCTTAAATCCCCCAGATCATGGGGATACTGCCCACTATGTACTCTAATAAGATATGTCACGGTTTTCTCCTTGCCAACTACAGTAAGTCACAGAGGAAAAAAATCCACTGCCAATTTAGCACTCACCTTACTGTACCAATAAATTTTCTAAGCATAAATGGATTTGTCAGAAACCAAAAAACACTGCACACACTGATACAATATTCCCAAATGATCATGCACTGTAATGTTTTGTCATGTCACTTTGTATTATTATGTATTTGTATTGCAGCAAGGGACAAAACTAGCTTATGATGGGTTGGCTGAGAAACACGAGTATTATAAATAGTGTCTAGTGTGCACATCAGATAGTTGATATATAACCATTAAAAAAACTCCTTCCTACTCCAACAAAATAAAAGAAAATGGACACTAGTGTGGACGCCCATTGGAGATTAGCTTGTATGTATATATCTCCATAAGTTTCAATGCAGAATTCAAACAACGCATTTCCTCATCTGTCAAAAATGCTTTACAAACTGATGTCATAACAAAGCCACAATAGACAGAGCAATCCAAAAACTTTTCAGTTCCTGACTCAGCCTTACCAGTTGAACATCTAACTGGTTTATAACGGTGTATTCACAGTGGAAAATATGGTGACGACACTTGCTAATCTTTAGAACTGTGTTTTGAATTTAGCATGGTTAGAAGGGATTTCCAATTGTCATGTTGTATTACAGTGAAGTATTTGTATTCTCTATTTTAGGAAACCTGTTGCAATTCAGACTATGAATATGATAAGAAAGAACAATGCATCCAAAAAGGACAACCCTCCTGAAAACACAAAGTCAAAACAATCATTAAAGTGTATCTAAACCTTTATTTTATTCATCCAATGTTTCCTTATCCAATGTTACACTGTAACAGTAAAATCTTTTCCTTACTTCTACATCCTTAGATATGTTGACCCAGCAAGGCAAAGCTTGCCTTTCCACAAGGTTGATACCTAACTGGATTGTAAGCTCTTCAGGGCAGGGTCCTCTCCTTCTGTGTCACTGTCTGTATTTGTCTGTCAGTTGCAATCCCTATTTAATGTACAGCGCTGCGTAATATGTTGGCGCTATATAAATCCTGTTTATTAATAATATTATTAAAACCAATATTAATATTATTAATTTAAAAAAGGGGGTGCCTAAAGAGGAACAGCATTATCATTATCCAAATATGTTCTCCTACAAGGTATCACTAGCAGAAAAGCAAACACAGCACAACACTTTTGGCTTAGGAGGTCCAAAATGCAGTGCAGGTTAGTTGAAGGAAGGGCTTCTATAGTGGTGTGATTTTGAAAGCTATAAATAATGAGTACAACATTTTTTTAACAGCAAAAACTCATTTTTATGTTGAAGATATAAACAACTTTATCAACCTACTCCCTGTCCCTAACCAAGGGTAACCTTGCACCTGAGACAGTTATAGCAACATTACCAGCAAAAAAACAATGGCTGCACATAGTTGTCAAAACAATAGACAATGCAATAGCACATTTCATTAAGCTGCGTACACACCTGCAATTTTTCTCGTTGGAAAGGATCTTTCACGATCCTTTCCAACGAGAAAAGACTGCACGATGCATGAACGATGCTGTACATACAGCACCGTTCATGCTCTATGGAGAGGGGAGGGGGAGAGCGACGGAGCGGCACCCTGCTGCGCGCTCTCCCCTTCCCTTTCATTAGGATTGGTCGTCGTCCATCGTCCATGGATCCGCCAGGACGGTCGTCGGACGATGGACGACGACCGACTGTACACACGGCAGATTTTCGCCCGATAATTGGCCGATACCGATTATCGGGCGAGAAAAATTTGCCATGTGTACGCAGCTTTAGTCCAACCTATCACAAGAAGGCTCTCTAAAAATGTTATACGCAATATGTTGCAGTATTAAAATGTCTGCTTTTAATTTAAATGTTAACACTGATAAAACTAGAAATGTTTTTGTTCATTTTGTCTAAAGGTTACCTTAAATATGTTAAGCTAATCTTCATTATTTATTGGTATGAGAATATCAAGATGTTTGGAGGTGAATATTCTGGATACACAACAGACAAATGTGCTGTGAAAGGCAAAAAACATAGAATCCAGCAGGAACTCAGAGCATTACCATTACACAACATGGGCCTGATTTATGGAGGTGAAACAAAGGGAAGTAAAGTAAAGGTAAAGATAAATGTGTTCACATTAAACATCATATACATAATAAGATAACATAAGATAATAAAGCAGTCAACATAAAACTGAATTGAATGATTAATGTAGACATAGGTCCACTTATTTCACACTACAAAAAATTGGGTGCCATAGTGTTTTAGTATTGCCTACGTCTAACAGGAGAAGTTGATCATAGCACCTATCAGTCTCTGCTTTTTGCTTTTGTTTGATATTCTGTTTTTAGTTATTTTAGTCGATCTTTAAAAAGTTAAGGAAACTTTTACTTATCCTTTTTGCCACCTCCTATTAAGCTGAAAACGTACCCTCCTTTCAAAAGTTTCATGCAGAAGTAGTTTCGGTACCAGCAATATTACCTTTGCCCAGCTGCTCTTCTACTTTCCAATGCCTATGCATGCATGGCAGCAGAACCCAATTGACTTCTGTGGATTTTTAGCCAATAGTTTGATGTGCAGACATGGGAATAAGAGGATTACTTGGCCATAGATAAAATTGTGGCAGATTGTGGCTGGACAGCGCAAGAACATGGGCCACTATTGGAGGGACACAATTGGTACGTCTGTACCCGGCCCTGAATAAAATAGCTTGACTGATGCAATGCTGGAACTTTAAGACATAGGATAAATTGGTTCTAGAACATTTACCTAGTATGGGGCACAGGAAATTCAGATGGCAGTCCTGACCAGAACTACTGGAGGGGGGGGGGGGGTTACATTAGCTCAGTGGGTAGCAAAAAAAGCACAGAAAATTTCAAAAACATTTCTTTGAACGTTCTCTTATTCTATACATGCTTCTATATATGTTTCTATTTCAGGCCACAGGTCAGCACGGAATCTTAAAAAAGAAGAGAAAGGTTCGACAATTTCCCTTAGGATCTCCTGTGATGTCAACAAGTGTTTCCTGAGGACATCCACTAGCAATGGTTGCACCATATATACAGCAAGACTGAAATGTAATTAGTATCTTGAACGCATCTCTGTCCATGCATGATGACCTTGATCCTTTAAGCCACCTATTATACATTCATGTTACATTTGATTTCTTCTTTAAGGCTTTAGTAACTCTCTGCCCATGAAATAATCTGCTAACATTGAGAATATTAAATAAGCCTTCCTGTGGAATGTTCAAATCTAGCAAGGAATATCCACACCAGTGGACTGTAATACAATAAATGTTTCTAAATCCATGTTTGGAGTAACCACGGGATCACGTTAACTCTCATCAATCTTGAGTCATTGCGGTTTTAATTTAATAAATCCTTGCACTGAATTTGTTACACAATCGGCCATAATAGTGTTTTGCCAGCATAAGATTGGATGCCATAAAATACTTGAATAGTTTTGAGCTATAAGACCTGCCTCCACCCACCTAAACTATATTCTCTAATAATGAACAATTCAATTAGGAATTATAAAAGTTAGCTGAAGCTTAATGATGTCACTGGGGATTACAAGAAGGTACCCTGGGACTATGAGAGAGAAGCAACAGTGATATTCCTACTATGTACAAATAGGGTCATTTTGGGCTACCAATAGCAATGGAAGGGTCATGGCTTTATCGCCAAAATTATGTCAATGAGCTAACCCTGATCTGTGCAGATATCTCCGACTTGCTACAAAACTGTTCAGGCAGAATGGATTTTTTCCAGCTGTTTGCTAATTGTTCTCCTGATATAAAGGTTGTACTGCTGGTATCTGCCTTATATAAACATGAATACTTGGCCAGTGCAAATAACCATGTTTATGGCATGACTGCGGCACAGGATAATCAAATTAAAGTCTAATCTTTAAAACACTTTCTGTGGTCATAGAATTAACCAGTTAACCAAATATGCCAGTTTTTATATGGGATGAATGTCCACTATCGCAGGTGACAGAACAATTAGCAACTATGACTCTTTAGTTAGGCAAGTTTCTGCTTGGGTAAAAAGAGTTGGGGTGATAATTTGTTCATATAGTTTGGTAAGTAGTCATTTTACTGCTACCTCCCTTATTATTGTGGATATTTAGTTTAGACAGTAAATACCCATATTGATAAAGCTTGGTTTGAGTTAAGTTTGGTGGTCATGACCTTCAGGGCCAGTGTTTGGAGTGGTCAATTGCTTAGGGATCCTATATTCTGAAAGCTTCCTTCTACATCCCAAAGTCTCAGCAGTATCTACAGCTCTCAAATATGTTCCGGATATTCAACTCTGGGACACCATCAGGATTCCCTCACCTGTGCAACACTATATGCTGTAGTACAAGGGGAGTGCTTCAATATTTCATCAGTAACAGGGTGGATTGTGCTTGTATGTAGGGTGCAGGCATATTTGTGTATATATTTATTTAAGCTAATACAGTGCTGTTTGTATGTGTGTGGATGTTTTGTTTGTAATGTGTATATTGTTAGTATGTTTGTACTGTTGTGTATGTACATAACGTGTATGCTTGTGTATTAAATGCCATGCTTTATATGTATGTTTTGTATACAGTATGAATGTATGCATGTTAGTGTGTACTATGCACACTGTGTTTGTGTATGTATGCAATGGCATGCTTTATATATATATATATATATATATATATATATATGTTTTTGTACAGATTGTGTGCATGTTTGGGTTTGCAGCCTATCTATAATACTCCTACTGATGCTGGAGCTTTTTGTATATCTACTGACAACTGAAAATGGCATTTTTTATTCCCGGTGATCCAGGTACGTTTTTTTTTTTTCTATTCCTACTGTCACTGGGGCATTTTTTACTCCCATTCACCACTGGTTTGGGGGCATTTTTACTTTAACTGACAACTGATACAGGGGCACATTCACTCCCACTGACCAATATTGCAGAGATATTTTTATTCCCACCGACCACTAATACAGGAACATTTGTTATTTCTATTCACCACCAATGTAAGGGCATTTTATATTCCCAGTCACCAAACATTTTTCATTGCCCACCGCCTGCCCCCCAATCAGTGAATAGGATAGTGAACTGGTTCTTGTGTTTAACAAGTTTGGAGACCTCTTGCAGTCAGGACTTTGGACATTGACCCAATAGTCTCCTAAAAATTACTACATCAAAGACTTCTGATGGAAGGTGTGTGCAATGATAACATTTAAATGTCTTGCACAAAAGTAGCACACATTTCCAAACAAAAGTAGGGATAATATGTTACTAGGTAAGGTGATCTGATGCTAGAAGATTCAGGTTACATGGATACTATGGTGCTAGAGTGTGCTTTGGAGCAGGGGACTGGTATGTTGCCAAACAAGAGAAGTTTAATTTAGCTAGAGGAGCCATGTTGTTAGGAGCTGACATTAGGCTAGAGGTTGCCATGTTTTCGGAGATGGCTTATTGTTGTTGCACGTTACATGGAGCAGTCACCCTTGAAACTCTGCCACCAGTAAGCCCAGGTCTACTGTTCCCAATTTAGCTCTCTGGCCTTGCTAACGACACTTTATTCACCTGTTTTGAAAATAGAGTTGCCATTGACTGCATGCAGTAAACATTTGACAGCATTCACAGTAAAGAAGGAAAAGTTAAACATGAAAATATTAAATATGTCTGCCTAAACATTAAAAAATTCTCAGCAAGGAACTCTTCCAGCCTGCTCGTGGATGAAGCCTGTTTCTCTATTGTTCTCTGGCAGGATTTGTTACACAAGCCCTGCTTTACATTAAAAGACATGTGGCTTGAGTTTAGCATTATCATGAAAATGAAATTACCACTTTAGAAAAGTCAAGTTATTTTGGAAGTGAAAACCATAGGTCAGAGCCCACCAGAATTCCTGAGCTGTTTCGCTAATGTCTTTACAGTGCTTTGTTCCTGCCAAAAAGACAATTGTCCTTTAGGGCTGATTTATACCGGTCCCCTTACAGGTCTTCGGATGAGCAATTCCTATGCGCTCATGGAAAAAAAAGCTTAATGCGTTTGGGCACGTTTCCACTGATTGGATTACTTCCTTGGATGACTTCGGGATGCAAGGAAGATGAACGGAAAAGTCCCAGACTTTCTATAGACTTCAAATAGAATGTAATGTAACCCAGGAGGTGGTGGAATACAAGATGTTCATATCAGTTTATCTCTCCTAGTAAACCTTGATTTTTTTTCTTATTTTTAAGTGAAATAATAAGCAGATGATAATGTTCCTTTATAATGGTGCCTGGGTAATTTATCACTAATAGCAAAGCTACGTCAGTGATTTAGGTGGCTAAGTAAGAGAAGGATAAAGAATAATTGCTTTTATTAAGTTGTCTATCATGGTAAATGTAAAATGGATAAGGATGGTGGGTGAAATGGGGACACAACAAATAAGATTGGAATTGGCCAGAGTGGTTGGGGCCTAAAGTGGTAGGAAGTCTTCTGGTGGTGCAAAGAAGACTGCCCACAAATTTCATGCTGTAAAAAGTATTTTTTATCTAGGATGAGATAGCTGTTATTAAGCTAGGATAGACAGTCTGGCCAGTAACAATCCACTAAACAATACCCTCCAACTCCCGCATTCACCCCAGCCATGTAAGAAAAAAATGGGCTAAATACTTACCTATATTCATTGATACAAGACATTGCATGTCCCTGTCATTTCCATTCTGAGATGAAGGGTAGGGAAGTCCTTCAATGATAGCCCACATCACAGCCTGATAACATGAACTTAAGTGCCTTGTCTATAAAAGACACACCAACTACCTGAACACAAGCTCTCTCCTTGACCCTCTCCAATCTGGCTTTCCAGCCGCCCATTCCACAGAATCAACCCTTACTAAAGTGGCCAATGACCCCACCAGAGCTAAGTCACAAGGCAACATTTTCCTCCTTTTTCTTCTAGATCTTTCTTCTGTTTTTGACACTGTTGATCACCCCCTTCTAATAGACATCATGCACTCCATTGGTATCAGTGACGCTGCTCTCTCTTGGTTTGCTTACTATCTGTCTGACCGCTCCTTTCAAGTTTCTTTCAATGGTAATTCCTCCTCGCCCACTCTCCTACCAGCTGGTGTTTCCCAAGGTAGTCTCATATCCTCCTTTGGCTTACAGTACCATCTGTATGCTGATGACACTCAAATTTATTTGTCCACCCCTGACCGTGTCTCCCTCAGTTCTGGATAAGGTCTCATGCTGCCTGTCGGCCCTCTCATCATGGATGCCTGACCGATTCCTGAAAGTCAACCTGGATAAAACACAACTTATCATCATCCCCCCCTCAAATTCCACATCTCCCCCTGACATATATCCAACTGTTAACAACACTGTTATTTATCCCTTCCCCACAGGCATGTTGTCTTGGCGTCACCTTTGATTCTGCCCTCTCCTTTACCCCCTACCCCCATATTGAGAACTTTTCCAGATCTTGTCACTGCAGTGCTTCAGCCAGACTCATCCATCCTTCCCTCCGCTCCTCTTCCGCTGCATCTCTTTGTAGTTCTCTTCATTGGCTTCCATTTTACTTTAGAATCAAAATCAAGCTCCTGTGCTTTGCTTTCAAATCCCTTCACAGTTCTTGCCCCAGTTACCTTTATGATCTGACCCTGACCCTAGCCGATCTCTTCGCTTCTCCAATGACCTACTAATGACTTCCTCTGTCATAACCTTGTTACATGCACGGATACAAGACTTTTCTAGATCTGCCCTGACTCCCTGAAATGGTCCTTCCCGTCCTATTCGGCTTTCTCCTACTTTCTACTCATTTAAAAGAGCACTCAAAACCTATCTTTTCAAACTTGCCTACCAGTCTTCTCCTGTCTCCTAAAGAAATGTAAACTCATCCTACTAGCTGGACTTTTCTGTGAATTTATAGCTGTAAAGATATAAAGGGTGGTTGGGGATATCCAACAAGCTCATGTAAATGGGATGGCCAGGTTTTAAAAGCATTTTGTCCATAAAGGCAACTGGTTTAGAGCCCAATTGCACTATTTGGGTTTTACCATATACACTCCAATATTAACAAATCTGAATATAATCCAAGCTACTTATTTTTACCTGAAAATACAGGAAAATGCTTTGACTCGAGTTTCAACCTAAAGCTCAAAATGTAGCCATAACTGATTACAATTACAAATTACATTATTCAACCTAAAGCTCAAAATGTAGCCATAACTGATTACAATTACAAAATTATTATTATTAATAAACAGGATTTATATAGCACCAAAATAATATGCAACACTGTTCAATCAAACAATAATCAATGGAAATGCCAATAAAAGTACAATGAATAATGACATCTGTGGTGTGTGTGTTTAAAAAAAAAAAACATTTCTTAAAAGGAGATAAAACAAAAAATCGTATGAGTCCAGTCTACATATCTTTTATTCCGCCTCTTCATAGAATAAATCTTTTGATTTGGTTATGATAAATAGCTTGATGTAATGTTATTGGGCGTGGGGGATTGTTCAGTTATTAAGTTATTAGTTATTAAGGTTGATTTATTATTAAGAATGTTAGGCTGGTAATGTAGCAAACTAAGTTTTAATATTGTTATGAATTTTCGCTTAGCTAAATTAAAGAGGTGATGTTCTGGTCAATTCATCGATCTTATCACATGCAAGCAAAAATATTGGTAATTTTACATTTCCTTGAACTGGCATCATTGCATCTCTTCTGAAATGAAGCATGCTTACCTGTTTGTAGGCAATCTTCTTTTCCAAATAGACTGAGCTGCACATGCAGTGCAGGATGCTGGGATTAGACGGGTATCCTGGTATTCCCTGGGGAAGTTAGGACTAAATGAACTCCTGCATGCATGCGTGGGAATTACATCATCCAGACCTGGCCAATTACATGGCCTAAGATCCGACACCTGAAAGAGTAGTGGAGAAAGATTGTGGGCCCACAATGCAGCAATTCCAGGTAAGTATATATAACAGATTATAATCAGGCAGGCATGCGGGAGAAGGAATATTGCCTGTCCCTTTCACAATAAAGGACCTGCCTGGTTGCAATTGTTTTTTTTTTAACATTTAGTTCCACTTTAAATATAATTGTACATACTTATTATTGCTGATTTTATAATGTTAGTTTCCCATAAACTTTGTACCCCTCAAAAAGTTGAGAGGTTAGGCACATTATTATAAAAAGTGGGGTTTGCAGGCTGCCCAATTGCGATTGTAAAGAAATTTCTATAAAGAATCGACTATCCTAAGTAGCAATAACCAAATCACATCCAGATGAATTATGATTGGTTGATGTGGGATACTGCACTTAAAACCATTATGGCTCTTTTATTTTATCTAACAGATGCAATATCAGCAATTTATCGTGCGAGAGTCACTTTAAATAACGTTGGATTTGATAACCTTATGTCTATTTTAGGATTATAATGTTTATGGTGCTGTGTTAGTCGGGCCGGCCAAGTCACATTGACACAGAGAGAATTTGGCGCCTTGTTATTTCCAGAAGTGTGTAATGTGTCCAAAAATAACCCATCCAGCCCTGGGAGCTGTTTTCCTTATCCTGTCACTGATGCAGAATCATGGTTTTGTCATGTACATTTGTAAATAAAGGAGGGCTAAAGGCATTTTTATTGAATTACTCAAATGTTTTCATTTTACAAATTAGCACTATGAGTACTGATCTGTTGTAAATACTGACGTCTAGATGACCAACGGCTACTTGAGCAATGTACTAAGCCCAATAATTGGGCAATAAGGCTCCAGGCATATTCCTATCAGAGAATGATTCTTTTCTCAGGGCAAAATTAAGATGGAGGGCAGTCACAGTAACATTAAACTTGAACAGACTTATTCGAATAGTGCAATATTTGGATAAGAGGGTGGAGGAAGCATGGGGAAAGTTATGGTTTTCTATAAAATCTCTGATCTTTTAACATCTTTTTGAATTCCCTAGATCCCTCTCTTGAAGGGTTCTGCTGGCTGGATGCTCAGACGTGGACCAGCGCTTCTGGGTAACTAAGCTTTAAGTGGTGCCCCAACCTTCATGTTTCCTGAAAAAGTTTCTATGTGTACTTTCAATTCAGACCCTCACCACCTCTACTATAAGAAGAAAATGGGATATTGGGCCTTGATAAGGCTGTAAACAAATGTTGTGCTGTATATTTGTAGCTCTTAATTTGGTATCCAGGCCCCGGAAGGAATGGGCCAGGCTCTCCTCTTCCCTTGGAGGTCTCCCAAAGCTTAGGTCCGCAGGACCAACAGCTCTGAAGGAAACCCTGGATTGTGTTTATTTTTGTTGCTTTATGTTGTAGTAATGTTGTAGTAAATAAAAGTGGGAAGAGTGCCCTGAAATTTGGAATACCTCTCAGCAGGGAGTGCAGTTGAAGCTAATCCTTCACAATAGCTTAAAGATTTCTTGTATCGGTTAAATTGACCAAAGGGTCACAAACTGCTCATTGCTCAATGAACCCCTAGTGACTTCAGGAGGATCTTATGGATTTATGGACTTTTCTAAGGTCCGACGGAACCAAGGTTGAGAAACGCTGATCTACAGAGAATTTTTATAGTGTGCTCTGGGTGGCTCCTGGGGTCCTCTTGACCTACTTCTTCTTGCGTTCTACAGCAATGTGTGGTCATCAATCATCTGTTTTTCTGGGCTCAGCAAACTATCCTCCATAAATAATGTGCTTTTTTAGCCTTCTCCTGGGAGCCTAGGGCAGCTTGATTTTGCACCCCTAGGAATTGGGAAGTCTGTGTGGTGAATAATATTCACTCAGTGGACGTATCCAGATACAGGACAGGTGAACGTTATGAGGATAGCACCTGAGAGATTGTAATTACTGATGTCAGAACTGCATTCTTTTATATTAAAACTACAAGAACAATTTTATTACTTTTTTGCCATGAATTGAGTTTGACTTGGAAGAACTTGACAGGCATACCTCTTTTTGCAAACCATGTTTATGTAATTCTGTTAATGAGAACCCTACACTGAGCCTCTAATCTCTACACCTGAAGATATAGTTATACTTTAGGATAATGGATGACCCCTCCATGGATTCAAGGTACATGTTGTTATTACTGGTAAGAAGGATGCATGGTTTACCTTTACTTCTTAATGGTCTCCATTAGAATTCACCTTTTCTTGCTGATATCACAAAATGTGATTACCAGATGGCTATCCCCACCCTAAAAACTTTCCGGATAGGCGGCTGTCCAATATAAATGTTGATTCTCCTTCGCTGCCCGTGACTCTCTCATTCAATCTGAGTGTTTCTGCTATGTTAATTTACCTCAGCGTTTACGTTAGTCAGTCATCACCGGCGTAGGCCCCAGTTGCCCGACTGTTTAGATCTTTGCTAGAGAGACTGGTAAGCTGATCCATCCCGCTGAAGTCAGGTTTTCCTTCTTAGTCAGGATTTCTGGCAGAAGCTTGACAGAAGCTTTCAAGATATGGGGTTTGTTTAACCCTTCCAGCACAGCAAGGGATCACAGAAGGTGTCAACATGACTTTGGTTTGCCAGGCAATGGCTGCCATATTGATTGACAGCAGGCCACGCCGGGCCTTTTATTTATGCAGGTGTTTAATAAAGAAGGTTTTTGTTGGTCATAGCAACCAATGAGATACTTTGTTTCTTTTCAAACCATCAATTAAAAAAAATCTAACTTTTTAACACGGGGAACCCCTTGAAATATTTTTTAGGCCTTTTGGGAGCCCCTGCTATAATTACTATCCACAGCTCACAGTACATTAGCCGGGTGGTCAAAAGGATGCCTCTTCAACATTGCTGGCCATCGGGAAGAATGTCACCCTTACAGATCATTGACCCAAAAATCATTGGTGTCAGTTAAACTGACTTGAGAGTTAGAAATTGATCATGGGTCAGGGAACCCCTATCAACCTCTGGAGGAACCCTGGTTAAGAATCACTGCTTTAGGCTAACAGCAAAGTTATTATTTAACCCAACAATTTGTTCAGACTTTATGACCTTGTCATATTATAAACCTTTTGCTGACAGCAAATTGCCACCACTTTGGGCAATGAGAGGGCAACACTGTAGGAACATGCTCTTCTTTTTTAAGGTTCTGCTGGCCCATCATTAACAGGATTGCTAGTACGATATGGACCATAAACTTCATAGTAGTTATAAAAAACATTATTTTTCTTTTTTTACAGTCAGGTTAGTGTTTCGGAAAGAGGAAACTTTCCCCTGTAGGATGGACAGTTTGAGATCAGGACATTTTACAGACTTGATCTTATTCACTGATAGGAGCACTTTGGCTCTAGAACCAAATAAATCTCAGAAACTGAAGAAGCGCCAGTTGTAGGCTGGTTATAGCATACAATATACAAATAAAATCTTTTTAATAGTCATATTGGTTATTTTTTTCAATAGTTAT
The DNA here is from genome assembly GCF_032062135.1 of Pyxicephalus adspersus. Classification (NCBI taxonomy): domain Eukaryota; kingdom Metazoa; phylum Chordata; class Amphibia; order Anura; family Pyxicephalidae; genus Pyxicephalus; species Pyxicephalus adspersus. The sequence continues at coordinate 12,398,046 of NC_092861.1, read as the reverse complement.
CTTTAACACATATTTGAGACTAATAGCATGCTTCGTTTTCATATTTTTGTTACTGTAATAAAACAGAATTGAGAACTAGGGGTGATGTATCTATAGTGATTCTGCACAAAGGCTTAACAGGTGGTGTGCAGGTTGTTGATTTGCTGATCAGAAGATGTTGGGGTGGGGGACATTGCAAGCTTTAATGTAAGAAATACTTGTATAAATATATAAAACTAGATATGCATAGTCACATATATTTTGCAAAAGTGAGCCCAGAGGAATAAAGCAGTATCCCCTCCCACCTCCTACCATGTCCTTCTCCTCTTCTCTGCTTCTAATGCCCTTCTGAACTGCTCCTCTGGTTTATCTCTAGCTCCCCTTAACACCGCTCCTCCATTCAACCTTACCTATACAATCTACCAGAAAAAAGATGGCTTAATGTTGTCTAAACTTCTGCAGCCATAACACTGGTCCATATGTGCTTTGAGGCCCTAAGCAATGCCAATATGGGAAAGTAAAAAAAGCTACGTGCTTTTTTGTTTTATTAGCCTTCTGAACAAAATAAATATCCACCCTGATTCTGATGAACATATAATTTCCTCCATAAATTACAGAGACGAAGGAGTCCGCAGCATTGCTTCTCTTGGACAGAACACAGACATATGCGGCTATCACACATACAACTCCTGCACAGGGAGCCTCTAGAGACAGAGAAGCCGCAGAGCTTCCATAGCTTCCAGCCATGTTCTGACAAGGTGAAACTGTACACAAGGCCTCCGCTGCAAATGTCCCTCAATCCTCTCTCATAAATTTCCACAATGAATTCATTACCGTCCCGGTCCCCACAGCACCACAGGAATTGCTACCAATCCGATATCTTTATTTCTTTCCTGATTTATACCTTGACAGAGATACTGATCTCTGGGATTTTCAGTGGCGGTGTTCCGCAAAATGATACAGAACAATACACAGCACGGCCTGGAAGACAAAATCCATTCAGCTTGTGTTTCCGCCTCCCAGATTGAGGGAGAAAGATGAACTGAAGGAAAATATTTTTCAGATACTTTTATAAAAAGTACATTCCACTACGAAGATGAAAATTCATTTTTAAGAGTAAGTCTACCCAAAATTGATATTTCAAAAGTTATATATAGTGCCTGGTGTGCCGAGTCAATCCATAGGTTCCTATTTATGTCCCCACTTTAATTCCTGATTTTGTTCCTTTCTCTCTGGGAACTTTGGACGTTCTCCAACGTTGCATGTTCTAGCCTCTCCTGTTCTGCATTATCTTAGGAGAGGAGGACCTTTCAAAATAACCACAGCAAGTATGTAGACCTAGGAGCTTGACACTGACATCTCACAAAGAGTTCCAGAGGGATACCAGAAACTGTCAGCTGATTAACCAATCAAGCATCTGCCAAAAGAAAAAAATTAATATTATTAAAAAGTATTTAGTTAGCGCCAACATATTATGCAGCGCTTCACCAAGTCCATAGTCATGTCACTAGCTGTCCCTCAAAGGGGCTCACAATCTAATGTCCCTACCATAGTCATTAGTCATTAACACAGTCTATTTTTTGGGGGAAGCCAATTAACCTAACTGGAATGTGGGAGGAAACTGGAGTACCCAGAGAAAACCCAAGGAAACTCAGGCAGTGTCCTAGCCAAAATTTGAACATGGGACCTAGCGTTGCAAAGACCAGATTGCTAACCACTGAGCCACCGTGCTTCCCTGTATATATGTGTAAAATATATGTTTCAGGAAGGGTACATCAATGATTATCATATGTCACAAACTTTCTACAATCAATTTTTCATCTTCTACATTTTTTTGCCCTTGGAGGTAAACAGAATGTATGTAGACTAAAGCTGGGTTCACACGTGCATTTATTGTCGTTGGAAAAGATCTTTCACGATCCTTTCTGACGACTAATGACTGCAGGATGCATAAATGAGTGCTGTACATACAGCACCATTCTGCTCTATAGAGACGGGAGGAGGAGAACAATGGAGCAGCACCCCGCTGCGCCCTCTGCCCCTTCGCTTCCATTATGATCATTCGCTGTACACAGGCCAGATTCTCGTCCAAAATTGTCCCTGAGCCGATTATGAGATGAGAAGCATTGGAAGTGTGTACGTAGCCTTATTCAGCCTTTTTTAAACCTCCTACACCTCCTAAGGAATTTATAAAAAAAATTTCAGGTATGGGGGAACTCATTTAAAAAACAATTTATTGAACAGGACGTGGGGAACCCTCCTCAATCATTGACCAGTGGAAAGGAATGTTCCCTGGTAACTACAGTACCATACCTACAAACCGTTAAAAACAATATTAGAATCATGAAGTAGGTTCCATTGAGTGATGTTGGCCCCCAGAACTATAAAAACATAATAAATCAGGCCCAATGTGTGCTACTTACCCCACCTCTTAGATTGTATGCTCTTTTGGGCATATATACTGTTTATAATAATAAAATTCACAAGACTAATACAATTTTCTAGAATCCTGTAATAATAAAAGCCAAAGCTTTCCAGGGGTTCAGAGTCCTTCATCAGGGCTTAGTATTGTTGCACCTTTATTGACATGTGGAGTTATCATAATATTTATCTCCAATCTCTCCATTTGCATCAGTCTACTACACACTGCAACATGTCTATACATAGAGTAGGTTAGTAGGTAGTTTTGCCATATGATAATGCATCCTCTGCCACATCACAAAAAAGTGAATAGGTCCCTTTATACATAATTGGTTCCAATGAACAGCAATTGTCCTGAGCTGTTTATTGATTTGCATTGATATGTACAAACATCATTTGCCGTAAATGAATGGCTATAGTTTTGAAACTGGCAGGAGGACGAGTGTCATAAAACAATATCCAAGCTGTCAGGAAGTGACCCCATGTGCGTTTCCAATAATCACCCCTTGTTTGAAGAATGGATTAAAAATCTGAAGTGCACAAAAAATTGCCTGTGCCTAACACTGCTTCTGAAACTAATTTAATAAGTGAACAACACTAACCAGCAGATCTGTATACCGCCTGCCAAATGTTTCCAGTAGATTTCGAGCACAATTTCTGACTTACATCCGTATCTTAGACTCATTTCCTTGAGAAATCATTTTCTAATATTGCAGATGTTCTGGCTTGTTCATGCAGCTCTCAGCCAGTCTGTATAACTTTTGTTTCAGATGTAAGTGATCTTTTATATTTTATAAATAACTCATTAAAGGGGCTTCCTATACCAGTAGATGGATATATCCAATTTTCGCACCATTGTCACTGCAAATTTAAAATATAAAAATTTAAATTTGAAGGATGGGCAAAAAAATGAAAGTAAACAGTCATTATAGCAAACAATAGATAAGATCCCCTGTTCACAAATATATTTTCACCTTTATGTGAGCTTGACTGTAACTTTCAGTCTTTTTTTGGTTTTAAAATCTAAACTTTTTAATTTATTGTTCAATCATTTTACATCTACAGCTTTCATTAAAATATTGTCTGCATTCTGCCCTGAAGGTCCCTATTCAGGAACAAACAGGTGACCACGCTCTGTCCTGTTTTCCAAACATTCTCATGTGTTGTCATTGTACTGACACCCATTGTACTGCCCTGGTTTACTAAATACCCAGAAAACCAGTCTGCAGGAATGACATGCAGCAGTAACTGGTGCAGCTTAGAGATATTGACGGCTGAAATAGACAATCAAGCAGGTAAGAATGCTTATTGCAGGAGGGACATTGCCAGGCAATAACACTGGACTACAGCTTACAGATCATGACATGCTATGCATTTTTTCATACAGAATTATTGAAAGGTCCACTTTAGGTGTCTACATCATGGGTCCCAACCCTTGATCCACTAGATGGCAGCAGCCATCTGACAGGTGCACCAAGGCTGTGGCCGGTGCACCCCCCCAGCGGGGTCAGAAGAAAGACCCTGCTTGGGGGGGGCACACCGGCCAGGTGCCGCGAACCACGTGCAGTGGGCAGGTTGTGTCTCCGGACACAACTCACCCACTCTCCCATCCAGGCTCAGACCGAGATGGTCAGGTTCTGGCATCATGACGTCACTTTGGGGGAAGTTTCTTCCCCTTTGAATGGCACACGACTCGCGCATTTAGTGGTCAGCGAGCTCTAAAAGGTTGGGGACCACTGGCCTACACTATCATTTTATATCTGACCAGGAGCAGAAAGAGCAATGCAAATCACCCTCAGTAGGTGGGCATCAGCTGCGGGTAGGAATGGGAACATCTAGTTGGCATCTGGACTCTCTACAAGGTGACCCTGCCTAATTCTGCCACTTTGATTTGCTTTCTTTTTTGCCATTAAATATTATTTTTATCATTTTCTTGTTTTAAAGGGAGTAACTATAGATTTAAAAATATAAAAGAAAGCATATGGAATCAGTACATAAATCTGGATATTTTATATATGTCTGCCGGTCACAAATCTTACAACACATTCCCAAACTGTGGCAAAAAAATTTGACAGAGAAGCAGCTGAGGCAATACTGAAATCCTTCCTTGCTGAATAGAACAAACTCTGTTTTTTTATAAAGATATTCTGGATGTGTACTGGCGGGTCGACATGTCACATGATCTCCTGTCCAGATGTGCCGGAGGATGTCTCGGAGCGGACCAGCCAAACCACAGCTCTCTTCTCCTTCCTATAACTTGTTACAGTAACTCAACCATAGTCCTTAGGGCTACAGGAGCATTATATTAATAAATATGTGGTAAAATAACACTAACACGGTGCGGGATACAGCCAAGCACAGCGCTAACATGGATCTACAGGCTGCAAGAACAGTAGTGGGAAATTCACATTTGTTTGTTGACAAGATTCCTAAAATAGAAGAGAAACCCATGTACATAATGTTTTCATCCTGACCTAACAACTTTAGGAGAATTACCAAACTGAAATTATTTATTATATCTAGGAAATGGTGCAAATGTGCTAACATTTGGACAGACCAATCAATTTCTTAATACACTATAATGAAGAATAATTCCATAGAGCTCCTTAAGTATTTGTTGGATGGGGCTGCAACTTGAAATCTGTGCAAAGATGCAGAAATATAGTTTTATGGGGTATGAGATTGTCATTTTGTTGTTACTTTTAGGTGTAGTAAAAGTTGCTAAAGGTGTTGGTGGTAACATGTCCTGAGGATTCTGAAGACAAACTTCAGGCAGGTCCATAATGGATGAAAGGCTTAACCGCTATGGCCAAGGTCAGTGGTAATGCATTCCAATTGATGTGGTCCTCTTCATTTTGCCCATCTTACCATCATTTAATGTGTTTTCATAGAGTTCTTCACATGTGGGTTTGGTGGGTTTGCTAAATGAAATCTGTGCAGAGACGAGCAAATGAAGATTTGTTCAACTGCAACAAAATCAGCCAATTCAATCACAGATTTCACCATATTAACGTTTTATGTGGGTTATTAGACATTATCTGGAAGGGTGGTGCTTATTTTTATAAGTAGGGGTAGTGGAAGGCTTTAGGAGTGTTGTTGATGACAAGTCTCTGAAGATATACTTCAGGTAGACCCATAATAGACCGCGGGCAAAATCGGCTAATGCCCCTGATCCTACTAATATGGTCTCCCTTTCTGACTATCTTTGCATCACCCAATGTGCTTCTATAGAGCTCATCACATGTAGGTTGGATGGGATGGCTACTTGAAACCCATGCAGAGATGAGCAAAGTTTAATCCACTGCAATAAATAATTTGCCCTGTAAATCACAGATTTCACTACAATAAAGTTTTATGGGGCTTTTTGTGTTGTTTTTAAAAGTAGGTGTAGTAGAAGTCACTAAATATATTACTGGTGACAAGTCCAACAAAGCTGAAGATAAACTTCAGAAGGACCTATAAGAAACCAAAGGCAAAATCACAATGGCCAATATCAGTGATAATGGGCCCCCCGGGCCGCCCCCCCCCCCCCCATTAATCCTGACCATGTTTCCAATGTGTTTTCACAGAACTCTTCACACTAAGAATGAATGGTTCTACTATTTGAAAGCTGTGCAGAGATGAGCAAATCAAAATTTGATCCACTGCAGGGAATTGTCCCATTTCATCAAAGATTTCACCACAGTTAATATTATTTTAATCAAATAGTATTTATAGAGGTGGGTGAAGTAGCACACAGTAGTATAAACTTTTATGGAGTTTAATATTAATGATGCCCAAAAGGCAAATTACTAAGACCAATGTCACTGGTAATGGGATCTTATTGATGTAGTATTCCCTTTCTGATAACCACTCCATTATCCAATGTGTTTTCATAGAAATCTTCATATGTAGGTTGGGTTGGGCTGCTACCTGAACTCCGTGCACAGACGAGCAAATCAAAATTTGTTTCACTGCAGGAAATTTGCCCAGTAAAAATTGGGAGACTGGGACACTGAAGATAAACTTTAGTCAAGGCCAAAATAGACCAATGGCAAAATCACTATGGCCAATGTCACTGGTAATGGGATCCTGCTTATGTGGTCCCCCATTAAAGAGAATTCTTCTTCATTATAAAACCAGAGACAGGCGCTGGCTGTTGTACACTTCACTTGGGATGACAGTCTTTCTCTTTTACTGATAGATATCCCATTTGTATGGCTTTTTGATGTTTTCTAACCTCTCATGGCCCTGCAGCACACCCTCCATATTGAATTAACCAAAGAACTGGGTTCTTCTCAAACTGGAGAAAACCGACCTTGGCAAAATTCTAATTGAAGCCATAAACTCCCCTTTCCATGCATAGGCAGATTCATTCTTTACCATTCTTATGTTTGCTTTGATTAACTCTCATCAGGTAACACACATCAGTGGTGGTCTATCTTGGCTCATTTCCCAATTTTTACCACCAGAATGAGCTGTTTCAAATTACTGAGTATTTCTTTCATTTACATTGCCCTGTCTCAGGCTTGGTCCCAGAGCTTGATAACAATTTTTACAGAGTTTTGACCCTAGAAGAACTCCACACATGCCAGCTGAATCATTACTGGTTGTTATGTAGTTGACTAATGACCATGTTTTTCGCAACCGAAGATGGCTCATGCTGATAGCAGTAAAGTTAGATCAAAACTACCGTTTCCTCCTGCTGATTGTCAGGGGGCTTTTAGGAAACGCAATGATTTTACAGTATGTATCCAACAGAAGTATGAAGTTTCATAAACAGTTGTCAGATGTTGCTGGATGTTGCTTGATGCATCCGGCAGTTGAAGATTGTTGATTGGCAGCTTATGTCTGGCATTAATGCCTAATGATACAATATGAACCATCTGTTTGTACAAGGTAGACAGATCTTGCAGTGATTAGGAGACACATCAGTCTTGCACTCTTTGATAACAGTCCAAAAGCATTTGTCAGATTACTCAATGCGTGGTCAGGTTGTGTCTCACGTCAAGAGTCTCACATCTCACGTTATGGGCCTGAGCTTATAACAAACACATTGGCTAGTTAGACATATAAAGCCCCATACACACTGCTTTTAAAAATGATGTGTCTGGAACTCTCATTTTCTGTCCATCAGAAAAAAAAAATTGTATCCCCTTTTGCTTATCTATCCAAAAAAAAATGGCCAGCTGTAGCCTCCAAACTCCAAACAGTGATCTATATCAGTGGTCGCCAACCTTTTTGGACCCACGGACCACTAAATTTACCTGTTCCGGACTTCGCATGCATGGGGAGCCGGGTGTCACTCAAAAGGAAAGAAACTTACCCCATAAGACGTCATGATGTCAGAACCCTCCCACGCTCAAAACTGCGATGGGAGAGCCTGGGCCTGCGATCTGCATGGGGGACATGGTCCGCGGCTTTGGCCGGTGTGCTCTCCCAGTCGGGTTCTTCTCCTGACCCCTCACCAGCCAGAGCCACGGACCACCAAAATTTTCTTACTGACCACTGGTGACCGCTGATCTATATGACACTGTAAATCTTAGTAAAGTATATATACTTTTAAAAATTACTGTACTGTATTGGTTGCACCTTAAAAAACCTATTATTGTGCTACTGAGTTTCTGATTGTATACAGTTACAGCTGGACCTACAGGGGGCTTGGTGTTTGGAAGACTGGCAACAGGACGATTGTACCAACTACAATAAACTCACGGCAAGTGTTTCTGTAGTGTTATAAAAAAACATCTGAAAAGCAACATTAGTGTTGGAATCTTGTAAAGAACTTTAGGAATTAATCACTTCACATTACATATATATAAATATATATATATATATATATATATATATATATATATGTGTGTGTGTATATATTACACATTGTGTGTAAATTCCCGTAAATTCCCCCACCTACTAGGTTGTAAGCTCTTCGGGGCAGGGTCCTCTCCTCCTGTATCACTGTCTGTATTAGTCTGTCATTTGCAACCCCTATTTAATGTACAACCCTGCGTAATATGTTGGCACTATATAAATCCTGTTTATTATTGATATTATTAATAATAATAATAATAATAATAACAACCAAAAAGGTGAGTGAACAAGACAAAAATAACTAACAGAGTCTGCACCTGTGCCTATACTATCAACATCAAACTGCTTACATATTCTAATTTAGCATACTGTATCTTTAAAACAGTTCCTTCCTATAGTTGCATGTAATGTGAATTGATTCATTCTTAAAGTTCTTACAAGATTTTTACACTAATGTTGCATTTCAGTTGTTTTTGAACACCACAGAAACACTTGCTGAGAGTTTACATTGGTGGTCTGGCAAATAGACTAGAATCTTTATCTGTATACAACTGACATTGCAGTTCCTTTATGGTACACTTTGAAGATAAATTTCTACCCCTAATGCCTACAACTACAGAGGTTAGTGAAGTATTTTACTTCTTGTTTAGAATATTCCTTTAATGTGCATAGTATGGCACAATGTCACTTCAAGTATTGACATATTCTGAACATATTCTTCACAAATAATAGATAAGTTTAAAACAATCCTTCAAACACCTCTGTTGCTTCAGCCACTGTGGAACTATTTATCTTCAACCCCTAAAATACAAGCAGTTGTTCTAGATCTCAGGGTTTTGCTCTTTCCCTTCATACTGTGTGCTTCCTCTTTTGTACATTAGAGACTGACAGGGTGAGAAAGGGAGAATTCATCATTTGTTTAAAGTAAAGCTGCTACTGTGGTAAATGATGATGAATAATTGCACAACAGTGCCAGCATCTAGAGAGGTCAGTGAGGTCATGATTTAAAGACATTTACTGTTTTCTTAGCAATGTGTAATTATTTGACTGTCCATAACCTAGCCACAGCACTCTAACATATCTTCCAACTTTCTCTCAACGGAAAGATAGACACAAAAATAATCAGTAAAACCCACAATTGGTTTTTAACTACTTTTCTATTAGTTTATAATTATGACTGGTTAGGGAATGAGAGGGAAGTGGTAATGGATACAAAGCCGCTGACTGTAATAATGTCCCTGCACAGGGGTCCGGAGGTACAGCTGTGCTATTTCTGGCTGCTACAGATGAAGATTTCACTAGGAAAAGGGACTTTTGTTTTAGAGAAGAGGGACAAGGGTAAGTAAGATTTGTCCAGTGCTCAGCTTTGAATATTCATATTGCATTTATAAAAAGGCTTTAATTGAAATGTAAAAATTGCCAAGGTTCATGGGGTAAATGAGAACTTAAATGGGTAAAGTATACCTGAACGCCAAAAGTAAAGATTAAGTTGTAAGCTTGCAAAGATCAAGAACTTTTAAAGCAGAAGTACACCTGAAGGATTAAACATTGGCAGCAGGTATGGTCTTTTGGTAGAGGATACTTTTATTAAAATGTATTAATATATACTTGTATATATTTTATAACTATAATATTATTACTATTATAATTTAAATGACTAACTGCACATATATAGTACAGTGTATAGGTCGGGTGCCAAGATAACGTAATTCCAGAGCGCATGCGCAAAGTTATATAATCAAAGCCTGCCAGCCAGATGCATAAAGCAAGAAGATGTTAAATTTTGAAGAATAAGAAAAAAAGATACCATGGCAACTGCAGGTTCGGATTGGATGCTGTGAGTTAGGAACCCTTTATTGCGGGAAGAAAGCACAAACAGAGGTAGATATATCACAGTAAGCCAGTATGTTGTGTGTACTGGTGCATTATGACAAATGCTGTCCATCCCACCAAAGTTTAATTTTTTTGTGCCTAAGCGATACCCTAAAAAATGCACCCAGCAATATTAATACCTTGTTGTTTGCTCTCCTTAACAAAAAGAAATCTTTTATGCATGATCTAGTACAGGTAGTCCCTGGGTTAAGAGCATCCGACATATGGACCGACGACTCCTAGATACGAACGGGCTTCCCTGCTCCCTTGTGTGCAGGACAGAGGCTTGGAGGGGGCGGTTTGCATGGCTTGGAGAAAAAATCTTTTGCTAAACACAGCTGGAGTTGTGGGTGATCTTAAGAGTTGAGCTGTAGCAACTTTTAACTCTTAAAAGACAAACTCTGAAGTTGTTTCTTTTTGCATATCAAAGCACAGAAGGTAATAAATGTCTAGGCTTCATTAGGTTTTTTTTTTTAACTTACAGTGAGGATTTTATAAAGTAACTGACACCACGCTGCCTAATAAAATGTTGAGACAAACATCTGTCATAATTGCATTTATTAAAATAATGTACCTGTTCCGATTTACATACAAATTCAACTTAAGAACAAACCTACAGTCCCTATCTTGTATGTAACCCGGGGACTACCTGTATACTACTTAAATTTAGGTACCAATGCACATTTTTTTGGCTTGCGTGTTGTCAGCGATGACATCCATTTAGATTATATCAATCAAGCCCAGCAGAGGGAAGCATCAAGCAATTATTGAAGAGGGAATGCTGACATTAGGCCAAATGTGTAAGCTTTGACACAAGAATAAAGATCTGTATTTTAACCATGTGCCTGTGTTTTTGAAAATTAGAATCCTTATCTTGGGGAGTAACCTCTGCCAATTGTGCACAGGACACGCACACGCACAAAACCTTCAACCAAGGCCAGAGTATCACCCACCATAGTCTAAAATGATTTATAAAAGCATCAGAAAAAAGAACATAAAGGCAATGACCATACAAACCATTTACTAATACACGTATTAGACAACCTCTACTAACAGCATATTTTAAACCCCCTAATGTTCCAACTTTCATCAGGCGAATGTAAAAAGGAAGTAAAATTAATATGGTGCTAGTCTAATCACTGGTAGAGCACAAATCGCACCCTGCTTCTGATGACCTGCGGCAATGCATGGATTTTATGTTGCCGCCTGTAATGCTGTATTTCCTGGTCTCCATTAAAATATAGCACTTAATGAGGACCGGTAGATTAACCAGCCATGACATGCTGATATATTTTTATAGGTTTAACACATACTTAGCAAGCAACAGATTTTCCTTTTTTTTATTCCACTTTTATTTTTAAACCAGACCTTGCTGGAGTCACCGAATGAATTTATTACATTGACGTTTATTCCAAATTGTGTATGAATTGCACCTGTAAAGATGGTCATTATCCTTCACGTCTACATATAAACACAGCGTGTTTTACCCTACTAGAGTTGTTGTTAAATCACCTAAATTTATTACGTTAGGCCTCCCAACTGTTTTTCAATATAAAACCAAGAGAAAAAATTTGAAAAAATAATAGAAAGGTTAAAATTAAACATACCATAAAAAAACAGTACCGGATCAGTTTTGTGATACATAGAGGAGGGTGACATTGTGGATTCCTGGTGGTGATGTCAAAACAACAAGGACACCAATATTTGCAAGAAGACATTTACACATTGATTTTGTCATGCTTGGAGCAATAGAGCCTCTAGGGGGCACTACAGCTTGCACGATGGTGGGGTGAGCCCTGAGCGGGGCCAAGGTGCAGAACCTAAGCAGCAGCCTGATCTTCTCCAGAGCCTCTAGTGGTGAGAATGTTGCACTGCTGTTAGGTTGCGGTCCTTGGGCACACCAGGGTGGGCGGGATAATGCAGGGTACCAAATCACTGGGCAGGAGAATTGTCGAGGAAGGCCAGGGTTGAGGAAGGCAGCAACAAAAGAAGTCAGGTCACAAGCCAGGGGTCAAGAACCAGAAATCCAGGAAATAGACACTGGTGGCATGGGGATCACCAAAGACACAGGGAAAACAGGAAGCGACAGGAGTCAGGGGTGACCCAGGAGACCCTTTCGGGAAAACTGGAGGGGCCTATTTCCTAATTGGCTGGTGAGAGGGGCGATACTGAGTAAATCTAGGAGAGCAGGCACACCAGGGGTCAGAACTGCCTGTATTCGCAGGAGAGAGGTGCCTTCTCTTTAGCTAAGGAGAGGTAAGTGTTGCACAGTTTAGTAGCATCTTCCCATAAGATTTGAGTTGCATACGTTCTTTTAACTTTCTCTTTTGCAGTTTTTACTTTTTTTTCTATACTACTGAGGATATAGACAGAGCAGTGGGTATGATAACCCTCGCATCCAAGGTCTGCATAAATGCAGAACAGTCATTAAAAAAAAATCCCACTTACCTTTACCTGTATCCTACCACAATAAAAAAAGTGTGCCGATATCTCTGCGCATGCGTTTTTTTTTTTCAATGCCTGGAAAAGCCCTATTTACGCATGCCCGAAATTGGTAAAGCACAGACGGAGCTGCCTGAAGCCTCCTGAGATATGTGACATATGTATCTCAGGGTTTTATTTAAGAGGCAGGCGATGTTCCTTCTGCAATGAAACATACTCATCGTCTGCTGCGCATTTACTACCTGCACCTGCCAGGACTGAATAGGTGGATTAAAAGGTAAACTAAAACAGGGTTTAGAGATTTAAATCTATACCTAATTAGCCTACCTAAATCATTTTACAATGTTATTTAAAGGCTATTATTTGGTACACTATTTTAACACATACCCTATCTGGATGTTTTCTTATAGGACAAAACATTTAAAAAAAAAAAGTTTTATGTCAAGCTTAGCTGGCTAAGACAATAGTTTTTGCTGCAACATTTAAGGATGAATTGTTCCACATTGCCTGCAAAGATCAGTGCAAGCTTAAAAAGTTCTGTAGCATTTATATATAATTTTGTTTTTTTAAGATAAAAATTAAGCTAAATTTTTTATTTTGGCTAGAGAGACCAATACCAGGTTTTAATTCCTTCACTGTCCGTGTTTGGGGGATTCCTCCTTCCTGTCCTGTCTGGATAGATAATGGGTCTGATTTAATAAAGCCCTCCAAGGCTAGAAAGGATACACGTTAATCAAGGAAGCTGGGTGATCCAGAAAATGTGTAATGGATTTTTTCAAAGTCATTTGCTAGCAAATGTTTTAAATCCTGGATCAGATGCACTCCAGGTTTGCTGGATCACCCAGCTTCACTGATCAAAGTATATCCTCTCCAGCCCTGGAGAGCTTTAAAAAATCAGGCCCAGTGATGGAAAATCTCTGCCACAGTGAATGTGCTGAAATAATTCTCTGCACACTGCTAAACCTTCCATCCCTTGACAATAGCACCCCCATTCCCACCAATCCCCCCAACAACCTTTTTACAATATATTTTCCATCTCTTGTTGATTAATGAAAAGTGAAACTGGGAGGGATCTTCTATACCAAACATTAGCTTTTTAGGTGGCAACGGGGTTGGTACTTTCCATTTGCATGATCTGTTCCCTTTATTTTAATGCATCACATAGCATAGTATACCTTTCCCAAACTTTTCACCTCTGCGAAACCCTTTCAATAGTAATTAGGTCTCAGAGAACCCCTGCTACAACAACTTTGTGGGGGGACACTGGGGAATTAAACCTTCTAAATTAATGACCAGTGATACAGAATATTGCCTTTATAGACAATTAAAACATCTCTAAAGCCATGCAGCTGGGTCACCAAAGTTGCATTGGCCCCAGGTCGAGGAAACTTTAACAAACTCTGGAGGAACCCTGATTGAGAACGTCGGCACTATAGCCTTAGAAACCTTAAAACATGCTGCACAGCATGGCACAAAATGCATGAACACATGCGCATTTTGGTGAAATACAATTGAAATTTTGAAATTAAATGAAATTTTGGTGTTGGGGCAGCATTGGCAATACAGCTGAAATGAACAGGTCCTAACACTTAATTTCATCAAAATGCTTATAGATACAGAGATGAATTGGAGCTTTTTCAAATGTTCCTATACTGCTTGTTCAGAATATCTAAATACTTCATGTACATGATCTGGACACAGGTTTAATTCAAATACTAACAAAATACAAGGTTGTTTTTGGTAACATTTTTTAGCTTTCCATAGGACAAACATGTAAAAGTTCAGGGTCTTGAATTGAATTGGCAGCTGTCACAGATGTTTGCCTTAAGTAGAATAACACAGAAGGCTGAAAGTTCCAACACCTCCAGAGGAAATACTCTCTTATGCATGAAATTCCCACCTGATCCTGCAGCACATAAAACCCGGCTTTCTTAGAAGTTTATTCCACACCCAGGGAGGCCGACTAGACGGAGCTTGGGATGACGGAGCTGTTCAGGACCTCTAGAAAAACGAGATATTGAAATCTATTATTTATTATTTTTCACTGCTGATATTTAAACATTATCAAAGATGAGGAAATGATATTGAAAAAAAAGTATTTGTACTTTAGATGTATTGAAGTAGATTCAAACCTAAACTGAATGACGTTATGTTTGCTAAAGTATTGTGATTTATAAATAACTGACTTATTTTTCTTACAAAAAACAGCTTTTTTTAGCTTTTTTAAAATCCAATTGCTGCTGATTAGGTCAATTCTGCTGACTTTTGTAATGAAGCCATGGAAGTCCATGGCTGCTAACGTTATGAGTTATTTCCATAGTACTCCCTTACTTTGGAATTTTTACCAATTTACCTGGTATAAGGAAGTCAGATAATGTTGTTGGAATTCAAAAAAGTTGAAGATGTTTTTTTTTTTTATTAAAAAAAAAAAGTGTGTGGGGTCCACTTATAATATTACAATAAAGCCCTTCTAGATATGAAACTTGGTTGTACTGTAAAATGTGGGAGGGGGTAGACCAGGGGTCAGCAAACTCCGGCCTTTAGACCAGATTAGGCCCAGCCAGTAGTCCGTTATCCCGGCCTGCGGCTCTTGGGCCTCCATTGTATGCCTACCTTTCCTATTTACCGCGGCTGGCGTTACCACTTCCGCCAGCGGGGTAAGGGGACATTTCTCTTCAGGGGCGTTCCTGGTGTGGAGGGGAAGCCATCAGCGTGTGCCTTCTTGACCTCCTAAAATGGCCTAGTAGTCAAAAAAGTTTACTGACCCTTGGGGTAGACTCTTTGTCCAAACCCCTGGAACCTGGCTGGCCAGAAAAAGGTGCAACAAGTATAGAGCTTCTCCCTCCTGGTCATACTGGGCCCCTGTTTTCCCCTAAACAATGGAAGGTCCATAATTGGGGTAGAGGACCTCATCTTCACAACCTGTTCTTCCAAATTGTTGTAGGGGTCTGTAGTGGGGTTGTTTATTGAAGTCCAGAAGCCCCAGGATTTGTGTCCCTTTACTCTTTACTAGAAAGACTTTAAAAAGAGACATAAACATTTTTTACAAACACAGATACTGTTTTTTTTTTAATTACAATAATTTTTTTTTTGTTTCCCTGAAAGTAAATCCATCATTCAGTTCTGACATCCAGCATTGTCTTTCAAGATGATCACCACCCACTGAACCTAACTCCAACTACCGCTATGATAACAGATCCCCCAGCCGGTGCTACGTGAATACACCGTGATGAAGTGATGAAGTTCTGCAGGGACACAGCAGTGATGTAGTGCCCAGACCACTGAAAGAAGATAACATGTTAAATATAGAAGTGGACATTTGTTATATGATGAGTCACAATGCTGTAAACCAGACAGGAACACAACAGAAATACTATTTACATTTAAGTTCATGCTTCCTCTGCTGAAAATCCAGTAGCTGAAAATGAACAGTTGGCAAGTCTCGCAATGACAAATCTGAACCTACAGCAGATAGATGAATGGAGCCGGGAGTTCTCAGCAATGTATCTGGAAACTGTAGATCTTAACTCAAAGTGGCTAAGGTTATATTGTAGTAAGAACACTGACGGGAAAATATGAATTGCTAAATGTCTGCATTCATCTCCCGTCTTGGCATTGCCTATCTCTAAATTTCTGGGATATTTGTACCCCAGGTGGTAGGACTGTTTTACCTCCACAATTCTCTGGTAGTGGGAAGTTTCTATACTTCCACAGGCAAGGTGGCTTGGACATGGCAGCAGTTTATAAACTTCTGTGGTTTCCGAATCCTCTTGTAAATGCTTCAGCAGATGATGTCATGTCATACAGTAGCACTGCAGCCCTCATCATAACAAGTGACGTACTGGATGGCTGCATAAAGAAAATTGCTCAGCGCTGTAGACTGAGTGACTCCAATCCCACTCTTGTGAGAGGAGAGACAGAAAATTTATAGACATCCTCATTTAGCATTTGGAGTCCTTTAGCTTCTAAATATTGTCATAGATCAGAAGTCTCTTTAAGAACACCAGCTGGCAAAACATTTGCCCACTTTAGATCACTCACAAGCTGCCAGGCCTTCTGTGGCCTCCTCTGGCTCCAGAAGAGAGTTAATATGGAGATGTGGGGTAAAAGTTCTGTTTATCGAATATCAGACATGTATTATCAATTATGGACATCATCTACATCCACCCATTGGATTCATAGCACGGTTTTAAAAGAATAATTGCATCAGTCAGTAGTGGATATGGATCTATGCAGCTTACCAGTGGGCAGCAACAAACGTGGGCATCTACAGCTCATTGGTAGTCAATACCAGACCTGGATCCGGACCACCAATCATCCACCCTGACCTGATGCTCTGGAGCAGTGGTCCCCAACCTTTTGGAGCTCATGGACCACTAAATGCATGGACCACTGCATGCCCGGGGAGCCATGTGTCACTCAAAGGGAAGAAACTTGCCCCCGTCAGGTTGCCAGAACCCACCCACTCTCCCATCGCAAGTCTAAGTGTGTGTCCAGGGACACTACCCGCCTACCGCCCTGAGCCTGTGATGTCTCCTGGAGACGTGGTCCGTGGCTTTGGCCAGTGC
Organism: Pyxicephalus adspersus; assembly: GCF_032062135.1. NCBI lineage: Eukaryota > Metazoa > Chordata > Amphibia > Anura > Pyxicephalidae > Pyxicephalus > Pyxicephalus adspersus. The sequence goes on along the minus strand of NC_092861.1, from coordinate 12,380,974 downwards.
GCCCCCCAAGTGGGGTCCTTCTCTTGACCCCGCTGGTGGGTGCACTGGTGAGAGCCGTAGCCCACCTGTCAGATGGCCAACTAGTGGGCGCGGACCTGGGGTTGGGGACCCCTGCTCTACAGCCTGGTAGTCAGTACCAGGCCGAAACCTCTGCAGCTCACCTGTAGTCATTCCCAGACATAGACCTCTGCAGCATACCAGTAGTCAGTAATAGAATTGGACCTTAGCAAGTCTACAGTAATTAGTGCCAGTCCTGGACCTGTGGAGCTCACCAGTAGTAAGTACCAGATCTGGAATTCCACAGTCATTAGTACCTGACCTGGATCTTTTCAGTTTGTGCACAGCCAGTACAAGATCTGAACCTCTACAGCTCACTGTTAGTCACTACTTTACCAACCGTTTATTAGTAGTCATTTCCAGACCTGGACCTCCGCAGCCCATCAGTAGTCAGTATTTGACCTAGATTTCTACAGACTATTAGTAATCAGTACCGGACCTCTGTAGCTCACCAGTAGTCAGTGTCAGACCTGGTCCTCTACATCGTGGTAGTTAGTACCAGACCAGAACCTCTGTAGCTCACCAATAGTCATTCTCAGACATGGATCCTTGCATCATACCAGTAGTTCATATTAGAACTGGACTTCAGCAACCCTCTAGTAATCAGTGCCAGAACTAAACCTCTTTAGCTCACTAGTCAGTACCAGATCTGGACCTTTCCAACTCAATGTTAGTTAGTACCTGACCTGGATATCTTCAGTTTATTCATAGTACCAGACCTGGTCCTCTGCACCCCGCCAGTAGTCAATACTGGACCTGGACCTCTGTAATTCACCAGTAGTCAGTATCTGACCTGGATCTCTGCAGCATATTTATTATCTGTATCAGACCTGGACCAATCCTGCCTGCCACTTGTCAGTACCAAACCTGGACCTTGACAACTTCCCAGCAATCAGTACCAAGCCTGAATCTCTACATGTATCCAGGCAATAAACCAGATCAGATCTGAATCTGCTTAGTTAACTAATAGTGAAAACCAGGTCTGGATATCTGCAACTCATTGTCTCTCTAAACCAACAGAAAAAAATGCATAAAGTATAAGCTGTCATTACATATTTTCTTTGTCAAGCTCTGTCCTACAACACAATTCTAATTCTTGCTAACAGTCACGGTTTGTATAGGCATATACTTGCCCCTCCCCATGGGACATTGCCCAGGTCTACCCATTCTACACGCTATAAATATATCTACACACGGTAGAGTATAAGAGCATGAGAGCAAATTTTAAAGAAATATAGACTGTCCACATAGCCAAAATTTTCCCCTTGCAAGGAGGAGTTCGCTTATTCAATAGGATGAAGATCTGCTGACTTCAACCATCCAATCAAATTTTGTTTTTATTTTTTGTTGTACATTATTGGGTAATTTTTGCAAACTGATTTTTCCCACATTCATTAATCTACAGTATATAATAAATCCCTTGCAAGGGGATCATTTTTTTCTCAGTAAATCAGCTCCAACATATACATATCTATACAGACCCAAACGAAACATGCAGACCTAAATCCAGATTTATTTTTAATGTGCCCACAATTATGACATTTGTTTCATAAACTTATCACACAATTTACACATCTCATACATGCCACTTTTATTCCCAAATACAAGACATGGTACAATAGTTTATTAAACTATAGCACAGAGCCTGGAAGGTCTCAATACTGCCACCTGGTGGTGAACAATAACATTTAAAAAAGTTTTTGGAAGTTTTGAGAGATGAGAAAAATGTGAGCGATCTTTTGTATAGGATTAAAAGAACAGTACTCTGTCTACAGAATATCCCTATAAAAAATTGTATGTGTACACTGTTAGACAAAGAAAATTCTATATCTCTCTCTAGCTCATCTTAAGGCAGGAGATTACAATTATACAATTACCCTACCTCTAGCAGAGGATGCAGGTTTATTATTATTTTTTTATGTATACCAGTGTATGGCTTCAAACTGGGTTTGAAGGCATAAGCTGGGCAATGACAGGTCAGTCATGCTGATAATTTCATGATAATTCAACAACTGAGACATCATTTACAACATTGGGAGTGCTATTGGTGTTTGGCTTCATTTGTTGAGGCACACCGAGAACATGCATTCACAAATGGGCATCAGATAGGTGATCCTATATCTGCTCTTGTTTTCGTTCAATGATTCAGAAACAATGACTTTTAGACAATTAGCTTTTTGCAGGTAAGGTCTACAATGTCCATCTGCACATAGTTTATGGCAAATGAAGGTACTGTTAAGACCAAGGCCAACCCCAAAACTTTTATTTCCCTGTCTGGTAGATGCTGATAGGTTAGAGCAATGGACAGTTGCATATATCTATTAGGGAGTCCGTTTTTAATTGGTCCTATCAATTTCGAAGTTTTAAAAATAATCTCCCCCATCTTTAGAAAAAAGCTATCAATTAGTGTTGCTGTTCGGCTGATTATAAATCTATAATCTATAAATCTATAAATAAGTCTGAGCAACTAACATCCGGTTCAGTTCTGAAATATTACCAATGTTCAAACTAAATATTGTTGGCTCAATGTACACAGTGCTCTGAAATATTTGTACTATGCTTAGTAAACAACAGGATGTAAGACCATTGGCAAATAAAAGACGGCTAATGATAGTTACTCATTACACCACCAGCCAATAAGAATGCCCATAAATGTTTTTGGCCCTACGAATAAAAACAGTAGCTTGTTGTGTACTTTCCAGGGCTTTCCAAATATAATTCACCTTGCCAAGTAAACTTTAGTTTGGCTGCAGTTAAAGCCGAATATTGGCCTCTGTTGGGGCAAACATTACAAACTCTACACCCAATACAACCAGTGATTTACAGTGCACTGCAACTTGAATCTTAAATTTATCTCAAAATCTTTAAAGCATAAATCAGAAGCAAAAACTGTTTTCTAAAAAGTTAATGTAGCATCAAATCTTAAAAAAAAGAAATGACTCCATGGCAACTTATAGGTTATAGAAACAATTGGGAATAATGGTAGAAGAAAAAGTCCAAGTGGCCCATTGGGTCTGCACCTTTTATTTTCTCCAATTAGAGTTTTTCTTAACTTTAAGAATTTAGGGAATTGGTGGCCTTTTCCTAATTATTATTATTAATATTATTAATAAACAGGATTTATATAGCGCCAACATTATATGCAGCGCTGTACATTAAATAGGGGTTGCAAATGACAGACAGATACAGACAGTGACACAGGAGGAGGAGAGGACCCTGACCCGAAGAGCTTACAATTCAAGAGGTGGGGGAAGTCTCACACAATAGGAGGGGCGATATGTAGTGTGGGAATTAGTGGGGGTTTAAGAGACAGAAGAGGACGGGTAGGCAAGTTTGAAAAAATGGGTTTTGAATGCACTTTTAAATGGGCAGAAAGTAGGAGCAAGCCAAATAGGATGAGGAAGACCATTCTAGAAAGACGGGGCAGCTCTAGAAAAGTCTTGGAGCCGTGCGTGTGATGAGGTTTTGAAAGTATAAGCTGAACATTCATCAAAAATCATTTAGATAGACCAATGATTTTCATGCTTAAATTTACTCACTGTTGATTGACTTATTTAAGTATATTCCAAGTCATATTTCCAAGGTTAGTTTTGAACTCTCCTCCGGCATTCCAATTGGTTGACTACTCAATGGGATAAAATGCCGCTTTGTCTGAGTTGCCCAGAACATCCATATAAACTGTACAGAATAAAAAAAGCTGGCTTTGTTCCTTCCCAAGGCATCTCTTCCAGGAATATTATATGTCATCTGTTCCTCTGTGCATCTGTTTTTCTCTGGATATACAGTTTTTCTGCATGCAGAGAACACTGATTGTTCACTTGTCGCTGACTGATTATAAACAATTCATTTCTGCCTTCCGTAGACAGAACAGTCAGACCACACACAGAAGACATATGATATTTTTTTTTTAATAATGAGCTTTTACAGTATTTTCCTTCTATATTTGCTGTTGGTGATGGATGTACCTCTGTTCCCATGTGAAGTTACATTTTTCTACTTAACTTTTAAGATAATCCTGCAGACTTCCATATTAATCCAAGGCTTCAGTTCAACCAAATGTTGGTTTTCCAAGAAAGTGCTTGTGGTTTGTTTCCTACTTAGTTAATTGTAGCAGTGCTATAGCCTAGAGGTGTTGTCTACTATCCTAACCAATCATCCTTTGTTTTTTGGGAATGATCCCAAAATTTAAAGGTTTGTCCTTTTGACCTTTTTTGGAGTAACTCCAGGATGAGTTACTATTCTTCTTGCTGACACCAATGATGACACTAGTTCACCAACAAAATGATTATCGGTAATTCCATACAATTGCACTATCAATAAGCTTTATTCTTCCCACTGATATATTGCACTGACAGCAACAGAGGGGTACTATGCCTTTACTGACACCAACCTTGTGACGTTATTAAGCAGAGCTGAAATTGGCTTCTGGATTAAAGTAGGGTGAAGGGCAAACACATCATAAAGGGGCAAAGAGCCATGAGAAGGGCAGCAGTGGGGTCTATGAGCTGGGGTTTCAGGGGAACCCACTAGGCATTAGGGAGAATTCAGGAAAACCCAAGGCCATTATATTGCAACCTACCTCTTGCACTATCCCCTTCAAAACAAACCATCAGAGATTTTGGTCTAACTTGCCATATGTCGTGTACCACCCACTGACCCCATTTCAGTATAGAAGAATAAGCCTTTTCTTGGACTGAAGAGCAAACCATAAAGTGTGTGACCTACCCAGTTTACAGCTGTTTGTAGTGGAATACAGAATGTATTCATAAGGATAATAATCTAATAGGTGGTGAATGGCCCTTTGGCCAACTACATTTGTGGCATACTTTGCTATATCTGTTTGCAGCACTATTACATTATAGTCATCACCCTATTCTGCCAAAATCGCCAGGCTAATACGATCATATTCATATTGATTATGTTGCAATGTTAAATTGCTAATTTTTTGGACTAAATTGTTTTATTTTTTAATAAGATTAACAGTTGTAGCTGACCTTATTGTTAACTCTGTATTCTGATACTCTGTATGTTCTTTGGCTGGAGCCTGCTGGACCTGTGTTTGCCAGGAAATAAATGGGCCATATAAAGACACTTCCAGTGCACAGATAAATGTTCATGGGACAATCACACCAATAATGAATTTCGAGTCTCGCTGTCATGTAGAATATTACTTATCCAAAATTGGCTCAGAATGGTTCATTTTATGGATTTCCTTAATGACCTGAGATACCCTCTATCTCAGCAATAAGGGAAATATAGTTTTGTTAAAAATCTCCCTTATAGGGAAAAATGTACTTCTAAAAGAAATCACTCCACTTGTGTCTCTTGCCCTTGTTTTAAAACTTTTAACTTCATTATATGGGTAAGGTATTTGTAGCCCAGACAACAACCCCCAATTGTCAATATAAGGAGCAATTATCTGCCATAGCATGTGTATAAAAAGATGAAGCTTAGAGCAACATATCCTTAATGTAGAGTGACTATTTCTGGTGGCTTTACCAACAATTAGACAAACATGTGAATTCAATAAAAAGCATGGTTATAATACACATTTGTTGTAGCAAATACAATTGATCCCCCCAAATACTTCAATGTAGACCAATGAGAGCCCCTATATAGGGGAGTCAGAAGAGATCTTCCATGATCATAACAAATAGTGGGGGGGACATAGTTTGATGCATTTCGCAGGAAAAAGCTGTTTCATCAGGATTTATGGTACACTGCAAAACTGATAAATCATAGATCCATCAATACATGTAATCATGAATTAGAAGCAACACAACACAGTGGGTATGTAACCAAAACTTACATATAATATATCTATTTCCAAGATAAGAACAATTGGCAGGAGGGATAGGTGAAGCTGGCAGGTATAAGTTATGCATCCTAATGAGACATATAGAGATAACAATATTCAATAGCAATGAGGTCATTATTCTAAAATATGCCAATAATTATAATCATCAGATAGAACACAGAAACTGGAGCAATAATAGTCTGTGTATATCCTACAGTCCTTCAGCTCTGCATTGTATTGATCAATTTATTATGCTTGGAGAACTACTTTCACAAGCTGGAAGATCTTCAGGTAAGAATGTTGTTTCAGTTCTATGACTAGCACAAGCTCTATTGTAATACACAATTATTATTAAACAGGATTTATATAGCGCCAACAGATTATGCAGTGCTGTACATTAAATAGGGGTTGCAGGTGACAGTTACAGACAGTGACAAAGCAGGAGAAGAGGACCCTGCCCCAAAGAGCTTACAATCTAGGAGACTCTGGGAGTTAATCTATTTCTATAGGTATTGAGCAGGTAGGTGACACATGAATCTGAAAACCTCCATCAATACATGTTGTTGTGTTGTCACTGGAACAGGTGTCCCTATTTAAAGATTTTATGTCATCCTCCTCATCTCCTGTACTGGATTTAAAACTAAAAGAAAAGTTTTTGGCTGCACATAAACTTTAAATAACTTTTACAGCATTTCTAAAAACTGAAGGCTTTAAATAATGTTCCTTTTTTAATCTTACACTAGGCTGTTCACTTTCATGCAGTTGAACTAATATTGTGCAATTTAATATATCATTTGCATAAATATGTATTTACACAACCCATTTTTACTGGCAGATTTTGTTTTTTAAACATAAAAAGAGGTTATTATGGATACCCATATAAAATCCTCACTTGTTGTTGGCATATTCACATAAAAAAAAAATTCTTTTCAAAACACATGTTTGTGATATTTCAGACATCCGGGAGAAAGTAAAGGCATTAGCAGCCAAGAGCTGCAGCAGAAAGCGTATTGGCGAACTGAGTAACAAATTGTCAATTATGGGTCTTTTATAGGTATGGGCTGTGTACTGAAATGTGCTGTTTTATGTTAGTCTGTTTTTTTATTCTTGCATGCTTAACTGTTTAGAAACTGGAAGCATTTCAGAACAATGGGGATAACTTAAGTTAAGTCAAAAGAGGGCAAAGCAATTTTGTTTCTACGGTGATGTGTAAAAGTAAGTACGTCCTGAGTAAATTGATATTTTTTTAACATATGTAAATGGGCAAACAGGATTTTGTTTAAACAACTTCTACAGATTAAGATAGCCTTTCCTAACCTATTTAACACAGGGGAACCCATAAAAAACCCTTCAGGTCTTCAGGAAATCCCTGCTATAATTTCTATAGTCAGTGCTCATGGTATATAAGCATGGTGATCATTGGGAAGCATACCTCTTACATTGCTGACCAATGGAAAGACTAAAATATCTCACTGTGCAGATATCCAAAACTAATATTGATGTCAATTAAAATGACCTTGGGATACAAAAATTTCTCATTGCTTAAGGAACCCCTAGCAAGCTCCAAGGTAACCCAGGTTGACTAATCTGTATTTACATTAATTTGCATTAAAAGAAGAAATGCTATTTGTTCACGTAATTGTTTGCATTCACTGACTTCAAAAAATATTTTTTAGGTGGACTAGCATGATATGGATTTGTTTATGTTAGGTGTATGTCTGCTAAGTAATGTGTAAGTGTAACACATACAGGGACCATATACACTTGAATATAAAACAAATCTGAATATAAACGGAGGTACCTACTTTTACTTGACAATACAGGAAACCTGATTTAACTTGAGTATAAACCTAGGGCTGCCATCATTGCTAACATTCAAAACAGTAATCAAAAGAAATATGATTAGGTAATTGAAAGAATATACCTAACATTTATTTAAAAGGGAATAAATATAATCATATGGGCCCAGTCCATATATCTTTTTTTCTCTTTCTTTGTTGTTTTATCTGTTAAATAAAGGTTCAAGTAAATTAAGTTACAGATTTAAATTTTTTATTGCATTTTTAGATAGTGCCCGACATTTTTGGAAATAGGGTTTGTAGTTTGTACTACATAACTAGTTACATATGAAGGTTCACTTGTTTTTTAAATGAGCATGTGCATGGTTATTGTCTCTCTGCAAGAGTTTGTTACACACTGCACACGAGGACACAGCACCATCTACTGGGATGCCCTAAATATGAACCGAAATGATTTTATCTAATGGCATTTTGAGGGCAAAAGTTTATAAGTTCATACACTTCCTCCTTGAAAGAGCACTGCACTGCTCCTGACAATGAGTCATCTGGCTTTTCTCTCCAGTACCTCCAGTGCCACTGTTGTTCAATCAACAATTTTTATTTATCAATTATTATACAGTGTAAATCTCTCCTCTGTAAGCTTTCCTGGGATGCTCCTCTGGTATTGATGTAGCAGCAGTTGACATATAGGGTCTGATTTGTTAAAGCTCTCCAAGACTGGAGAGGATGGACTATCACAGGAGAACCTTGGTGATCCACCAAACCTGGAATGGATCTGATCCAGGATTGAAAACATTCGCCAGCTAATATCAAATCATTTTTAAGAAATCCATTCCAGGTTTGCTCAATCACTAAGGTTCTCCAATAAAAGTCTATCTTCTCCCGTCTTGGAGAACATTGATAAGTCAGGCCCATTGCATGTTTATGAGCAATTACCTTGGATCAAGAGTTATGAGCTTCATTGGATAATGTGTGCAGTGTGGCACAGATGGTAATTTTAATAATGGACAGATGTAATCGGGAGAATAGGACGTTTTGGTATTAAGGCGTCAGCACATACAAATGCATTTCCTATTAGGACTGCACCTAGCAGGGTGGCTACATTAGAAATCCCATCTACTTTTAATAAATCCAAAACTAAATGTACAATCTCAAATCTTGAACATTGTTGACATATTCTATCTATAAATAATTCTAAAGACTGTAATTAAAGCACTAAGTGGTAAAAGTCCTAAGCTGTGAAGCAATGCATAGCAAATATAATGAAATCCAGATCATTAATTTTGGGAAAGAAAAAAAAAAACAAAAAAACAAATACACTTGTTTAGATGCCAACGAAACAAAGCAAAAGCAGCAAGACTTTATTTTTCCTCCACGCCATCAGTGCGGGGGTGGTATTGTTACATAATACTTTGAAATATTAACCACATCTAATATCCTAAATATCACTTCCATATTCTTACTGATTTCTGGATAGGCAACTGAGAATTCAAATTAAATACTTCGAGCACTTCAGAGAGGCATTTGAAGATTGAACTATTTTGAAACGTTGTTTCGCTCTGACTGATGTGTGCGCCTTGATCTGAGTCGTGCTATTAAAAGGAAATTAGAAATGAATTTGTTGAAGAATTAGGCTTAGAAGTACCAGCACAGCACAAGCGTTTCTGACAAAATGTCTTATCATGACAAGACAATGTGTGACATAAATCTGCATCTTTGTTGTGCAGCCTATGGCTCCGTGTTTGCTGCCATGTTAGGTAAAAGGAGACAACAAAACTACAATACGAGGTTACAGGGTTAGGAAAAAGGGAAATATTGTTCCTGCTGTGCCCGCTTCACTTTTATTAGCAAGTAGCTTAAGTATAGTGAAAAAATGCTGTACATACAGCACCGTTCATGCTCTATGGAGAGCGGAGGGGGAGAGCGACGGAGCGGCACCCTGCTGCGCGCTCTCCCCTTCCCTTTCATTAGGATCGGCTGTCGTCCATCGTCCGTGGATCCGGCAGGTCGGTCGTCTGGACGATGGACGACACCAACTGTACACACGGCAGATTTTCGCCCGATAATTGGCCGATGCCGATTATCGGGCGATAAAAATCTGACGTGTGTACGTAGCTTTAGTAATCCCAAAATCTATTTCCTGGCTGGAGGCTACAAATTAAAATTTCAGTGTGCTCTTCTTTAAAGAAGAATATTTTTAATAAGTATTAAATACATAGTGATCAGAAACTTGGACTTTCTCATTTCTTTGCAGGCTGATTGCAGCATTGCCACCTTGCTCCACATTCTCTAGTTTTGTATCAAGAGAAGACTTTGTCTGTGTTATATTATTTTTTGTGAACTGAGTTCAAGATCAAAAATGATTTGTTACGCAGGATTTAGATATAGAAATCACCATGAATTTGAGAAAATCGGGTAATCTTAGAGTGCTGTGTTCAGCCGAATTTACATCACTCAGATCAGAGAAAACTGAATCCATCTTCTTCTTGCATGAGCTGTACAACTTTGACTGCCATAAAGAAAAGCAAATGACCAGGACCTGGCTATGGTGTCTTAATTAAAAAAGCCTTTAAAAAAAGAAGAAAAAAAGCATGAGGTGCCCTTTTATGTTGAGACTAGACCCTTTTATTAAGCTTGGGTCCTTCCTGGATAGGAAATGGGACAGCAAGCATGTTTCCCCACTTTATTGCCCAATCATTGTTTTTATTTGTTTAGCCAATCACACACGAAGGCAGTTGAGGACAGCTGTCCTCAACTGCCCTGGCTGAAGTCAAACAGTAGAGGATGTCATGTACCAGGAGGATGTCATTGTGGAGCAAAAGACATTCGGGGGCTGGTTTTGGCCAACAAGGAAGGGGACTACAGGCCTTTTGCCCCTCTCCTCCTTGGTAAGCCAGATTCCAGAGAATCTATTATAGATAGGGGAGGGGACACGCATGCTTGATAGCCCATCACCTGTCCGGGAAGGTTGCAAGCCATTTAAAGGGTTTAGTTTCAATCTTAGAGAGACCCCTTCCATTTTTTTTATGCCAAAAAGGCTTTAGGCACTAAAAACTCCCAAAAACACTTGCACATGCATTTGCAAAGCACCTGCATAAGCAATCTATCACTCAATAATTAAAGGCAGAGGGAGACAGAACTGACAAAGCAGTATTTTTGCAACTTTGTTTTGTTTGGTAATTGCAATAGACCTCTGACAGATCATGTTTTTGGGTACCTGCAGAATATCTGTGACAACGGGCTGTTAGTTACACACAGTGATTGTACACATCACATGAACATATCCTGCATTCACACACGTCCAGAGGGTGCAAATACTGGTGAATGTGTACACCCACAGATGTGTATGCACATGCATTTTCAGTCAATCATCCAATGCAACCGAATTGTTCAAAGGAAGGACCCTCCATTAAATAGATTTAGAAGTTCCTTGATCAATTTAACTAACAAGTCTACAACTGATAGACCATTTGTTTAAGGTTTAGCCATTCACAATGTACAGAACAATGTAGTATGTATTGTTTATTCAATGATTAATTGCTTGTGATGGCTAATATCTAGAGTGATGAAAAATCATCCTATGCATGCCCACCACAAGTTTTCCTAAATATAATTTCCATGCAGACCTAAAAAAAATGATTTTACAGACCTCAAAAAATGGCATACTGATCTCCAACAACTGCTTCATTTTTGGAATCTTCCGTCATTATCCCATTCTATTGGGATGTCCTTAGCTGCTGACACCACAAAAAATAGACAACAATTGTGCTACTTCAGGTGTCATTGCTCATCTGTCACCAGACAGCTGGTCAGTACAAGAGCAATTCCTGGAACTAGACCATGGATGTCACCGCAATTCACTGCACCCCTCTGTGGATCCAGGACTGGAGATGTAATCCCCAGCACCTGTCACAGTTACAGTAAAGTTACAAAAGTAGACATACTGCATGAAAAAAACTATAGGATGAAGATGAAAGAAAACATTTGGATGGGATTGTTGCCTTTGTCCTGTCCTGTAAGGCTGTGACAGTTGGTAGGATTGTATAGTCAGATCTTTAATAGAAGGGTAGGCTGGTGGCAGAACATTTGTAGCAAAAGCTGAGTACTGCATGTGATAATTTTCTTCTTCCTGCCAATAGCTTTTTTAAAAAAACAAAAACAAATTTTAACTCTTTTCAACAGGTGAAAGCAGCACTAATATTCATAATTTCGGGGTCCTTTTACACTCATTGCATTGCGATGGTTCATTTGTTAACATGCACGGTAATGCAGTATGCTAAATTCGGTGTGAGTGTGGGGGTTTTTGTCCTTTCTGATGTAACAGCAACCCATTTATTTGAATGAATACAACTTGTAATATAATACATCACAATGGAAAGGTGTGAGGTGGTGCTAACAAAATATGCATGTGCAGATCAAGATGATCATAGTAATTCTGCAAACTCCAAGGATATCCCCTGAGCTCCTCAGGAAAAGAATTAGTTAGCTGGGTTGGAGATTCTCAGCTAATTGCTATTGGTTTCTTCTAGAAGACACCCCAACACAAAGGAATATCTAAGTACCTTTTCCTTTTCTAGATACAAATATGAATATTTATGTCCATATAATGCGTCTTATCTTCAAGCTCCAGTTTTAGATGAACTTTACTGTATTATTCATCTTCTGTTTTGCAAGGATGGGGACTCTATTTTATTCTAGCAAGTAGGTGGCCTATCTCTCACTTGGTAAACCTGTTTTAGGGTTCCCTTAACCTCTAACTCAGCGGTGTCAAACTCAAATACACAGAGGGCCGAAATTAAAAACTTAAACCAAGTCGCTAGCCAAACTTGAAATATACAGCGTAGAATGAGTGTGCCTTTATTTATAAAGCAGTGAATCTGACATTCAAGGAAACTTTCTGTGGTGGAGAATAAAATATTTCTGTTGAAATGCATGATCCCGGAAGATTCTCCACGAGCAGTGAATGCCAGATTTATAAATAGCTTTATTAATAGATCCCTTGAGTACTGCATGATAGAAATATAAAAAGACCACAATAGGCTATGCAGAAGAGAAGTGGTTTTTGGAAGTTTTGGATTTTGCTTATCCTGGAGTGTGACAAAACTTTCACTTTGGTGTAATCTACATGGTTGTCAGTAGTATAGCGGGGTAAGTAGTCTTTTTTCTTATTGTTTTTTCTAATTGTTTTACTTTTCCAGGCAATGCAATGTGAAACCAAATGAATTGCTGCATTCATTCGGTTTCACATTGCAATCTCTGGCACAATTCTCTGGCTTACATGTCAGTATAAACTCAGCAGGGTCCACGCATAGGCTGCTGTTCAATAGACACCAGTGATACCGCTACTACAGATCCCGGCATCACTTGCATCTATAAAATGCGGGGCTACGCATGGGTAGAGAGGCCGATGGTCTATAGATGCGAGTGATGCCCGGAATTGTAGTAGCAACATCACTTGCGTCTATAGAACAGCAGCCTAATATGAATTGCAGATAGCCCGCCGTTACTACGGATTGCAGTAGCGGTGGGCCAGATGCAATTCATATTAAGAATTCTTTTGGGGGCCAAAAAAAAGGCGTTTTGGGTCAGAGTTTGACACTCCTGCTCTAACCAATCCAATGGTGAGTGCAGATAAAAGAAAATGCGAATAAACACACATAATATTTTTTACATTTTTTATTAAAAGTTTCCTTTTAAGGGTCTGACAATGCCCGTAGATGTCTTGTGAATCTGCTCAAACAACGGCAGTGTAGAGTTTGGGGGAGCAAACTCTGATTTGGGCTACAAATGGGCAGTGATGCCATAGGGAACTTTATTCCTAGAGTTCCCAGGGTAGTAAGGACACAGAATTATGTTCTTTCTTTCCCTGGTTTACTTAAAAAATGGATTAAAAAATGGCCATTTTTTCCCAAATCTTGAGCTTTAAGGGGAACAAAAACTGTCAATTTTGCAAGTAGCTCATTAGCCCATGGCAACCAATTAGAACCCCTATTTTATTCTTACTCTAGCACACTGACTTCTGATTGGTTATCACATAGCACCTCTCTCTGCATTGCCTTGCTTAATGCACTGCATTGGATTTGTGTGCAGTGACAGCTCAGTGATTTAGGTTAGGCCATATTAGGACACATTCAAATTTTTATGGTGCAGATTCTTGCTCGGTGACTTGTTAGCCAGATGGCGTCAGACTGGGCTTGTTATGATGATTGGCCATTTCTCAGGAGACTTACTAGGGATAAGCATCTCCCTTGTTGCACTTATAAACCTTCCCTGCCAATCATGTCATTCCTCTTTCTCAAACACCGTGATAATTTCCGATCTTGTTCTCTTCAGCTCTCCTTACACATTCAGACTTTTTTTTTCCTACTTTAACAATTTCTTTATTTTTCCAGACATTGCCCGTACAACCAGCCTAAAAGATTATTTTATCTGCCTAGCCTCTAATATGGGGTGTATATTTATCCCCTCTCGGCTTCCCAGTGTTTTTGTTGAGCAAACGGTGAAGGTCGGTTAATTCCCCGTCCTTGAGAAAGGCATGTATTAAAACATTTTCTGAAGGAACAGGGATTAAACTAATGGCGCATGGAATCTGTGCTCATGTGTAAGTTTTATTTTCTCAGGATTTACTCAAATCAAGCATGTGGGCTCCGTTTTACCTCTTTTTGTCTTGTAAATTACATCGTTATGACAATGTAAAGGCAAAAAGAAAAGTAACTACATTTCACAATAAAAGTTTAACATCAATTTGCAAATACTAACTAACCTACACGAAAGGGTTAGGGTTATTCATACACCCCATTTATAAATTTTAATGTTTTATTATTTCATATTATTTTAAAGTATGTGTACACACAGTTCAGAGCTGGCATCTCTATTCTGGTATTAATCTGTAATGCTGTATTTGTCAGATAGATTTAAAAAGATGGCATGACTTGCATAGCCCATCCTTTAGTTGAACTTTTTACATTTCATGGAACATGATTTAAATATGCTGTTGTAAAACACAATGTCTAGCAATTAATTAAAAGCTGGCCTATGACGTAATACCATACTCCTATCCTAAGGCCATGTTCACACTGGCCATTAGGTTGAGGTGCGGGTTCTGCTCCTTCATGCCAGGGAACCTCTCCCTTGGGGGAAACCCTATAAGTAGCTTTTCCCATGGCAGCCCAATAAGATAGAATAAATAATATAAATATAAGTGTAGATGAATAAGTGTAACAGTAAATAGTACAGCACAGTCTCAGTAAATGGCAGTAAATGATCGCCAGCTGTCAAATGTACAGCGCTGCAATGCTTGTGACCGGCTGGCAAGGTGCCAGCCCCCAGAGCCATGCGGGATCAATTCCAAGGTCTAACCCTACCCTAACTATTTCTCTTCTTATTTGCATACGGCAAAAAAGGCTTTTTTTTTCAACTGCACATTTCAAGCCTGAAAATTACTTACAAAAACTTTGTAATTGCTGAAAGGAGAGAACATGTAGAATAAAATTGTCTGGTAATTGTATGGAATATGGCAACTGCAAATGTTTATGATGCACAATATTTATTTGTTTGTCAAACCTAGATTTTTGGTAACATACACTATGTTGAATTTATTGCACACAAACACCATATAATTTCCATTTTTTGCTAAATGCAAAAGAAGTTATGTTGAGTAGATAGATACTGAACATGTCTAATGATGACATATTACACCCAAAAATGTTCATAGGCTAAGTTTTAAAGGCCTTTACAGTTTATCGGTTTGGAAATAACCCTGCATGATTGCCTTTTTATACTAGTCCTCTCTTTCCTGCATACGCAGCATTATATAACATGTGCAATCAGTGAATGCAAAGCATGCTATTTATTCACATTTTATTTTTTAAACATTTTTTTAGCAGCTTAACTTTATTGTTGTCACAAGACGGCTGACAAGCCCCCAATGTTATAACATATATGGAATTACAGGTTATCTTGATAAAGGATCTGGGGTCCAGGAGACCCCTAATGCCTCCTCTGCACTCTATTCAATAAAATCAAGCACACACAGTATTGGATCTCCTTGTTTTCCTGGTCTAAGGCACTTGGTTCTGATAGATCTGAATCCAGAAGTGCCTAGAGCTGTGCTTTTATAGATTTATTATAAAACAGATCTAGGTATGGATGTTTCTCCATTCACTCCTGTTTGCCATCCTGGAAGTGTTTGTTGTGGTCCCAAGCACATACCAAGCTATACAGCCACCAGATCACTTTTACCAAAAAGTCAGAAGCCTGCTGTAA
This sequence comes from Pyxicephalus adspersus, assembly GCF_032062135.1. Lineage (NCBI taxonomy): Eukaryota > Metazoa > Chordata > Amphibia > Anura > Pyxicephalidae > Pyxicephalus > Pyxicephalus adspersus. The sequence continues at coordinate 12,365,056 of NC_092861.1, read as the reverse complement.
GCAGAACAACTTTTCAGCTTTGAGCGTGTGTTAATCCATTGCTACAGCATGATACAGCATATGATATCCAAAGGCCCTCTAGTAAATCTAAAACCACATATAAGCCTTAACATGTTTAGGTAAATTCAATATTTTTTCTAATAAGCAGCTTACATTAAATATATCTGATGATCCTTCCAATTTGAGCCTTGGTCAGACACAAAATGTAATTTGGTGTTCCTGTATCCCAATAATTATCCTGCATTGTCATTCTCTCATACTTACTCCTTTGTACAGGCTACAGGCAGTTGTACTGACAAAGAGACAAAAACAGAAGCACAGAAATGCAAAAAAGGCAATTACAGTACTAGGGTCACAGGTTCAATCCAAGCCAGCCCATCATCTGTACAATTTGTAGGTTCTCCCTATGTTATATGGGTTTCCTTCCTCATCCCAAAAATATGCCATTTTAATTGTCAGAAATGGCCTTAGACTAGGGGTGGGCAAACTTTTTTAGTCAGGGGCCACAATCTGAAAAAAACATTGCCAGAGGGGCCAGGTCGATGGTGGAGTGGGCAGGGTTATGCCATCATGATGCCCCTGAACGTGATGTCATGTTGTCATAACCCCGCCCATTCTCCCATTGCAGATCTGAGACTGTGATGGGGGAGTGGGCGGGTTGTGTGCAGTGACACAACCAGCCCACTCTCCAATCGCAGTCTCAGATCCAGGGACGTGTTCCACAGCTCTGGCCGGTGCACCCCTCTTCTCCTGACCCTGCTCGGGGTGGCACCAGCCAAAGCCGCAGAACACCCAAAGGGCCGGAGAAACATCCCCATTGGGCCGTAGTTTGCCCATGCTTGCCTTGTACTGTGATAATGACATATTACTATGGTAGGGAATTTAGATTGTGAGCTCCTTTGAGGGACTGTTAGTGACATGACCATGGACTTGTAAAGCGCTGTGGAATATGTTGGTGCTATATAAATAAAAGACTTTAAAAATAATATTTGTATCACAGGATTATTAATAAAAGAATAGCATTCATGCACAGTCAGCCAACAGGCAGTTGATGCTTGTGCTTATGCCTAGGCACTTGGTCATGACTGACACTAGAGAGACACCAACTATTTTTCCTCTGCAGGAAAGATAAATGTATATTTTTTTTTTTATAATGTATTTTGCTGAAGCAAATGGTTAGGAAGGGGAGGATCAATCACTGCCATTTAAACACATGAACTTGGAAACAGAAATTTGCTAAATATCAGATTTACTAAAAAATTCAGATCCCTAAAACAATGCACAAATCAAACCAGACCTAAACTCAAAGTTTTAACTTGAAGAGGTTTTAATAAAGTAAAACTATTCTTCTTCTTTTTAACCTGCACCTGATCAAGACTGAATGGGAGTGCAGAGCCTTTCCGGATACCTATGTCACACATCCCGGGTGGCTCCTGGCTGCTCATGTTTTTCTACACTAAGAGGAAAGAGATGGCGACCTTACGCATGCACAGTGAGAACGGCACTCCCCGTTTTCCCCTTTACAGCAAGCTACATCACCTGATCTTACACCTGCGCAGTGCGAGATCCGGAGATGTAGCCAGAAGCAGAAAGAAGAAGGCACAAGATGGGGGTGCCCGACGCTTCTCCCGCACCGGGACGGAGAAGAATTATAGGATTTGCATGGGACCCCATCAAGGAAAGCTTCAGAGATCTGCGTAATAGAGTGTGATTTTTTTTTTAATTTTTCAGTTTAGTTCCGCTTTAATAAAACAAAGTCTGTACTTATTGATACCCCTTTCAACTACGAATGGGAACCATAGATGAACCATGATCTTTAACCAAAACCAGCCATGCATGCAGAGCAAACAAGAACCATAAAAAAACTTGTTCCAAAATCAGTTTATTATTGACATCAAACCTCTCGGCGGTTAGTTACTCCTTTATGACTTTATGCAGCAGTCAGCAGCACACCTCCAGAAAGCTCCAGCCTTTGGCAGGGCCTGAAAACCGAGCTGCTACCAATTTTTGTAACTCCCTTGTGACTATCACATTCTAAGTCACGATCCTTCATTGGTGGCTTTCACCTGGTGGAATATCTATATCACACGTGACATAACATGTTTACTTCATAAAGACAGCTCAGTGAAAAAGCATTAAGTTTATTAGGCCGCATAAAATATTACTACACCGTATACAGTTAGTAAAATAGATTCAGATGACAAGGCCTCCAGTTACCCAGAGAGCGGTTTAGATGTGCAAACCACATGTTATTCATTGGGTATTATTTACTGTGACATACGCGTCTCTGTACTCACTTAACAAGCCAAACTCAACTGTATCCTTTTAATAAAGCTCTACCCCTTGTTTCTTATGGCTTTCATTGCTGCGAATAAAACGTTTTCAAAGGAATAATTGTAATGACAGATTCTTCCATAAAGTTTCCTTTATTTCATAGCTTCCTGATTCTTCATTTTTTTCTTGCCGGTTTGAAGCTCTGTGGGGGTTTCGGAGAATCTCAACGGTAAACCCAAAGATCTATTCCCCATCTGAAGTTGATCAGACATTTCTTAGCCATGTCACAACGGGTCTAATAAGAGTGGATGTGGATGACAGATTGATGGGATGAGATGTGTGCAGGTGGTAGAGGATTACACACTTGTATTGGAGAATATACATCCTTGTCTTTAACGTCATCTGAGAGTTCTGCTTACTTTTTTTTTTGGCAAAGACTTTATTTGGGAAAATGCTGAAAGGAGAATATTTTTTTTTTAAAAAAGAGGCAATTTTTAGTAGAGGAAAACTACAAAGGTTTTTTTGTAACTGTATATTAATATAAGAGAGAGGAACATTAGCATAAAAATGTTAAAAACATTAATTAGAGTCACCCATCCACTATTTAGATAAAGCCACATCCTGTAACATACAGCAAAATGAACAAAAAAAAGCGGGACTTTAAAGGCATTAAATGAACAATTCTCAAACAGACAAAAAAACATAATTTATTTATACAAAATACTTAAAACACTTTATAGAACAAATTAACGAACAATATTTGTACAAGTTATAGTTCTTTTCATGATAACATATGTTTTAGTTCTATTTCCATGATTACATTTAATTCAACGCGTTTCGCAGAAATATATACTGCTTCATCATTGTTAACAGTCCATAAAACATACAAATTCATCAGATAATATATATTTTAATTACTCACTTTATAATCAGTGAAATATGTACTTGAAATGTTTTTTGTGTATGTTTCTTTTTTATGTTTTTTTTTTGTTCCGGTTCTGCTGCTTTGGTAATATTTCTCAGGGAAAACTTTGTTACCACATCAGGGAACGTTGGGCAATCTTTGTAACAGGGACACAAAAGCAACCCCTTATAGCTGTTTTTTTGCTGTCTGCAAATGTTATAAAAAAAGGCTTTGTACAAATGTAAGATATATGTTGATGGAAACAACTTTTTGTGATTGTTTCAAATAACACTAGATCAACTGAACACTGTACACATGTCATTGTTGAGCACCATGGAGGGGGGATGCACCCTGTTTATTGTCCCCCATAGGAAAGTGCAGTGGTTGTCACTAGTTGATGACTTATTGAAGACAGGTCACATTACTGAGGAACCGTTATACATATGTTAGATTTTCACCCGAGGCATGATCATGATTGTTTACTGTGACAATTAGCAAGCGTATGCACCCAGACATGCAAATATAAATAAAAACCTAATAGAGTATCTAATCACCAGCTTGTACCCATGGTGCCTTTGAAGGGGTAACATCACTAACTTTCTGATGAGAAACTGGGAAATGCTGACCAGCCCCAATCCCATGGAAAGACATTTTGGCACTGTAAGGGGGAATTATCCCAGAAGATTTGGGATAAGTTTGTTACGCTACTCCCTGGAATACAAAACCCAGGGGAAAGGTAAGTATTTTACCCTATTTTTTACATACAGGTGTTCCTTTCTTCTTTTATGCATATGTGCAATTATCTGAATATTACTACTTCAGCCTTAGAAATACAGTCATGTGATCAAGCATTAAAATCATTGACAACATCCTTATTCTTCATCCTATATATAAAGGTTGAAACTGTTGAATGAAAGAACACTAGGAAAATAATACTTTTTAATTACAAAAATATCAGTAGATGTAAAGAAGAACTGAGAAAAAAGTAAGTACACTCAGAAACTTGTAATGTCCCTTTAACAGAACTTTCTTTCTTTTTGACTTACTTGATGAAACCAATCTAGTGAAAATTTTGAAAACTCCCCCATGCAAAATTAATTCAGTTGCAAGATGTTTGTGTGTCTCCTTTAATGAGCACCCAAATTAAAGCTTCCTCATTTGCTTCTCTTGCAGCTTTTTCTTAGTGTACAAGCTGATGTGCTTCAGATAGATATTAAATTAGAAGAATCATTTCTGGTTCAACCTTATACAGATAGCCTTACATTCTTATTTATTACTTTTTGATTTGATGCAGAAATCACTGCAAGGCCATGAGACAAGAAACCAATTCCAAACCATATCATTTTCACCACCATGCTTCACATGGTTGTATGAGGCTTTCAGAAAGATTAAGCTAGTCCACATAACTAGATCCCCAACAAGAACCTGCCCATGTGTTTAGTTATGCTAATAGAACTGTGCAGGGTCCTCTGGCCATTGCTAATTGTGGTGTCAAGCAATCTGTTTAAAAGTGAGACTTGCCTTACAACCAGGATTTATGATAGATATGACAAGATTACAGCAATCTGGGCCCCATGGGACACATGCCTTCTATCAGCCACTAATATGTTTCAATGAGTGTATGCTAACACCCAACTAGCCCCTATAGTCCCTCATATTATTCCCTCAGGGGTAACTTCTCCCACTTACTTACCATATGTCTACCGTTTGTTTTTTTTTTCTTCCAGTGTATTCACTCCACCTTTCTCTTTTCTTCTCTACCTTCTCTTTCTCTTCCTTTTTTTCTTTTCTTCTCTATCTGATTTACTAAGAAATTCCCGGTTTAGATTATGATACTGTTGGAATTGTTTATTATACGAGAGGAGATGTATAGAAATAACCCTCATGAAAGGACTTTGTGCTTCGTTGTATTTTATGATGGAGTTATTTATATGCTATTTACCTCTCGCTATTATATGTTATTACAGTTCTTTTTACATGTTTCTTGGTTGTTTACCTATCCTTTATATCTTAATGCTTGTTGTTTGTTTGTTATTTGGAAACTCAAGAAAAATAGAATTTTTCAACAAAAAAAAGTGCAATACTCCAGTACTTCATCAGATGTACTCCTGTTATCAATTATTATTTATTATATATATATATTTATTTATTATTACCTATCTTATCTTAATTCATGTTACCAACCTAGCCTGCTTCTGGCTCATCTTTGTTTATTCTCCATCTACTACTGTATTGTCCCTGGCTTGTTCTTTGTCTGCAATGACAGTCTGCTGCTATAGTGCTCTTCTAGTTGCTGGCCCTGCCTTCCCTGACTACATCTCTGTCCACCATATTACTACCAAGTTGCTAACCAGCTGTTGCTAACCATACTTCTTCTGTTTAGGATCTTCATCAACTGACAACAGTCTTCCTGAGTTTCTGTGACATTGACAGAGCTCCTGATAGTACATCAGTGCCATCCATATTTATTTATGTTACTCTTGTCTTTGAACCACTGTCCATCTACCCCCGTGTGCTTGGACTGGAGAGGCCATCTTTGTCATCTCATTCTCCTCATCAGAATATGGGACAGATGTTATTCTCATGAAATTCAGTCTTCATTTTGAACCAAACATTTCTAATCTCACTGTAGCCAGACAACTTCATCTATATTTCATAAGTCTACTGCACATTGTTCAAGATGGCCTTTGTCTATACATGGAGTTACCTTTAGATCCCACAGTTAAGTTTTAGGACTCTTGGAGATTTCTTTTTGTATCAAACAATCGATCTTGGGATAAATTTGTTGGGACATCTAGTCCTGGACAAAGTTACAATCATTTGAAATCTACACCACTTGTAAATTATTTTGCTTTTAGTGCAGTAATTGGTTTCAAATAATCTGTCAATCTTTAAAAATCCATTGCCAAACAAAAGCTACAACTTTCTTTCTCTCTGCCTTAGTGAGGTCATTTGGTGTTGACATGATGACATCAGACACATTAATACCAAAGGGAACACCAGGCTCCTCATATCTGTGGTTTAAATAAAAAAAATCCACTACCTTTCTTTTTATTTCTCTTGATCACCTGTGCATATATGGTTTTATATGGGATATGCTGGTTTTTAGTATGTTTATTTCCATAGTGGTTGATGGATTCATGTCTTTTTTCAATCTATGTAACTGTGTAAGTATATTCCCTTATTCTCCACTATATTCAGCACCTAATCTGGAACAATGAATTCTAATCTCATATATCTGAAGTAGTAGTAAATATTGTATATATTTTCACGTGACAAATCTTGATATTCTCTAATTTAGGTTGTGAGAATAAATACAACATTTTAATTGTGTTTGTCATTTGTGCATAGTCTTTCTCTATAGGAATTAGTTTGAATATCTATTGTTTGCTTGTTCAAATACGCAAAAATCAATCATTTCCATGAGGTGTACTTACTTTTCACAGTGGGAACGGCAGTAGTGATATATGATGGTGATCAGTTAGAATCCAGCACAGCAGTTTCCATATCTTCAATTCCCCACCACAAGAAGAGAACTTTAACATCCAATAATATAAGTAAGGAGCTGAATAGAGTGGAAAATATGCAGCAGCTCCCATGGGGTTGAATGAATGAAAATCAACCCAGTCTGTTTATTTTATATCATATTTAATTTCTTGGGTTCTTCTTTGGCAAGTATTCTCTCTTGTGAATGTGTGAGGTGGCCCTTTCTATAGTTACTAATTATTCAAACAGGAGATGGTAATGTCATTGCCTGTATTCCTTATGAAATGGACAAAGTTGGTGTGCACATGGCCGCCAATAAGAAGGTGCTAAGGGGACTTGGATGAGCAGCCTAGGAGTTTGACAGAAGGAATTGGCCTGGCAGGTTTACAGAAGTCTTTTCAGTGTTTGGTCACTCATCTCAGAATCTGTGTGATCTACAGACCAGGTGCCAGGTTATGTCTAGTTACCTCTTTTAGTCTGTTTCTCACCCTGGTTCTGCCAAGTCTAAATACACCTTCCTGTTATGCTGGTAAGTGCAAAATCAATATAAAAGCATGAAGAGTAAAGACTCCATAAATCAAAACATTGATATCACTATAAATGTCAGTTAGGTAACTTGACACGTATCTTTATTTTGACATGTACCTTTATTCTGTGTGGGGATAAGAAAAAAAATTCAAAGGTTCTATTAACCTAAAATTTCATTTTCACAATTAACTTTTGATTTTGATTAACTTTTTAAGAAAGCTACTGTACTCAAAAAGAGGAAAAATAAATGCAAGAACCAAGAACACTATATTACATAAAATAGACTAGCCTAAATATATCTCCATTCCCCCACCTTCAAACCACTGTTAAAAAAATGATGGTTGATGTTTTTTAATATGTAGGTGATATAACATGAGTCGACCACGTTGTACATGATGTTTTAAGTAGGTAAGTACTTTTTAAGTAAGTGATCAGTAATAATAAAATAGAATAGTATTGCATTAAAATCATTACCAGTGGCCAGTCTCGTAAATGACTAGAGAAGCATTGACCAATATAAAAAAAAAACATGCTTGAGTTGGCTTTCCTACGTGCAACACCACACAATGTGCAGGAACCTCAACGGCTTGTTGGTCAGCCAGATATCTTTTATCTTTAGACTTTGGTTTCGGACTATTAGGTCCTGGTTCTGAGACAAAAACTGCTGCATGATACTTCAACTGATGTTCCCTTTGCAAGATGTTCGGTGTTAACCCACTTAGAAGTTGGGGGAAGAAAATTTTAATAGGAAAATATGTTTTTATGTGCATATGTTTTGAGTGTGTCCTGCCATTCCAGTATGGTTGCATCCTTGTGCTCTCTTATCTCTTGAAAAAGCAGCATCAATAGCTGTGAAACGCGTTGAGTAAGACAGGCTCTGGGGACTATATATGTAATTGTGGGCTAATTATAAGCACAAACCAGAGCCTTGGGAGTTTTGTCATACATTTTTTTATTATACTTTTTGATCTGTATTGTCTATGGCAATTGGATTAATGGAGTTTATATGGTATATTGATTTTATGTTCTGTTTTTACTGCTTGTAAATAAAGGATTACCATTTTAATGTGGAGTATTCTGATGTCCAGTAATTCCAAGTTTCTTCATGAAACTGTAAATCTTTTTTATTGTTGAGTTTAAGCGTATATACTGGGATTGGACATGAGCCATGTAAGCGTATACTGTACATAACATTGTCCAATGGTTGGTTATGTTATACATATGTACATGTAGTGTTTTATCCCAACTCATAACACAACTGTATTATTTACAATATTTGGCCATGTGATGATTAGGTACACATAGTGGTCTATGTAATTAAAAAAAAATGTAGTCATGTCAGGACAGTTTCTAAAGATGGCCATATTTTATTGGTTGATGTATACAGCAGGGAGTTACACCATGTCTGTATTGAAAACATTCAAACAAATCTGTTGCACCTTTGGCTTAGTGATAAAAATGGAAAAAGAGAGCTGAAACTATCAAATAAACAGAGAACATGTTTTAATTTTCAAAGAGTTCCCCCCGTGCTATTGAAAAAAGATGCTGTTGTCTTTTTGATGTCGTTGTCTATTTAATATCTACAAAAAAATCATCTATCCACCCAGAAAACCTGATTTTAATCAACCTGTTCCCTTTGCCTTAATCATTCTTTCAAATGTTCCTCCAGCTGGAAGCTGTGTCGTCATGCTTCCATAGTTGAGAATGCCACAACAACATGTTCAGTTTCATGTGAGGATCACAGGCTTGGAGGGCCGCGTTAAAGCCTAGGCAATATTTTGTCGCTTCTCACAGTACAGCACTCCTCCCGTATTCCTTTGAGGCTCCTGGTTTCAAACCACAGCTCTGTTCCCCTGCCAACTCCTTAGAAGTGTTTAGTGACTAGAAGACTGCTGCCTGCTCTACTCAGAACCTCACACTTCATTTTTTCCAGATCCTTGCGAGCAGCAGCAAATATTTCACCAGCCGGGCTTGCTGGCTACCACCATAAATCAGACTTAGGACCCAAAATAATATCCAGGCCTGTCAAGGTATTAAGCTTTTATTCTTAGACGGGATCCACGGGTAAATGAGGGCTTGTGTTTTCCTTAAGAAGCATAGGGAGAGGAGAAGGATTATGTTTGGCCCTTGGCCAGAGAGAAAAAGATAAAATGCAGAATGGACGGTGACTGGTTTGAAGGGATTTGAAAAGGACTTAAGCATGAAAAAGTGGCTTTTCTTATAGAAGTTTCAGTGAAATATGAAACCAGGTCTGAATCTCATAAAGAGTTTGACATTGGCTGTTCACGGGAAAAGCATTAGAAAAATGAGAGGGGCAGAGGTTGATGGTGGGGAGACTGATATACATGAAACCAACTTTATGCAATTAACTCTTAGGGATCACAGCAAAAAGTCAACCCAAAACTAATATTCAGATTGTATATAAAAGTGGCATCACTGGCCAGACATCCATGTTCTCCATAGGCAAGCGAGCTTGTCTTTTTTAGTTCAAAAGTCTCAATAAACTGTAATAGAGTGTCCCTAAAATGGCAGGAAAAGTGTTTGATGGCAGGTACTTAGCGCCTCTAATGACATATTACCTGTCATAATGGCTCCAGGGAAAAGAAAGTTGTCATTTGTGGTATAGGTTTTGGGGAAAAAAACAGGTAATAAGGTACTTACCCCGCCAGCGATCCCGCATCGTCCTCGCCCGTGGGGACCCCAGGGATCGCGGGAAGCGTAGAGGAGACTGCTGCAGCAGGTAGCGCGGCCGGGGCCGCCACTACTCTGTTTGCAGTGTGTCTTCCCTCTCTGGCAAAGGGATCCGTTCTGGCCGGACTACTGTTCGGCCGAACGGCATCCCCAGCCCCCCTGCAGATGTGCACAGTGCTGCACGTGCCCTCAGCATTCCTGCCGGCGTGCACAGCACGGGCCAGGGGTCCTGCTGTAAGAGGACGGGGCATGTAGAGTTTAAATTTATTATTCAGTATGTTTCTTCCAATCCAATAGCGCCAGGTGGCACAATATGATTGGGCCCATTTAATGAGACCCTGTCAATAGCACCCCTTACCACCAGCGACCCGGTTGGAGCTTGCATTTGAGGCTCCCACCAGTCACGCCACAAAATTTAGTTGAGTGCCTCCTGGAGATGGCAGGGGAGTTACAGGCACTCCCAGGGTAGGGTTGAGGCCCGAATTCATCTATTTCTGTGGTGCCAGTGAAACCTCCAATCCTATTACCTGACAAATTTACAGGGAACAGACAGGACTTCCCCAACGTCCGGGACTCCTGTCTCCTATATTTCCAGCTCCACCCAATTGCCTCAGGGACAACTCGCCAATGCATCAGAGTAGTCATCCCTCCCCTAAGGGGTGAGTCCCAGAGGTGGGTATTTAACTTGCGGCCGGAAGACCCTGCTTTCAGCTCAGTTGATGATTTCTTTTCCACCATGGGGGTGATTTATGATAACCTGGACCTGACTTGAACTGAAGAGATGAATCTGGAGTACCTATCCCAAGGGAGACACCCTGTGAAAGAGTATGCGTCGGAGTTCCGGCGCTGGGCCACTAGTACGCGTTGGGGGGACACAGCTCTTCTCCATCGCTTTCGTCAGGGCCTCATCGATCAATTCAAAGACCTGCTGTGGTCTCCTCTCTCCTACCACCCTGGATCTTGCAGTACAGCAGTCCATCAGCATTGATCGACGGATCCGGGAACGCCGCCTGGAAAAGGTCACCCGTGGAACCAGGGGCCATTCACTTCAATCAGTTCTCCACCACATGCAAGAATTCCATTTTCTTTCCCTGATCCTGAGGAGCCCATGGAGATTGCTCCCGCTGGCCTGCAAGGGGGACTCTGCCTCTATTGTGGTGATCCCCGTCAAAGGGCAAGTACCTGCCCTCGCAAAGAAGCTTGAAGATTACAGTTTATCGGTGGTGGAGAGGAGAGCACCTCAGACCCCCTAGCCCAGCCTCAACGTCGTCTCCTGGTTCCAGCTACCATGTCTTGGGACGGAAAGACCCACCAGGTTCTGGCCTTCCTTTATGGTAACCTCCTAGACCAGGATCTCGCTTCTGACCCTAATGGAAGACCTTTTCTCTCAGGTCAACGGGGCTCGATTCTTCACTAAGCTTGATTTGAAGGGGGCCTACAATTTCATCCGAATTCAGAAGAGAGATGAGTGGAGGACCGCCTTTACCAACAGGTATGGGCAATTTGAATACCTGATAATGCCCTTTGGTCTGTGTAATGCCCCCGCGGTCTTCCAGGAGTTCGTAAATGATGTATTCCGGGAATTTCTGGGGAAGTTTGTGATAGTTTACCTTGATGACATTTTGATCTATTCACCTGATCTTCTCATCCACAGAACCCAGGTGCGCCAGGTCCTCCAGAAACTCCGGGAGAACTGTCTCTATGCGAAATTGGAGAAGTGCGCCTTTAAGGTACGTGAGGTTGCTTTTTTGGGGTATATTTTGTCGGATCACAGGTTGGCCATGGATCCAACCAAAGTCTCAGCAGTACTGGAATGGCCGCAACCCACTGATCTCAAGGGTCCTCAGCGCTTCCTGTGCTTTGAAAATTTTTACAGGAAGATTATCCAGAACTTCTCCTCCATAGTCCACCCTCTGACGAACCTTACCAGGAAAGGGGTGGACTCCTCAAGGTGGACTTCGGAGACCTGCAAAGCCTTCAAAGCACTGAGGAGGGCTTTCTGCTGTGCACCCATATTGGTGCATCCAGTGCCCACTCTCCCGTTTATCATAGAGGCGGATGCTTCGGAGATTGACATGGGAGCAGTTCTCTCCCAGTACTCTGGGGAACCAGAGAGATTGCACCCATGTGCCTTTTTCTCCCGAAGGTTCTCTGCAGCTGAGCGTAATTATGACGTGGGCAATAGAGAACTTTTGGGGGTAAAGTGGGCATTCAAAGAACAGAGGCATTGGCTGGAAGGGGCGGAACATCCCGTGAGGGTTTTTACTGAGCACAGGAACTTAGAGTAATTGAAGGGGCTAAACGTCTTAACTCCCTTTAAGCCCCTTGGGCCCTGCTCTTCACGAGATTAATTTTCAAATTAATTATAAGCCAGGGTCAAAAAACGTTCCCATTGTTTCCCAGAGGCCGCTTGTCTTCCGGATCTGTGCCCCAGCCCTATTTTGCCTCCACAATGAATGGTGTCTGCCCTGCAGACCCCGCTGTTACTAGAACACCTGATGAACCTCTTGCCCCCTGCAAACGAGCCACCCCTCTCGAAAACCTGAAGGGCGTCTGTATGTACCCCTCCATCTTCTCCTGACAGCATGTTTGGTGGCCCCACATATCAATAGATGTTGAATCTTATGTTCGCTCCTGTCCAGTTTGTGCTCAGTGTAAATCGTCCCGTTCCTCCCCCTCAGGCACTCTGCTTCCTCTGCCCATTCCTTTGGCTCCATGGACCCACATATCCATGGACTTTATCACGGACCTTCCACGGTCCTCTGGGTTTTCAGTAGTCTGGGTGGTGGTAGATCGCTTTAGCAAACAAGCCCATTTCGTACCACTACCCAAGCTGCCTTCAACCAAAGAATTGGCCGATTTATTTGTTTTCAATGTATTCCATCTTTATGGGGCTCCAGGGAATATTGTTTCGGACGGGGGGGGGGTTCAGTTCGTGTCATGGGTCTGGAGAAAGTTTTGTGCCCAACTGGGCATCAAGCTGTCCTGTTCGTCAGGGTTCCACCCCAAGACAAATCGCCAGACCGAACGGACCAACCAATGGATGGAACAATATCTCCGGAGCTTGGATGCCAAGAGAAATGGGTAGACTATCTCCCCTTTGCGGAGGTGGAATATAACAATGCAGAACATTGTTCCACCAGGATCTCTCCTTTCATGTGCATTGGGGGTCGGAGTCCCAAAGTTTCCTCTCTGTTGGGTGCAACCTCTGATCTTCCAGCTCTTAATGATTAGGTAGAATGTTGCTGATCTGTTTGGAACCAGGTCCAATGTAATCTCATAAAAGTAGTAGCCCAGCAGAAAAGGTTTGCAGATTGCCATAGGTCCCCTGAGCCCCAGTTTCGATCTGGTTTGGGTGTCTACCCACAATATTCCTCTCCACCAACCCTCAACCAAGTTAGGACCAAAGTTTATTGGTCCGTTCCCCATATCGGAAAGGATAAATAGAGTAACTTAAGAGGTTAGGCTCCAAAATTCCTTAAGCGGGGTGGTCCTGAGGCCCCTCCTGAAGGTGGGGTAGTGTAAGGTACTTATCCTGCCAGCAACCCCAGGGATCGCGGGCAGCATAGGGGAGACTGCTGCAGCATGTCTCCTCTCTCTGGCGGAGGGATCCGTTCAAGCTGTACTACTGTTCGGCTGAACGGCATCCCCAGCGTCCCTGCAGACGTGCACAGTGCTCCACACGCCCTCAGCATTCCTGTGGGCGTGCACGGCACAGGGTGGCCAGGGGTCCTGCTGTATAAGGTGCTTGCGCTACTTTGGACATTTGAAGTCTGCTGCCTCTTTTCTGCTCTGAAGCCGTCTGGTTATCACAAGCAATGTCCCTGTGATATGTCACAAATGTTAAAGTAAAAATTTTGAATGAAAAGTGAGGTGCATACCTCACCAAGATCACAGTGCAAACTAAGGTGGATAGCTCATCCATACCACTTGGGTAATTGAGATGGATACAGATCAGCCAGACCATAGTAGAAGGTAAGGTGGATACTTCTTTTAGACCACAATGGAGGAAATGGTAGATACCTCACGAAGACCACTGTGAAAGATGATATGGACACTTCATCCAGACCCTAGTAGAAAGCAATATGGATACTTTATCCATATTACAGTGGAAGCCATAGGAGAAACCTTATCCAAGACTACAAGACCATGCTGAAGATACTCTATAGGCGCGTCCAATCAAATTTGCATGATCATTTTGTAACATATTGTCCCATGACTTGGCTCAGAGGGTCTTGGATTGGGTTTATAAAGCACCCAGGCTAAAGCACTTTGTCTGTTAAGGGCTCCAGGGAACTGTGGTAGTCTGCCAAACAGTTGGCTTTTATGAAAAAACTAGTGTTAAGGGCCCTGGAGCCAGACAAAGAAGAATTGGGAGGGATCCTTAGCCACCCAATCCATAGCTGGGTCCTAACCCTTACTTGGAAAGCACAGATGCTTTATTTAAGTATTTGACAAGAAAATTGACATGAAAATTGGCCCATGTATTCTGGGCTTCAGAAACTGTATTTGCATCTTCTCCTCAACTCCATCTATACTCTAGTGAGCACTGAAAAAGACAACGCAGTGCCACATCACCCACCAAAGTAAGGATTTATTGTAAATTTTATCTTTGGGGTAAGGAACAAGCAGCTCTGCTGTCCTTTACTCCTGATCAGTGGCTGAGCCCTTAAGATTGTTATGTACAACACATAACCAATGATCCCACTAATGTATACCTCTTTGAGGGTGTAGCAGCTGCAATGGAAAGAAGTGGAGAGTGGATTGGGTGGGCAATATTCATTTATTGTTGGTGCTGTCAGTTCAGGTCAAGGCAACCAAATAGAACCTCTCACACTGATTTTTTTCTTTACTGGGACCAACAGAGGAAACAACAATTACAGAAAACCCCAAGCAAGTATTTCAGAATTAGGTCAGTAAAGCTTTCTTTAATTTCAGCAATATCTTAAAGTGTTGTTGTTTTTCTTTACATTCTGCTCAGTAAACCTAGCTTCTGATAACAGTAAGACCCATCATGGCTTCCAAACCTTAAAGCTTTAAACCTTACCTAAACTTCCCTTTTATGACAACCCTTTTATGTAAGGTAAAAATTATTTTTGTAAAATAATCCCCCTTTTTTAACAAGAAAAAAAGGTACAGCACCGCTGCCTAATTCTCGATCGCCTGGGCGGTCAAGAATGAATGGCAGCGCAAAGCCTCCCGACATTCCAACACCAGGCATCCTGGGAGGCTTGTGGCCACTCCTTCTGCCTTCTACCTCTTGAGAGCCTTTTTGTGCAAGGAGAAAAATTTGCCAATCTCATGCATGTGCAGTGAGATCGGCAAATTTTTTTTTTCATCCTACGTCAACCGATCTCACACCTGGGCGGCGCCAGAGCAGATACTGGGACAAAGCGGGACCCCATGCAGGAAACCCCGGAGAGACCGGACTGCCCTGCGAGATTGAAGTTAGGTGTGTTTTTTTTTTGTTGCAGTTTTGAGTTTAGTTTCTCTTTAACCATTCTATCCAGCACAGAAAACAACACTTTTGATTTGACATACACTATATGTCTCCAGTAAATACCAGTTTTAGATGGATAAACCCTTTGACGGAATGAGCTGTCAAGCCTTTCTCAATCTACTATAAAAAGTCACTTCATGTAGGGTCTTTCACTCAAAGCGCTGTCGATGTCATGGATTTCCTAATACAAGACTACTAGTTTTCCGTTCTTCAATTGTGGTTTTAAACCTTTTTTGAAGAATCCCAGGTGAGGCTACCAGAGTCAAATGAGCTCAGCAACAAACTTAGTTAGGGAATTATGTAGTAATGTATCCACAGAAACTCAAACAGTAAATTGAAAGAAAAATTAAATTAAGCCATTTTCTCTCTGGGTATTTTTTTGATGCTGTTTTGACTTTTTCTACTAAATCAGATCCAAATCCCATTCACAAAGCCTGCATATTTGAAAGGTCATAGTTTCTTGCTGACTAGGAAGAGGCAGTCTCATTTTTTCTAATCCCTGTAACCCCAAATCCTCCACAGACCTCTGCAAAATACAGTAGTTCTAGATGAATCAACATACTGTCTAATATAAAATTCATGTAGATACTGGAGAAGTAAGGGAAGTTCTGTTTAGCAGTTGACAGCAAAGAGTTTATTTAACAATGTTTAATTTTTTTTTTCACTGTTTTGTCATTTTGATCTTCACATAATTGGCAAAGACTGGCTATACAATTTATCTTAGAGACATAAGTATTTTACGCTTGAGTGGAATATTAATAATAATACTACAGGTTGACAAACGAAAATCCAGCCATTGATAATCCAGTTCTTTCAGTTTCCCAGCATGAATTTCGGAGCGCATTTTCAATACAGGGACTGTAGTACACAGTTTGGCCATTGATGTTTTGATGGCGCTGTTCTGCAGAAACAGCTATTAGGTCTTGCTTGCTACATTAAATACACGTTGAGACGTCTCTGCTGCCTGCTCTCTGGAACTGTGCCAGATGTGTGGAGGTAAGTATAAAAAAAAATCCGGAATTTTCGAAAATCCACAGGTCTGAAGGTTGCTGGATTTTTAAATGTCAACCTGTATAATGATATCAATGCATTTCACAAATCAACATTCTTTTCATCTTTTTCATCTTCATGACTAAGGCAGTGACAAACTGCTATGTAGTTGGTATTGGTGTCATGACTGATAAATAGAATTTACACCCCCAATATCCAGCTTTCCTTGCACAATTCAATACTTCTTCTGCTTTACCCTCTTTATGAGTTATTTACCCCCTTGGTTGACCCAAACCAGGCTAACCTGAAAATACCACTGACCGTCAGCCTGTGAACCAGCACAAAATGAGATCTGGGTTACATGGGTATCAGAGGTTTTGAATGCATGCCAGATACTTCTTTGTTGTGCTCAATACTTTGCCAACAATAACCTCTTTATTGCTAGTTCTATCAAAGTGTTGACACAAATACCTCTTTTACTGCCTAGACACACCTACCTCAACCTGGCCATAGCCAAAATTTTGCCATCTTCCCCTAAAAGAATCCGAGAAATGCACCATAGTCAAATCCCCATGCGAAGAGCCATGGCAAAGACTGGGCGTTCCTTGGTTCAATTAGCAGGATCACTGGGGTGAAGTCAAAGTACACTTATTCAGGTCAATGAGTGCGGGTTCTTTGAATTGTTTAAGATTCAGATGGGCACATATTGGAGATTTTTTTTTTCATTTATTGGCTGCATATATGAAAAAAAATATTATCCTTCACACACACAGCTAATAACCAAGTTTAGAGTAATTATCTTACTATTTCCTTCTCCAAATGTAATTAACATTCAAGGCTAAGGCATTCTCTTTCAGGGTTTTACAAAAGTTTACTCAAAGTTTAAGAGAAAGGCTGAAGTAAGATTTGGAAACTATCTCCCAAAGCAGAACAGAGGAATTAGATTGTATCTCTCGGCTACACAAAAACTGTTATTTCAGGAGTTATTTACATGTTGATGAGATTCCTCCGTACAAGCAGTTGACAAGACCTTGATCTCAATCCATCAATTTACTGGCAGCCAATGTAAACCCTGCAGCGTCTCTCTGGCGGGCTCATTCCAGCTCATTCTCATTCACAGTATGAGCCATCCAAACAGTTGGCTTAAAATGAGGCTTTCTTTGTACAGTGAATTAGCATAATCTAGTCTTGCAGACCAGAACGTCTTCTGGAAGTTGACCACAGATAGTTTGACAGAAATATATGCAAAAGATTTGGGGCAAGAGATATACAACTGACCACTCGGATGGATGGTTCAAGGGCAGGACAAAGTCAATGTTGTCCATTTTGCTTAGCACATCAAAATCTTGATTTTGTTTTAGGCTGTTATATGCCCTATATTTTAATATTTTTTGCCCTTGTTTGGAAAATCTGTTATGTTAGTGTTAGGAGATGCTTACCTGAATGGCAATCTCATGCTGTGTGCCACTACGGTATACCACCCTGTTTATTCTGTCTGGCGTTGTCACTTGCAGGAGAACAAAGAAATAGCAGAAACCCCTGCTTCCCTTTAGCCGTGCAGCTTCAGATGTATATTATCGGCATCCCCAGCACACATTCTGAGGCTGTGCACAGCTTAAGGGGACTTTAGGAGCAGATTAGTCCTTGGTTCTATTCTGGCCTGCCGTCGATAGAATTTTATAGTCTTTTTGTTCAGTCCTGAGTTGCGTGTTGTATCATTAAACTGGGCTGACCTGTTGCTTGTATGGTAATTGTTAAAATTTGTTGACCATGCTTGTTTCTGGCCCGGCGATTGTATGCTGCCTGGGCCGACTTTGTGCCTGTGTCACCGACTCTGCTTTGTCTCTACCCTTGGATACCTCCTCTGGTGGACTGATTACCTGTTTATGACCTTTAGTTCTGTATTCTGGACTTGCCTCTGCTAGAATCCTTTGTACTGCATTATAGGTGGGCTCCTGGTCATCTGTCAGTCTTTCCCCAGGCGCCATGCCTTGGGCACCGAAGGGAACCATGTGCTGGGATAGTGCAACTAGCCTCCTGAGGCTGAGCAGGGGCCTGTTATAAGGGAACAGTGCAGATTGAAGGACTGATGATCATTGGTGCTGGTGATCATTGGTGCTGGACCATGGCCTTACAGTTTGAGGATTATTTATTCAGTTGAATTGTAGTCTACCAAGGGTACATTATTGCATTTCCATATTATATGACTGTCTAAGATGATGATTATATTTCAGAACAGTTTTACAGATCTGATCCCCAGCGCTGCTGAATCCACACAATGATAACCTCTTAAGACATTTCATGGGTGGATAATAAAAGGACTTATACTAAGGATACATTTATAAGAGGTGTGGCTTAAAAATTACATACCTATGCATAATGTAAGTAGATGTTGCAAAGTAGAAATTGTGCAGTGGATTTAGCAAATAAAAAATGATGCCAAGAATATTTTCCATAATCCAAGAGATGTGGTACCACACAGTATTTGTGCAGTGATAGTAACATATGCTGTTGGTTCATACTCAAGTCAATGTTTCATATTTTACAGCACTACAGAATAAATCTATTCCAATGTTAGAAATGTTACTGTGTGTGAAGTAAAATGCATATTGATTCAACTCTAGATAATGACTACCATGTGCAGGAAGCTGACTTTAGTGAGACTGTGTGTTTCTGCAAATGAGCAGAGTTGATGTGTTTCTCTGCAGAACAGTCCCTCCATTTTCAAAAATGGCCCATACCACTAAGTGTTTAATGGAATATTACACTGGTAATATTAATTATGGAAAATAAATATTTAGCTGACACATTCATATTTTCCAATCACAGTAAAATGCCCTGTCAATTGCAAGATTTTGGCACCTAAAATAATGCCCCCTTGAGCATTAGTTATTTTTTTTACCATTTCATTATATCACCAATGTTCCATGCCTTAGCAAAATGTTGGGAAGCCCAGTTCCATACTACATTTTTATGTATAGCAAAGGAGTATTAAAAAAAGAAAATAAGGCTGCACAAATCACTTCCATCTGTAGCTGTACCCTGCAGAACCTTTTTGTCACTTCAAGATGTGGTCAAGGACACCCAACATTGTTTAACCTGAAAGAGTGAGAACATTCAATGGGTGTAGCTCTCCTCATTCACACTGTAAAAGCTGTCCAACTTGAACAAGAGAACCCTGTGACTCCACATGACCAGCCTACATAATTCTCCATAAGGTAAATGTAATGCATGAAAAAAATATGTCAAGGCATATAACACAAAGCCCAAAATTGGGTTTTAAGGCCTGAGGAAGAGTTGCGCTTGTGGAACTTTTAGTCGACCTCCATAATGACAAGAGGTCATCGTTCACCTTTAGAAAAGAACAAAGACACATAAAACTGTAGGAAACATTTTATTTTTTGTATAATTTATAAAGCCTAACACAAAAATGTTGTCTCTGATTTGGATATGAATCCAAAGGTTTCAGTATTGGAATACAAAGAAGTTGATGATTTGTCTACTCTTTGCTGGAAGAGTGGTGAGTACAGAACCCCGGACACTTCCCATTGTCTGTGCCAATCTTCAGAAGACCAGCAAACAAGTAGTTTGTGTTTCCTCTGGGATGTTAATAAATATTTACACATTCCTTGGTCAATCAGCCTGACCTCCTACTTGGGAACCCAACATTTGTAATGTAATGAGACACTGGATACGTCTTTTCTGCATAAAGCATGGGAGATACTAAGCTGTGCGAAGTGTGTCCATGGGGCTGCTTAAAATTCTGGTCCCAAAAACAGATGCTCATGTCTGAAGCTAGAGACAGTCTGGAGGACTCATTGTCTTACTGTTAAAGGTCCTGTAATCAGAACGCTTATCAGTTATTGAAATCTATCATCAATTAGCAGCATGGACATTTTTAAAGAAAATTACATTTACAAAAAAGAAAACTCTCAAGGCAAAAAGGTTTGGATGGCAAAACATTATTTTAACAAGTTAAAGTGGTAAAGTAAACCTGTCATGATGGGAATATGAAACTATCACTCACTTTTTATAGGTTGCCCATTTCTTGGCTATCATACTTATCCTAGGGCTTCATTATTCAGTAAGTTATTGATCCCAAACAAGCATGGAGCCAAGTGTAGTTTGAATTTCTTTTTACCTGTTCTGGGTTATGAATGAATTGTACTGTGGATTGTCCTGTCCTACCGAGATGTTACCTTGGAATGTGTGGGGGTGTGATGGGACACCCCTAACTTGATAGGACTGAGATAGGTCCCCCAATTTTTTATTGGGGACAATTCTGACATTGTTGAACTCTCCAATTGAAAATTTTCCTGGCTTCCATGTTGATCCCCTAGGTGCAAGTATAACAGGACATGAAAATTCTGACATTAATTTACATGCCGGAAATCAAAAATTTTAGGGTTCTAAGGTTCAGTCAGGCAATTTTTTACATTAATGTGGCCCTGAAAAAAGGGTAAAGCAGTAATAATGACATTTATGTCCATATTCATTTCAGGGGTATCAAAATTTGTAATTTGAAACATATGTACCATGATTCACCTGAAATCAATGTCTGGGAAAGGTCACATTCACTGCTTCCTAATATACACCGTAGTGCAGCCAGGGTTCTGTGGTACCCTAAGATTCCTCCAAAGAATACCAGGTTGTCCTTGATATGTTCCTAATCGATCTTCCTTCTGCTTAATTGTGGGCCAACGTCACTTGGCAGAGCCACTGGCATGACACAAATGATCTTTTTAGCAATCTTTTTTCATTCTGAGCACCACTCTATGGGGGTACTTTACCTTAATGGCCACCAATGTAAAAGGCATTCTTCTCATTGACCTTCAATTAATTATTGGACAGGGGTTCCCATAAGACCTACAAATGTATTGCAAAGATTCCTCTGGGTGAAAAGGTCAAGAACCACTTTTTTGCCTATATTATATTAAAAACAAACTATGCAATGATTTGAAAAAAAAAATATTTGTCATTTTAAACAAGAAAAATATAGATTGTTTATAAAATGTAATAAATGTATACTTTATAAAAAAAATTGTGCTTTGTAG
Source organism: Pyxicephalus adspersus (assembly GCF_032062135.1). Classification (NCBI taxonomy): domain Eukaryota; kingdom Metazoa; phylum Chordata; class Amphibia; order Anura; family Pyxicephalidae; genus Pyxicephalus; species Pyxicephalus adspersus. Next base: position 12,343,629 of record NC_092861.1, on the reverse strand, counting down.
GAATGTATGAACCTTGAGTAAATCATAACTGCAAATTAATTCACAAATTTTCTGTGTACAAATGTGTACATTTTAGGTGAACGCTGGATGATCCTTGGATGCAAACAAAAATACTTAAAATTGAATAAATATTTACCTTATAAAAAACATAATTTCATTTATGATAATACCAGTTTTGTTAATTAACATGATGGTGGAGAAAAAAAATATTTATTATTATTTTGTTGTATATTTTATTCTGTTCTCCTTTTAAACCTATGCACAGACTGTACAGTCCTTACAATAATACTCCCCTGAAGAAGCCTATTTGAGCAAAACACGTCGGGGTCGCATAAAGATTTGTCACACTTATCTCTTCCTCACTAAAGCGCAGACGCCTCTTTCCTGCGCATGCGGCAGTTCTGACGGTGGGCATGCCTCTTGGCCAGCCCTGGCTATTTAGCTAGCTCACACACTGCACCTAGTGTGGCCCTCTGAGGCTATTGAAGCCTTACATTCCTTGAAGAAAGCCTTTCTTTCTAGCCCAGCTCTGATTAGGCCAGATGTTTCCAAGCCCTTCCCAATAGAAGTTGATGCCTCAGTTGGAGTGGGAGCTAGTCTTTTCCAGACCCCCACCGGAGCTTGACGCCCATGTGCGTTCTTTTCACGGACGTTCTCCACAGCAGAGATGAGTTACTCCATTGAAGACAGGGGGCTGCTGGCCAAAAAACCCGCTCTAGAAAAATGGCACTATCTTTTGGAGGGCTCCAATACCTACAGTCAGCTCATCGCCTCAACCCTCTGCAGGCTCGTTGGTCTTTGTTCTTTTCCTGTTTGGTTTTATAACTACCTTTAAATCTGGTTCTGCTAACTCCCACAGGATTCTGAAACCACTGCTGAGCCAGAGTTTATTATTCCACCAGCCCGTATCCTTGCCTTGACCTCTGTTTAGGAATCTGCTGTTCCTCCAGGTAAAACCTTGGTGCCTCCTCATCTCCACACCAAAACATTTAAATGGGTACATAACTCTTAACTATTTGGCCACCCGGGCGTTCACAGAATTTTCACCCTTCTCTCCCGTCTGTACTGGTGGCCCAACCTTTGTAAGGATGTGACAGACTATGTCAAGGCCTGTACTGTATGTGCTCAAACCAAGTCGTCTACTTGTGCTGATCATTTGGGTGGTTTTCCATTGCTTTTACAAAATGCCCCATTTTGTACCCCTTCCAGCTTTACCATCAGCAGCTGGGTTGGTGCCAGTCTTCATTCGTGAAATTTTTAGGCTTCACGATATGCCCACGCATATAGTTTTGTGATCATGGGGTGCAATTTACCTTTTGGAAAGGCTTTTGCAGATCCCTGGACATCTCTGCAGACTTCTCCTCAGCCTATCACCCGCAGGCTAATGGGAAGACGAAGAGAGTTAATCAAGCCCTGGAGAAATTTTTCCGAGCCTTTGTTTCTGCCCACCATGATGACTGGGTAGCACTGCTACCATGGGCGCAGTTTGCCCACAACAACCATGTTAGCACCAGCACCAAAGAATCAATGTTCTACATTGTCTATGGCAAACATCCTCTCCTTCCATCTCCTACACCCTTCTCAATACCTGCACTCAGGGCCCTGCAGAGAGACTTTAACAACATCTGGTCTTTTACTTGTGAGCAACTGAAACGTGCAGCTCTCAGGCACAAGAAGTTTGCTGACTGGCATGCCATAAGGCACCTTTTCTCCAATCTGGAGATAAAGTCTGGCTCTCCACAAGGAACATTCATTGCAAGGTGCCCTCTCTGAAATTTACTCTACAGTTCATCGGACCTTATGCCATGTCTGCCAAGGTTAACCCAGTTTGCTACAAGTTACATCTTCTCCTACATCTCAAGCTGCCCAATGCCTTCAATGTGCCTCTGCTTAAGCTGTTGGTCCTGAACCGCTTTTCTTGTCCCTCTCTGCTGGCTACTCCTGCACCTGATTCTTCTCAGGAATATGAAGTCCATCAAATGCTGGATTCCAAGTTTTCTTGCAAAAAGTTAATGTACCTAATTGATTGGAAAGGTTTTGGCCCTGAGGAAAGATCATGGGTTCCAGCTACAGATGTGTCTGCACCTCTTCTTGCTAAGAGGTTTCCTGTTCGTTTTCCCCCTAAACCCAGAGCCCGGCAGGTGGGGAGGCCCGTAAAAGGGAGGGTAATGTCACACTTACCTCTTTCCCTCTAAAGTGCAGATGCCTCTCTCCTGTGCATGCGCGTAGTTCTGGCGCTGGGCGTGCCTCTGTTTCCAAGCTTTATCAATTTCGTCCAATCTGCTGGCCTATCAGGAACTAGCCTCTTGACCAGCCCTGAAGTTTCTAGTTCTGTGAGCTAGTTCCTGTTCACCTGGTGCTTAATTCAGTGTTTCCTCTGTCCAGCTCCTGCGTTAACCCCTCGATGTCTGTTGGTTCCAAGCCAACTTCCCTGTGCTGTTCCAGTATTCCTGTCGGTCTGTGGATATGCCTGTGTCACCTGTGCCTCCTGTTGCTTCCAGTGTCACCTCTGTTCCCTGTGCCCGCAGTGGCCCCTCTGTCACTGTGTCTGTCTCCTGGATTCCTGGAAACTGACCCCTGGCATGCGATCTTATCTCTCTTGCTTGCTGCCTGCCTCGACCCCGGCTTTCCTTGACTATCCTTCTGTTTTGTGATTTGGTACTGTGTTTTGCCCACCTTGGTGTGCCCAAGGACCGCAACCTGGCAGTAACCAGTGGCAAAACATCCTCACCACTGGAGGCTCTGGAGAAAACCTAGTTACTGCTTGGACTCTGCGCGTTGCCCCTTCTCAGGGCTCACACCACCTCCATGCAAGCCATAGCACCCCCTAGTGGTCCTGTCTCTCCACGCATGACAAGACTGATACGGTTATTCCACGAACTTGGTTAGAAGTGTTGTGTCTAGCAGATATACTCCGACCCCGTGAATGTACAACTAGACTGGATATACGTTCTATGATTAATGTATCATAATTATGTATGAAACCACAATATGTATCAATACATAATCAAGTTTTTCACTAAACATTTCTGAGCGTGAACCTCTTTCCTTTTGTTCTTCCTCTTTAAATCTAGAGGAAAAAAACGATTTTTGTGTTGTCTAACAGACCTATAATTTGACAAAAAAATCAATAAGGAAAAAAAGAAGGTAATAAAAATAATAGTGAACGTTTTAACTACACGTTGAACAAAAATAGGGTACACTACAAATTTTATTTTGTGACTTGTCCCTTATATAGGTGCTAAATACATGTTTCTGGTACAAATCTACTGGTGTCACAGACATGAACAAACACAAAGTTATAAAGCCTACATGCATAACAGTTAAATAAATCAGCAATAATAATAATAATAATAAGAAGAAGAAGAAGAAAAAAAAACAAAAACAAAGAAAAGAAGGTAACAAAGATGTTAAAAAAAAATATTTAGAGTTCACAAAGGGTTAATAAAGTGCTAAAATGTTGATTAAAAAAAGATGTCCGGGTGTGAATAATTATGCTTAAAATAAATTCTTGCAGCTTTTTTTCATAAATAAATGAAGAGAACCCCACTCTCCCAGTGAAATCTTTTGAATATTATGGTACTTTCAAAAATTATTTTTAGAAGGAAGGCTTTTCAAGAAAAGTCTTCTCATTAGCCTTCTCATTAGGGATTAGTAAAGTGATTTTGGGTAAGCTTTGTCACAAAAATTACCACTTGCAAAGTAAACTCTGACCTGTTCAGGCAACATTTGCTTAAAATATTTCTTTTTTGGTTTAGAGGTATATTTAGGATAGTTTTGTTAATGTCATTTATTGTTCCTTGCTTTTTGTGTTTTTGCCTTTTTGTTATTTATTTCATATATCTATAATCTGCAAGTTATTGATTTAATTATTTTTCACTGTGTTGCTTTTTTTCTGGGAAAAACAAAACAAAACAAAAAATATTCTAATGAGATTAATCAGGGGCTGTTTTTGATAAATGAACAGGTCCAGGATAGCTACAATGGGCTTCTCTAATTTCCTTATTTCCCTGCACGCTAAACAATTATAAAAAACATCTTTTTTTTGCCTTTCTCAATGAGTTCCATGCATTTTGTGAAAAATGGCAACATTTTTGCTGACTCTCACTTGTTTGAAAAATGTCAGAGATAAATGTCAGAGATCTGCACATATAGTGTAGATACCAATGCACCTCAATTACAGCACATCAAAACTCACAGGCGGTGCTATATTGCTGAAAATGCTGCAGGTGCACTGGCAGCCCCTTTACAATGAACAGGCTACCCTAATGAACAACAACATATGCTTTGACATGCTCATTTGTGAAAGGGGCCTAATATTCTAGTTTTTGTATTTAATTTGTAAAGGACCAACATATCACAAAGTTGTACAATATATAAGGGGTCTAGATGAGAAGCATGTATAAAAAGTACAAACAAGATACCTTAGTCCTAAAATCAAGAGAAAGTAAACTTCGGTGACAAAGTAAAGCTACTCTGAGCCCACAGTATAAGGCTCAGCCATGGGTATAACACACACCTTAGAGTGCCTGTTTTGGGAAACATTTACATAAGTAGCCATGTTCTCTTCAAATATATAATATTTTAAATACATCACTGCCTGTGCCATCAACATGCCACCCTGCTGCACCCATGCTTCTCTTGTGCCATGTCCACAGATTGAATCTTCTTATTGTCACCCTGCACTGTGGTCAAGCACTGCCACCTACTGCAAACCCCAATGCTCACATAATAAAAGTCAGTTAGTGAAATCCATTGTAAACTATAAACTACTGCAGGTAATAAGAATACCTATATGGAGCCAGATTTATCCTGCTAGGATCTGGGAAATAGTTCATGTCTGTTACTGGTACTGCAGTCACAAGGGATGGTAGTTTGAAAGCCAAATGGTTATTTGGCTGAAAAGATGATACAGATAAATTTGGAATAATCTTTAATATGCTACAAACTAGCTGTATATTCTCATTTAGTCCTGCCAATGGCTATATACAGTAGTATATGGAATATAAGACAACTGGATAGTGTATAGATCAATATATCAGGCAGTTCTGGAGATTGCCACATTTGTGATGAATTTTATTAACATAAAGGAGCTGTGACACACAATGCATCATGGTTTCCTCTTCCTATGTGGCTTGCTTCTAACTTCTGCTCATTTAAAAGAGCTTTTTTTACTCATCTTTTCAAACTTCCCTACCCATCTTTTTCTGTCTCTTAAACCCTGACTACTTCCCACCATTTCATATCCCCCCTCTTATTCTGTGATACTTCCCCCCACCTCTTAGAATGTAAGCAGGCAGGATTTGGGGAGCGTGTTATCCTCTCCCTGTACCATTGTTCCTACCTGTCTGTCATTTGCTACCCCTATTTATTATACAGTGCTGAGTAATATGTTGGAACTAAAACAATACCTAAATAATTACTGTTTTTATAATATTTAATTATGAATAATATTATTAATAATATTAGTAAAGTATTAGGGAAACGTGTTGTGTTTTGTGTTTTTTTAAACAGTAAACTGCAGGACAAAATGCACTGTTTTGGGCCCCTAGGAGCTTTTTGTGCTTTGTTGCAGGTATGCACTGCATGACTTAAATTTCCCATCCAGCAGTAGGATTTCCTGGACCCCTTTGTCACCAATGCTCCCATCTTCTTCCAGTCTTCCTATCAGATTGGAGATATTGGTCACCTTCACTGGCCAAGTTAGGACAATGTGCATGTTCTGTGCATGTGCATGGGATTTGGGCTTGGCTAAGGATGGTAAATGAGCTGCTCATGGGCAACAGAATCCACTTACAGAAAAAAAAGACATATTCAGCAATGCAAAAGGATTTAAATGGCTCTGCAGTGTGTTGTGTATGTGGTAATGTGGGTTGGTTTATTGAAGCTCCACTTTACTATACTGGACCTGTTTTTTTCCAAAAAATGGCCCATAAAAAGCCAAAAACAGGTCAAACAATCATTTAAAACAGCCAAATGCTTGATAAAATAAACCAAACTATCCTAACTATCCCCCCAACCCCACAAAACAATCTCTAAATAAATTGTGTAAAACTTGTTGGTTTCCAATAATGTACAAGTGAATCAAAGTGCCAAGCAAGCAGTGTTTTGAACATTTGTGTAGAATGAGCTTGTGTCATTGAACATTCCAATATACCTTGCAGGATTCCGCCATTGACAGAGAGATATTAGTCCTTCTCCGTCCTCACAGCAATGAATAGAAAATCAAACAGCAACACGACAATAAAGTTTATGAGGTGAGGAAATGTCTATACCTCAAGAATCGGCCTGCTTGTAAGTCTCTGGGGTGTCATTCTTGTGTTTGTGGGCGCTTTATGAGGTATAATACAAGTCTATGGAAACACTGGCCCCCCACTGGTTTTTCATAGGCTGCTCCTTGTTTAATTAGTCAGACGTGTCGGGTCAAATTCTGGCTACTTTTAACTCTTGTTAAAACCCAACAAAAACCCAACAAAACACAGATTTCAGTAATTGGTGTGCAGACTGAGTAGCCAGTTACCTGTATCTGCTTTTACTATTTTGTAGATTTGGCTCTGCAAAGCTCAGTGTATGGAGGAGGATATTTAAGATTTCAGCTACTGGTTAACTGGTTGACTCTAATAATGTTTACCAAATTTCCACTGTTTAGGAAGTTTCCTAAATGCCTGAATTTTCACTCCGGTTTGCACAGCTAGGAATGAGTGATAATAATTTTTCATTTCTTCTATATTTATGTGAAAAAATCTAATGTTCTGGCAAAATGTTGCTATTCTGGTGATATTAATTGGAGGTAATGGGGAACACAAAATTTCTCCTATTTCGCACCCCATAGAAGAAGGTTTTGTAATAGTAGATGACCCACACACCAATTATTTCCCATTCCCTCCGTAACCCTGGCATGTTTATGTGGAGGTTGATGCTGGACCAGGCCACTTTTGGGGGGAATAAAAATTGGAGGAAGGAATTAGGTGGATAGCTGGTTAGGCATAATATATTTGAATGGATATATGAATGGACTGAAAAAAAGTTATTGCTGTGCATTTTAAAAAAAGTATACGAATGCAAAATGCATTGATGAACAAAGTATGAATTACTTCACCAACTGCCTTTAGTAAAGAGAAGGTTTTGGATGTCTTCTTTTGATTTTGGCACAGCCCCTACATCAAAAGACATGACATACTGGCTGTATTATTACTTGCTATATTGTGATTTGTGATAGAAGACATGATATAAAAAAAAAGGTAATTAGATGATATAATCTGTTTTATTATTTTTACTGATGTGATTATTACATTCGTATTTCCTAACAAACAAAGCACTATTATAGGATGTGTACATTAAGTGATATCCCCAAAAGCCTGTTTATTTTTCGATTACATTCTGTTATCAGATAGGGATAAAACACTTTGCCTATTTTTCAAGTCGCCTAACCCTAAGAATATATACTGTATATTAATATAACAATACATTATAGTATTGCCATCTTCCCACAAGTCTGTCATGTAGCCAGTGGCCAAGTCCTTCCAAGGATGCAGCGATAACAGGCCATGGAGCTGTTATCCCTGCAGGATGGCTGCACACAGGTAAGTCTTGCCGATTATGGCAGAAGCTCATCACCCACCAATGAGTTTAGTTACCTTTTCACCTATCAATCCGGTACTGGGGTTCTGTTAAAGAACAGGCACCAAAAACTACAAATTCATATTTAGGAATCTTCCCAATATTTCCTTGGGTCGCACCCCGTCCCTAGGCACGTGCATCGAAAAGGTATTTCTTCAAGATTTGCTCTCGTCCATTGCTTTGTTGTCAGTTTAAGGTCTCTGGTTACATTGTGGCTCTTTTTTCCTTCTTCACAACATCACTAATTTCCATATGACCCTAGACCCCACAATAGATCCTAACAGTCCCGATTATTGCAGGAATGCCTTTTGGGATTCTACTGTTCTATTTGATGGTTTGCCAGTGCACATCATCACCTTATTATTCAATAACGCGGGCATTACTAGGCCCATCCCACGTCTTTGTCATTCTCACCACAGTCTGTATTTTGACTCTAGGTCGGCATGAGTGTCTAAAACTCAAGGGCTATGGAATCCATGGCTATCATTAACTTAATGGTCTCTACGGATGAGAATGGAAACAGAGCATGCACAAGCAAAGCTTTCCACTCTCTGCGGTGAAATTATCACATTGTTTTCATACTCTTAGGTTACCATATACCAAGCTGAGTGATCAGGGTTTGCACTACAGATGCCCAAAGATAGGGCATGCGGCCATCTGACGCTCTATGTGAAGGAAGCCATTGATGGGGTAAGGGGCCAACATAAAAACAATTTTTAGTGAAGATTTAGTGAAATCTGAAGTGAAGATTTAGTGAAACATTAAACTGACATATGACTTCTGAAGGGAAAAGCATTGAATAAGATCCAGCTTCTTGTATATTGAATGGGTATTAGACAAAACATCTGTTATAGCTTGAACTGGATCTGTTATGCATGGGAAGCTTTATTCAAGCGAACCTATCATGACATTTTTAATATTATATATTAGGGCAGATAACCCTTTTATATAAGGATAAAATGTATTTTTTATTTTTTTAATACTTTTTTTAATTTGAAAAGAAGGACTGAATGGGAAACCTGGAGCTTTTTGGGATACATACATCACTTGTTCCAATAGGCTTCAGGCTGATCCATGATTGGGCATGCACAGAAAGAGCTTTCCCAAAATCTAAACATTTTTTTTACTACATTTTATTTTTCTTACATTTTCAGGAAACATCACCTAAACTTGGGCTGCACAGTGCGAGATGAGGTGACAAATGCAGAAGAAGGAAGAAGACGAAAGAAGATGGTGGTGCTCGTTCCTCTATGCCGAAAAGAAAGAAATCAAGGATGGCGGAGAACTAACTGGAATCCGATTGTGGAGTGATTGAGGTTTCTTGAAAAATAAAGGTGTTTTTTTCGTTGAAATAAAATTTTTAATTTAAGGCCTCAGAATAAATTGACACCACTGATTTTGGATACCGAAGAGAATGACTAAATCAGTATTTTTCTTAATGCGACAAACACTGTATGGGGCTATTCATTTTTTATTATGTTATTTTTGGCTGTATTTTACTTTAAAGTAAAGTGAGGTGAAAATGATCTTGTTGAACGTTTTCTCAAAATACTGATTGTCTGACTTTTAGACAGATCAAAGATTTGGAGTATATCTAAAGCTAGTTTTTGGTTCATGGGGGGGTTAGAAAAAACCTTGCATGGTTGTTACTAATGTCTGTGATTCCCCCTAGTTATTAGTCACAGTGATTCCTGTCACCTGTAATGAAAGTGAGGGAAAACCCCAAATTCTGAGTAATAATGAATGGGGATATTTGTTCCAGTGTCAGCCGTGGAAAGTGGAATGTTACTCAATTTGGAGTGTTTTCAATCTGATGCTGTGAATGCTGCTGACATGATAATATCAATGATCTTCTCCATTTCATTAGGAACTTCCCACCACTGGACAAGAACGTAGGTGGGAAAGGGTCATATATGTCTTGTGATTGGCTAGAAGGTATCTGAAAAAGATAAGTTTTCCAAAAATTCTCAAAAATACACACAAAGAGCTTCTCTGTGGTTTGAGCTGATGACTGTAAGTCAGGAATTCAGTTTCAAAATTTTAGCCTCCATGAAATCTGTGTGTTCCAGAAAAAGATTTCCTAAAAGGAGCATCCAAGATGATGTGCAATGACAGTACAATGCCAGATCTGGACCCGGTTGATACCTAAATGCCTAAAAAAAGGGAGATACTAAAACTTAATGGGCTATATTTTTTCTAACACAGGGAATCTGGCTTTCTCTGGTGGGAATCAATTGCCATTGAAACACATTGACCTGAAGGATTCTGACAAGGGAATGTCTGATTCCCTGTTTTATAAATAGCACTAAACATGTAGAGTAGATTATGTTTAGATTTTTTTGGAAAGGTAAGTCCAAGCCGTATATCTTACACTGTGTGTCCAAAAATGTCCCCAAGCCTGTGTTATAATCTGGGGTTTGTTCACATGGTCAGGTGTGGTAGGTTCAGCAATGTAATGTGCCCCAATCTTCTATCTTGCATATCTTCTAGCTGTTTTCCTGATCATTGCCCTGCCATAAACATTGCAGCTACACTCATAGCTAAAACTGCCTGTTTTCTTTGGTAAATCAAAATGTTAGGAAACAACTGGGCAATAATGAGCACTTGTATCACTCACAGATGCTCATATTCCAATGTCAGGACATCCCCTGCATTGCTCAATGTTTAGTAACACTCCGAGCTGTGGCAACACTTGAAAAAAAAAATCAAGCACACTAATAAAAGACCTGGAATGGAGCTTTGCTTTGATTTAGATCTTTATCCTGTTTTGATATTTTGTTATTATTTATGTTCCCATATTGCTTTTCTTTTTTTTTTAGACTCGCTTCTCTTCCTTGATGTTACAGAAATGCCGCTATTAGACACAGAGACGTTAAGTGCCCATAGTGTGTTGCAATAGGTTAATAGCTCTGGGAAAAGGAACAACCTAAGCAATATAAACATGCACTAATTGTACGAGATGCCAAAAATAACTCCGTTGCTGGAGATGTGATGATAAAACAGGAGAGTAAAGGAGGGAGGGGGGTGTAGGACAAAAAAAAATTCAACTAGCCTGGGTCACGCTATGAAGTTTACCTTATCTGCTAGTATAAAAGTAGATTTGCTTTGTTTTTGTTTGCTTTTTATATGCAATATAAGTTCAAGAAACTACCTGGCCAGCTTCCACACACCTTCTAAGCTGGCAGTGGTCCTATGTTTCTAAAGAGAACCTGCATTTTGAAAGCCATGTCTATAAAATACAAGCAGAGGACAGATGACCTGCCACCAATAGTGCCTATAGGCTCTCTGAAGTTGTCCATGTGCCACTTCTGCGTGTGAAGGCAGCCATCTTGGTTTTTACCCAATGACTGGCGATCTGATGACTGATGGGAGCATAATCAAACAGCAAGAAAACTCCTATGTGTATTATGTGTTGCAGTGCTCTTAACTGCATCAGTATGAATGTTAGGTGTTATTGGCATATTTTGAAAATAATGAGTCACATATCAAATAGGCATGTTCTGCTTTACTTGTTTTTGGGGTTTTTTTGCAAATTAGAGAAATATGACTGGAACATCTATTAGACATGGATCATGAAATGTACTTATGGGAAAGGTTCACTCAAAATGTTCATCTATCTTCTTTTCCAGCATCCACTGATGGCACAAGTTTCAATTCACAAACACAAATAGTAGGATCTTTATTTTGGCCTTGTAGCTGTAATGTTCAACCTGCATTGGATTTATCCAAAAAAATAACTCATGTTCTTGAAAATAAGCATTCTTTGAAGGTGTAGGGAGCCTAGTGTCTTCTCTGATGAAGGTACTTTTTTTACCATGAAACCTGCACAATCTGCAATAGGCTCTTTAAGCATAATCTGTGCAAAAATCTAATTATTTTGTGTCCCTGTACAGTGAGGTGAAGCACCACCACTAGTGCATATCCTAGACTTTGGAAATCAATGCAATCTCACAAAGGTATTCTATACTACTTCTATCTCTCACATGTCAACAGGACACATGTCAAAGATGGAAGGGGAGGGCGATATGGCATTGGATGTATGTGGATGTCACCTACTCAGTGTTTCTGAAGCCAAAAGAACACTGAGTAGATGCTTTATTCATAATATAGCATAGGGACGAATGGAACAAATTTCATTTGGGTTTTGAGTCTGGTATCATATTAGCTGCGGCCACTTTTAACACCCAATATATGGATGCAAGCATTATATTTAAAGTCACTTTGAGTGCCCTAAAAACCTTTAAAAAAATTGTTGTTGATTTGTTGCTCAGAAACTGGTTTCATAGCTAACAAAACATTGAAAGTAAACAGGAAGGGACCTTATGGTGTAAACAAGTGCTACTAAGCATCGGGAATGGTAAAAAGTACTAAAACACGATAACCAATTTCTGTAGATGCTTAGAGAGCCAAAAGAAAAGGTAAAGCTTTTTGGACATTTCTTCCTTATACTTCCAAAACATTCATCTAAACATAGGGTGAATAATCACATAGACTCCAAGTTGGTTTAAGGAGGGATGGATGTGTCACAGTGTAAGCTAAAAAACCCTCCAAAGCATCCCCCTTCGAACAAAAGTCCCTTTTTTTCCATGGCATGCTCAGATATAACCACATCCACACGACGCCCATGTTTTGTCTCCTTCATCAAAATTTATAAACATTGATTTTCCATTTCTTTGGTTTTCCTGGGTTTGGACTGTCATTCACAATTTTAACTACAAAAAATGACAAAAAAAGTAAAATGAACTTTGTATGTTGCTTTTCGTCATGTCTACTGCAGCTTGAAGCATTTCGGGTGACGTTCCCCCTGTTTCTCTATGCCAGTTCTGTTGTTTTATAGTGATAATGATGGCATTGCGGTGCCACCACAATCAGCGTAGGCTTCTTATGCTTTCAAAAAACCACACACATCAAAAGGCTTCATGAATGAGGAAGTCTTTAGACAAGAAGGGAGGGAGGGCAGATCCCTCCTGAGTTTTTGTCTGGTCTAATAACATGCACAAACACAGTGGTGTCAACTGAGGGCGCTCTTGGAATTGGGTGCTGTATGGCACTGACATTATAGCAATGTTTTTTTTGTGAACATGGTTTTGAGATTTCCTAAGTGACTCTTACAGGCAGCTATATCTTTTAAATCTGCTTCCAGTCACTAGACCTGATGACTAATATGTTATGACTGTTTGCAAACAGAATGTCTTACATTGGTTGAAAACTTCAATCAAATAAAAAGTGGCTGTTTGTTCTGTACTTAAACCTGCTTGTGCCCATGTGAAGACTTTTAAATTTGGCATTTTGCATTTTTTTTATCTATATGAGAATGCAATTAACTTAAGGACATATTGTGAATACATGGGGGTTGCTGAAGATGCTAAATTAATTTTGCAATATGCAAAAAACTTAGGCATTGGTCTGTAAATAGGATTTCATTAAAATCCCTGGTGCCCAACCTATAGCCCTTTCTTACTTGTTGTAAGTTGAACCACTCTTGGACCCCAGCAGTGGGAGTGGGAACATTGATTTATAATGGGGTAAAAGCAAGTGATTTCCAATAGCCTAGACTGTCATTTGCAGCGTGTTTCCAATCTGCATGTGTAGCATGTCTACAGACTCTGACCATCATTCCTCCTGGTGTGCCTGTAGTCCATTCACTCCGGTATGTCTTCATGTTCTGGCCATCATTCTCTCCAATATGTCTTCATGTTCTGGCCATCATTCACTCCAGTATGTCTTCATGTTCTGGCATCATTCAATCCAGTATGTCTTCATGTTCTGGCCATCATTCACTCCAGTATGTCTTCAGGTTCGGCCATCATTCAATCCAGTATGTCTGCAGTCATTGACCATCATTTCTTCTCATTCCTTTTAGTATTTTAGTGGGCTTTGACCATTATTCCCTCTTTTATGTCTTCAGTCTCTGAACATCATCCCCCCTAGTATGTCTACAAACCCTGTCCATGATTCTCTCTAATATGCCTGCAGACTCTGACCACTATTTCCTCCAGTATATTGGCAGGCTACGACCATCATTCCTTCTAGAATGTCTGAAGTCCATATAGAATATTGGGATATCGAGAAAGGGTTTTAGCCCGCACCCAGAATAAAAATAAATATAGACTATAAAATCACGTGTGATCGACTCATTAAAGGTAAACTGAGCCCTCTTTTTCCTTTAGTATCCATGAAACAATTTGTAAATTGTTGTTCCTGTCAGTAAAATCATTGGATAGGTACATACTTAGGTGATAAGATGATTGCTTTTTTGTAAAAACACGGTCAGAATATGTTGAAAAGCCAATGTTACGGGACCATGCAGGGTCCCTTCCTCGAGGCACCATAGTGCTGTTGCTGGTGAGGTTGTCTTCTGTTTTCATGAATTCATCATGGTGAAATCTGTGGTTGTCACTTCAAGTACCCTTCCTGCACTACAAGATCTGTTTACTGTAAGGAATTCATTCCTATTACAAACATTGCATAACAGCTACGCCAAGACATCAGACCTAACTTTAATTTTTATTTATGTAAATAAAAGGCAATAATAACTATATTAATATAAATAATAAATAATTAATAATAATTACCCTGCCCACAGCTATTTCAATTGATTACACTGCTGTAGGGGGCAGGAGAAATGATAAGGGGCGTTATATTTCTGTTAACATGCCAATTTGCCTTAAAATTATGTTTTACCAGAAGACTAAAAAATAATAATTTTTCTGGCTTATATACCCTATTTTGGAGGAATTCTGTCCTGTCATTTAAACCCTGTACACAGGATCTTGATTTCTCATGCCTATTTCAAATATTAAAAATTTAAAATAGAATATAAAACAAGCCACAACTAAATTAATCTGATGGTGTTTTGTAGTTCTTAAACCTATTGTATTTACCTTCCTCTGAATCAGCTAATTTTGTTTGTTTGCTTTTAGTAGAATGGTGGGCATATGTATTTTTTTTACTTAACTATATAGACACAAGCCTGTGTATACCTCATCCCTCACGAATATTAGTTTGGATGCCATTGAATTGTCTTTAAAAGTCATCTGACGGTGAGTAAGTGGACCTCACACTTGCCACAAAGATCGCCTTCTGATATATTGACCAACCTTTCAAAAGCCTGGTCATCTATCATGGGGGCTATGTATAGGGAAATGGTCCCCAAACTTTTCCACTATTCATACATATCTCCCCATAGAGAATTTCTCATGGGTCTGACCTCTTCTCTCAATGCTCTAAGTGTGGGGAACAGGATGCAGATCTATTCTACTCATTGTGGACCTGCACAAGGATAAAATATTTTTGGTGCTCGGTCACACAGTACTCACTCAATTTTCTTGTAAATTACGTCCCCTACAGTCCAGAACGGGCCATTTTGGGATCTTTAGACCTGCAGGGCTCCCTAGCTACAAGGGGAAGTGGAAAACTCCTAACTACTATTTCCCTTGTTGCAATACTCCACAACTCGTTGTCCCCCAACCCTACTACCCTCAGTCTGTTTATTGATAAGCTTATGTTTATATTTCAAATAAAGTGGATTGAAGCCTCCCTAGATAAGGAATCTAGAGTGGAATGTTTTTTTGAAGAGTGGGAATCCTTAATAGATACTCTTCCCTCCCTCCGAAACACAAAAATATACAATCTTTCCAATTGACATCCCGGTACACCTATAGGCTACGTCTATGACCCTCAGTGTGTGTGACTTTGAATGACCAATCTACCCTTAGCCCTAGCCCCTACTTCGATCTTCTCTATGTTGAGTTCTGGGAATGATCTATCAAAATCTAATAACTAACCAAATCTTATAACTACATTCAAAGCCAGGTAAAGTATTTGAAGTCTAATGAAGACATAAAGGAGAAATCTTTTTGGAGTTGTCAAGAGTGCAGCCAAAGCCCTAGAAATTTTTCAATTTGGGTTTTATTTATATAAAAAAAACATAAGAACTGTATTTCTCCAAAGCACCAATTGAAATTCAGGGCTGATCTGAAGGTGAGAAGAATTATCTTTTTGGCTACTTTTAAAAGAATCCAAACTTAGGACACAAGAACAGAAAATTCCATAGTGACCATACTACAGCCCTATTACTTAGATCTTCTCTCTGTTCTGGGAATGATCTACACATTCAAAAATGGATGTAATATTGAATCTCTGTATGTGTAATTTTTCCTTATTCATCTTTTTCATGTGATTGAACTTAATTTTGATTTTGTTAGCATCTCCTCTCTTATGCCGTTAATTACGTATATTGTACACAGTTTTTGTTGATGTGTTATCCTCCAATAAAAAAGTTTCAATAATAAAAACAAGTCATCTGACCTACCTACATGTAAATAAAAATGACACAGAAAATGACTCTGAAAAACTTATCAAAAGGAAATTTATTGGAAATAAAAATTAAAACATCCACATTATAATAATAACAATAATAATAATAATAATCAGGTGCAGAGCAAAAAATAAAATTTACAGACGCAAAATAAAATACAAAACAAAGTCCCTTTTCAAATTATGGTAAACATTTCCACAGACACTGTGGTACAAAGCAAAAAATAAACTGTGCATGAAAAGCTGAAATATAGTAATATAAAGCCATTATTTACAAAAGAACGCAGGAACATTTTTTTGTTTAAGAAATTTTTGGTACAGTTTTTTTTTCCCAAACAATAGTACCTCAGTAACTCTTTTTAAAGTAGTTACTTATTTAATGTATTTTTTTGCCATGGTTTTAACATTGTAAAAAATATAATTTTGTAAACAAGAAACTTCGGTACCTTTTCAAACTTCTGCATAGATCAAATAAAAGAGTGCAAGCACAAGTTATGAAAATTCAAAGTAAAGGCTTTTTTTGGTGACAGGTCGGTGCTGTATATTGCATGGTTTAGGTAATCATAGTATTGCTGGAATGTAACACTGGAAGAGACTTCTAATGAGAGAAATAAGTAAGACTTTCCTGCTGGTGATCCTCTGGATTCAGCTATTTTCAAGGCATTTTTCTGGATCAAGAAGGTCAGGAGAATTGATACCGTGAACTAGAATTCAGAGTGTTTTTTACATATTTTTTAACAAGCAGTAAACAAGCTTTGAAACTCAATAACCTTGGTAGCTACAGGCGCTAAGAAAAAGTTCTCAAAATCAGCAACTGAGGTTCCTGAAAGTAAATTGTAAGCCTGCTATTGTGAACTATCTCTGTTGCAGTCTTTGAGAATTAATTGCTCCAGAGCATATGCAGATACAGAGATCATTAAAGGGTTATTTTACCTTTTTGCTGCCAAGGCTATTTTTTTTTCTTTTCACTGTGCACTTTGGGATTTGAGACTAATTTAAACCCCCAAACTGTGATGAAGTTTTTAAAAAGCATAGGACCTGTAGAATAATTGTATAGTATAATGAAACATTCTATTACACCCCTAATATCTCCCTTACCAGGTTGAGTGTAGGAAGTACTCATCGCCTGCTATCATCCCCCATTACCTTGTTTTATTTCCCTTCAGTGCCACAATGTGCGATATGAATTATTGTCAGCAAAAGGGTCGGAGCTCTTTTACTGCTTGATAAGATGATATAAATACTTTAATGTCTATGGTCTGGCCACAGGTGCACTTTAAGTCAGGTATATAGAAGCTTCTGTATGAGGTTTTCAAATGGCAGTCTAAATATTTATCTTAAGAGAGGTTTCCTATAATAATTGCTATAGGCTTGGTTATTCATGGCTTCCTGAGAACTGGAACAATAAAAGAGGTATTACATGCAGCATTGTGGGTAAAAATTTTGGCTTTTGCTTTTGGCAACAAAAACAGACACAGGTATAGAGCAACAAAATCTTATAACTACATAAAACGCCAGGTAAAGTATTTGAAGTCTAATGAAGACATAAAGCAGAAATCTTTTTGGAGTCTTCCAGCAGCCAAAACCTTAGATATTTTTCAAGGTGCTAGCAGTAGCTGCTATTTTGGTTTTTATATATTTGTAAAAAAAAATATGGCTAATATTAGAAGAATCCAAACCAAGGACACAATAACAGAAACACAACTTCCATAGTCACCATAATTTTGGAAATTGTACCCCACTGCAATAACCACAGACCCTATTGTCCTAAAGTGGCCATAGAGACCTATAGTTCTGCATTGACCATTGAGACTCCAATATACTGCAGGGACCATGGGGTCCCTACAAGCTTGCAGCAAGCTGTGAGAAGAGAGGAAGCGCCATACCATATTCATTATTTTCTGAGAAATCCACTAATTCATTATTCAATCTATGCACATAATATAACATGACAGCACTACAGCAAACGCTTCCTGTTTGGGTTACAGGGAACCAAAGGTGGAATTCTATGTAAAGACCAAAAAAAATAGCCAAAACAAGCCCCCTACCGTCACAATGATCACATTGATTTCTAAAGAACACGGCTGAAAAAATAATATTTGAACCTAGCTCCCAAAACGCTCATTATGAAGGACCTGAGTGATCTCACGAACTCTAAAAATATTTTCTTACACAATGGTTCAGTCTTCAGCACGCTTCATTTTGCAGCATTTCCATATAGCAAATAATATTACAATTAAAAAATGGAGATTTACAAAGGATCAGAGACAGATGTGCAAAAAGTTGGGGTTTTTATGCATAATTTATAATGTGCAATTTGCAATACGAAAAGAGTGAGCAAAAAGCCCTGATCTTCCAGATAATTCAAACTTTGCTTATCTTTTTTCGGGGGGGGAAGTGGTGTTGTACAATTTGTATTGTGACACTGATGCTAGTATCAATGTGTTATTGTAATTGTGCAGATGATAATCTCAGGGTTTCAGGTCAAGAGGTTACATTTGGAGTTAAATTCAGAGTAGATGCAGGTTAGTTATGACGAGGGTTGGTGAGAGCTAGGTTTAGGGTTGGGTCAGAGTATTGGTTAATATTAGGGTTAAGGCCAATTCAGACCAGTGGTTAGATGCAGCAATCTGCCTCTCAACCACGAACCCAAACGCTCCCATTTAAGTGAATAGGAGTGGTTGGGAATCTTTCTTTGCATGCTGCTGCGGCAGATTAGAGTGCAGTTTGCAGAAATGAATATTGCATTTGGTCATGCAGTTATGACCTGAAGATCTGCACCATAGCCGTGTGCACATCTTGTTTCCCTCCCCATGCACCTTGCCTCTTCCAAACACACATCAGGAGTTCTCTCTGCACCCGGGACCTGTCAGCCAAGCTGCTTATCACTGCAGATTTGAAAATGCCAAAAAAAGAGTCACAACCTCTTCCATGCACTTGAATGTGAGGGATTTGGACTGCGGATGCGCCCACAGTAGAATGCTGCAGCTCACCTCAGGTCCTTAAGTTTAGGTTAGGCAAAGGTTAATAGTTAAGATTAGAATTTAGACATTTAGCCCCATACTAACGCTCAATATTTGTCACACAACCTGCCCATTATTGGCAGTAGGCATGGATAATTATTAGCAGTTGGTCATTTAGGGGTCTGAATAAAAAGTGTGTGTGTGTGGGGGGGTTATGTTATCAAACGCAAATGCTGTCTCCTCCAACTTCTCCAATAAGCCAACAAATTAGGTTCCCTAAATGAATGGCTACTCCATTAAATTCACCTAAAGTAATCCACTATAGAATAACTATTCAGTATTGGGCAGATTTCACCTACAGAAAACATGAGCTGGAAACTGGTCGTCCTATACCAGCCCAATACTGTAATTCTCCATTTATTTCTACAAATATTTCAGTATGACAACCTCTTAAATCAAAGCAAGAATGGCTTTCATGGGACAGCAGAAGTGTGTATTCAAGTGGCATGATTCATTTGTTGTTTTCTAAAGTCTTTTCATGAGCTACAAGAAACCAGGTGTTGGTTCAGCCTGCTGACCTCTACTCAATACTAAGATATCACTTCTACGTGGATTTGACCTTCAAGTGCTAGCAAAAGGAGTAATTATTTATATCAACAATGAATTAGCAGCACCCTATATATAGAAAACATAATTTTAGGTACCTGTTAGTGAGTACACAAGGCTGAATCTGGAAAGTACCATATTTTCACTTCTCTAGTAAATGGGCATGTTCACATGCATCATTTTACTTCTTATTTTCCATGGAATTAGAGGAGCTGTTGAATTAAAGTGAACCTGTCATAGAAAGGAGAGCTGCCCATGCTGATTTTAACACTTTATCTGGTATTGGGTTTGACAAACCCCAATATTGAAAAGTAATTTTCTGATTTCAGATTTAAGTCTATATTCTGGGAACAACTTTCTTATTATGGTAACAAAGCAACATATTTTTTTTTTTTGGTTAAACTGTTTCGAAAGTTATTAAAAAATATTTTCTAGGAAAACAGCCAAACTACTAAAGACATCATTTGATTTTTTTATAGTATGTGATTTGTTCTAATATTATTAAATAAAATGTTTCTGATGATTGTAGGACTACAAAACAAAAACAAAAGGCCTTCATGCATGCTTTCAAATATCTGGAAAACAGAGGTAAGCAGCAAAGGTGAAGGGAGGAGGTCATTAAGGCCTTTCAGGGTTAAGTGCTCATAAGGGCCTTAATAGTAAAGACATTTATGTCTACCATGTTTTCATTTTGACGGTTTGTTTTCCCATAGCAGATCATTGGAAAAACTTTCCATCTACAGGTTACAGCTGCAACAATATCATTACACTGTGTTAAAAAATGATCACTATAGAAAACTCTTATAGTGATGACTGAAGAAGACTTTGCTGACTGCAAACAGACCAGAACCTCAGCTGTCAAACTGACAATGTATATCCGGAACACACACAATAGTATGGAAGATGTAGCATGCTTTTTGGGGGATTAACTTAAATCTTGCAAGGGATACCTATTCTTTCCTTGGTCTGCAAGGGCTCAAAATTGCAAGCTTGGGAGTCACTTAGAAGCATGACACCAGTAAAGTTTTACCATGGTGGTTCTAGTTCAATGGCCCCCTTGGTAGTTGGTCCAACATCATTATGACAGTCCCAAGCTTGCTCCTTTAACGCAAGTAATCAGTGGCAGCTTCCATATTTCTTCATAGGTTTACTTTAACAACAGCAGGTTAAGGCAATCACTGGACAAAGATGACTCCAAATTTACCCTAATCTGACATCAATGTAATTGCTTGCTACATGCTTCCCTGCAACGGCTTGCATTGTCCTTCAATGTGAATCTCCTCTATCTGTCTGTATGTGAAAAAAGAAGCATTCAGACCTAAATATTAGACATTACAAATTAGACTTTCAAGAGTTCCACATTACTTCCAGCAAGGTGGGTTAAAGCATTAAAATGCCTGGTACTTGGAGCCCCCAAGACACCTAACAAATGGTGGCATAGCAGTGTGGGAGACTTATTGTTGGACACCTGTGATGGGACAACTGCAACACTTGGCCTGAAATATTCAAAGTGTACCCCTGGCTTCAAAAAGCCCAAACATAGCAATAAGAAAATAAAAATTCTGTAATACATGTCTGCAAATACCATATGGTTCTGTGAATTGAGCTAAAGATGGGATTTTTAATTAATGGCTCAGAATAGAGCCCCATGCAAAATGGACCTATTCCTTAAACTGAACCCAAGCACAAATGTTTTTATCACAGTGCAAGCAGTACTGTATGTTACATAACATATTTATGTTAAGGAAACACTCTTATTTAAAACATACTTGTATATTGACCACAATATGTGACCTGTTACAGCATCCGGGAACAGTAAGTGCATGTACCGTTTATTTATAACTAAATACATGTATTGACCTACAGGATAATAAAAAAACAAGCCAAATCATTGGAACACAGAAGTGCAAGAACATTACATAGGCAGTGCATACTCTTTTTATATAACAATGACAATAGTGCTTAAAGCTTAAAATGAGTTCAAACACTTTTGAGTGAATTGATCTGTATGTTGCTACATAACATTTGCATTTAATAGCTCAGGCCAAAAAATGGTAAATGTACCCAGTCATTAGATGACGTTCCAGCACGTTGTACGCAGATCCCAAGAATAGTACATTTTTGAAAACTGTAGCTTAATATCTGTATGCTCAATGGAGACACAAAGAGACAGAATGAGAGGGTGTTATCTTAGAAGGCTTTTAAAGGGGTTTTCTTTTTTAAATTGGATTATGGAACACAATACTGGGGATGTTACACTGATTTGTAACTAATCTATAATTTAACATTTGTGAATCCCACAGCTAAAAAAACAGTATTAAATATGCCCAGTCCAGCTGGTCATCAAAAAATATTTGGACTAGCCACTTTCTCTTTGACAAGAGTTCCTTGAAGGCTTTATAACTCCATGAAAGTTACAAGACTTCAGCTTCTTTAAATAGTAGAGAATCATGGAGTCTTTTCTTATAAAAAATTAAACCATTCCACTACAATAGTGTTGGTTATTAACAAAGGGGATGATGTTGTCTTCATAGTATTGAACCAGGAGTATAACATGGTTCTCAATTCAACAAGTTGGATAGAAGAAGTTCTTCCTTTGACAGCCGGTCAATAGTAATTACAATGAAAGGAAGAACTTCTCGATATGAAGGATTCAGTTATTGGATGTAGTCCGGATCTCCCCCATTATGAAGGAAGCCTGAAGCCACAGCTTCTATAAAAATATTAGGTAAATTCAAAGGATTAAAAGGTAGCAAAGAACCCCTTTAATGTTTCCTTGTCCCCTGAGAATGTCCGTTTTGTGAACAGAACTTGAGATTACAAAACTCTGTAGCCACCAGTGACATCACTGAGAGCCTAAAATCTTAATTACATATCTTGGGGTTCAGCCCACAAAACAAGCGCCTTCACTGAGCACAGATACATAACTATCAGTCTTTACATGAACACCCGAATGTACTATAAACTTTTCAAAAAGAATTTCTGTCTGTGACATTGAATGAAAATACATATTTAGGGACCTATCAGCATATTTTAACATAACTAGCACTTGAAGGGTCCAAATATTATTAAATAATTATAAATTAAAAAATGCAAAGATGTCAAAATGAGTAAAAAAAAAAAACAAAAGAAAAAAGGAAAAAAATAAAGTTTATACATACAGATAATTTAAACTATAAACAATAAATTCAAACATTAAATTCATATGTTTTGAGCTAATATTGTTGCTTTTTTTTGTCTTTGTTTTGTATACGTAGGCAATGATTTTTTTATTCATATTGTATTTTTTTTTGTTTGGTTTCTATTAAGGCAATAAAATAAAACTGAGATATGAGATAAGTGCATTTTGCAATGTTCAAAGTTTGTACCATCATCCAGATATGAAATTGTATCAAACATAAAAAATTTCATAAGGCGTACAATTTGTGCAGCTTTTCGTATCACTTGAAAAATTCCCTTTTTTTTTTGGTATATAAGGCAGGTTTCAGCATTTTTGGTATTGCATTAAGCACGTCCATTTAAATTCCTAAAATTTTCTCCTTTTTTTTTTTCTCCCACAAAAAGTCACATCTGACGATGTTTATTTTCGTACTCGTAAAAACTATAATTTTCTTTGGAATGCTTCAGTTCAATATAAATATTAATAAAAAGAAATAGTTTAAGGCAATGTGGCTTTTAGCCCTTTTTTATAACAAAATGGCACAATTGTTGATTAGTAAAGTTGTATTGCATGAGATTTTCAAGGTCTTTCTGAGTCACACTCAAAATATGAATTCGTATATAAAAGGATTAAGGCACGTATGGAGTTACTTTTTAAAATAATGTTTGAAACAGTCTAAGGCCACATAAAGGATTGTATGATCAATAAGGCCTCCACACTGACTCATCCATACGACCGCTAGAATTTAACACAGTGGGGGAGCTACTGTGGCTGCCATCCGCGTCAACACCATCATTCTGGTTGCCCAGATTAGGGTTTAGCAATGTGCTGCCATTGGCAGTGGTGCAGGGAGGAAGCATCCGAGATGGAGAGCGGTCGCCCCCTGGGACCATTGGAAACTGGTAGGATCCAGATGATGTACCATAGTAGAGATAAGGAGTGCTGCTTGTTTGGAAGGGTCCACTTTGGTTCTGAGAGGAGCCAGGATAAGGAGGTGGCAAATAAGTGTGATAGTGAGTGGTTGCAGACATACCCAGCGACATCCCTGAGGTGACTGGCGGAGTGTAAGTAAATGTTGCAGGGTAGTGCATTCGTGGGTTAGGGAATCGGCTCTCTGTTAACGAAGAAATGCTTGTAAACTGCCTTGGATCGGAAAATGGACCCAGCTCCGAGGCACCTTTAAAAAAAACACAAATAATTTTTATTAGAATTTCATTTTTTTAAGTTTAATAACAAAACAGTGTTCTTTATTTATAAGTTAGTAAGTAATTTATAAGTTGGAAGACATGAGAATTTGCATTAAAATATAAAGCTAGCAAAATCTTTTTAAAGAGTGGCCAAGGATGGAACCTCTGTAAAGTTTTTATTTGTGATCTGCGCCCCAATTGGAAAAAAATTTGCTTTCGGTAAGAGAAAATATATATTTGCAGTGTGAAACTATCTCAGACTCATCTACCTTTGACCGCTGGTCTCTTAAAAAGTAGAGTAGGATTTGGTGATATCAATATTGCCCTGCTCATTGTTCGGGCTAGCATGGAATCTGTACCTAAGACCTGCAGTGCAAGGATCTCCCTGCTTCTGTTGTATCTTTACTTTGAAATTTTTTTTTTTTACCTTCCATGCTACTATTACCCCACACATCACTGGATCACTTCAAGAAGACAACTCTTGACATTAGGAAAGCAAAGTCATGTTTCTCAATGGACACCAACAAAGACAACGCAAGGGCAATCACTAATAGGAAAATGGTCAGCTTCAAGGAGACTGCAGGGTTCACGGGTGACCAAATTTTTAGGTTTGCTTGCCTTTTTAAGACATAGCTTCATTAGTACAGGTCCTCTTTATAGTAACTTGTACAGCTTGGGGAACCGACTCCAATAAACGCTGTAGGAGCCTATCATAGGATTGTAAAGGGAGTTCAACAATAGCTACTTTTAGAGGAAGAAAAGACAGTGCCATTTCTAATAATAAATCTGGTAAATTCTATACCTCTGTAAACTGTTATTAAAATGTATAAATATTTTTTTTCAAAAGCTGATAAATCCGGTGATCAGTTAATATTAGGTGGCTGTGTTTTAGGTAATTCCCTCCTCTATCTAACAAGGAGGGGGGGCTCACTTGGGATTATGAACTAGAAGTGCGGACTGGATTCTAGTAAGACCTTTACAGAGCAACTTTTCAGCTACTATTAAGTGAGAGAGCACACGTTTACATTTTCCATGCTCACTTGTAACAAGAAAAATCAATTCAAAAAGCAATAAATAGGCAAATTAAAACCCGACCCAAACAGGCTGCAGCTACGACACCTTTGCTTTTTCTACAACGTACATTAAGCTGCTCGGGTTTTTCTCACAGAGTAGAACAATTAAAACGTCATGTGTTTCCAGTTAGAATGTTGCAGAAGTCTCATTAAATGTTCAGGTTTGGCCTTGTGCCAGCCTGGCCCTCTACATCTCAATAGCTGATTCTTTCCTTGTCCCCCCACCCCAGTTTATTGAATTCCATGGCCTAGCCTGCCGTGTCATGACCGCTCTCCGCACATATGCCAGGTAATGTCACTTGCCATTCATGTAACAATTAGAAGCTAAAAGATGTGCATGTAAGGGAAAACAAAACTTCCCTCTGGCTGTCGAGCTTTCAGCCTTTCGTTCTCAATTACAATAGCAGCAAGAAAATTACTTCCTTATTGGTGAGTCAGCCTAATTGCACAAAATGGTTATATTAATTCGCCAACTTATATGCGGCTGTTTCTGCGTCAGCTTGCATTATGTTCTTGTTAAACACTGTGCAAGTACACAGGCAGAACTGAAGCCTAGGCCATTGGTTTTATACTAACAGTCTATTTATTGAGATATCTCAACTGGGAGACACCAAGGAATGCAACGGCAGGATTCTGCATACAAGCCCATAGAAGTGTTCTTAAGTGGAACTATCATTATAGACAATCTCCTATCATACCAGCTGTTTAACTGATATACCTGTTCATAAAAATATTTGCAATCACAAACTGAATTTATAGATTTTCAATAGAGAAAATAACCAAATATTTTTGTTGTTGGTGGATAAGTTGATTTTTACATATAAGTATGGTGCTGAAGTTATTCAGACCTTTGGCTGGGGCGGGATTGGAGACGGCAGCCATAGGTGCAGGTTCCCGACAGGACACTTTAAGTCTAACTGTTCTGTGTGGTGCAGGCCAGGACTGCAAGAATAAAATCTCTAGAGATGGGATTAAGGATCTGATTTGGAAAAGCCATCCCACCTCAGTTATTCTATCCTTCCACAACTTCTCCCTCCAAGATATCTGACAGCAGTGACTCCTCCAGTTATGTGACAATGCTCAGTCCTAGCGATTATTGGACCCTGTTTAACCCCATACAACACTGGATTTATCATTGGAGGAATGGACAGGGCAACTTTTTCCCTGTGGAGGTTTGGTCCACACTTTTGTTTCCCATTATCAGTGGAAATATACTAATTTAATTATAGCTTATGCTAATGTTAATGCATGAGATACCTTTATTACGTTGTCCTGTGGTTCACCATATCCTCATGCATAATCAGAAGGGCAGGTACTATGTTTTGGAACTTCTGACCAACCAAAAATCAATTGGAAAACCAATTTACCTGATTGGTAAAACAAACAAAATGGCAGCTGATCCGCTGATCAGTACTGATAGCCTAAAGCCATGTACATATCATATGTCACCTAATTGTTAACAATTGTTAATTGCAGTTATTAGCTGTCAGTCATTTGGGTATTCAGTAAGAAGGATCACTGGGTGACATTTGGGGGGCAGCTGTACAGATGTCAGATTTTTACAATTTCATCTTGGGTGATAAAAATCTATTGTCTGTATCAGTACATAGAATTCGATGAAGGTTACGCACTACTAGACATTGCAAAGTATTATATAAACAAGCTATTCTTAAACCACATACAAGCAATATTTTTTTTTGTTTGTTTAGATAATGGTTAGAATCCCAGACTTTTTTTTCCTTAAAGAATTCCCTTCAACAATTGCAAACATTGTCTGGAGTTTAGGTGATATCTTTTATTTGGCTAACTTACATTATTTAACATTCAACTTTCTGAAAAACTTAAGTTCCTTTTTTCTGTCTTTACACAGTCCGTAAAGTGTTTCTATTACTAAACAGACTTTCAAAACAAAGTTCATCAAAACTTTATCATCACTGAAAGATTCCCCTATATTGCTGTTTTAATGACTGATTTATTTTATTTTTAATGACTGATTTATTTTATTTGCTATCACCCTAAATCCCAGACCAGCTATGAGGGTAATTCTTCCTGGTGGGGCCATAGATTGAACAAGACCAGACTGGGGTTTCAATGCCTCTCCGCTTTATACTCTTTTTTTTTATTATGTTTGCCAGCACAGCTATTTTACTCTATGTGTTAGTGTGGGTTTTGTATTTTTTTTAAAATTCAGGTTGTTGCTATTGATGAAGATTATTATTATTATTATTATTATTATTAATAATAAAAAGGATTTATATAGCGCCAACATATTACGCAGCGCTGTACATTGTATAGGGGTTGCAAATGACAGACTAATACAGACAGTGATACAGGAGGAGAGGACCCTGCCCCGAAGAGCTTACAATCTAGTTAGTATATAGAACAGCAATCACCATGTGACTAAATTCTATGTGAGTTTCGGGTACTGACTGATATAAAAAAAGAATCATGTGCCAAGACAAGCCCTATCTCTAAAATCTAGATGAAAAACGGGTTCCACATTGGGCGGTATGCCATGATGTTTGCAGCTTTATGTTTACGCTTTATTTAATCTATGTCATTTCGAACAGGAAAAGGAAGGCGGAATTAGGAATCTTTTTATTTACAAACTGAGAGTAAACAGAGTCTTCTCTGGAGTAACAAAATAATGTCGCTAAAAGCCCCCGTGACAAAATGCGAGGTAGAAGCTCAGCGTTGATTACTCAGATTCTGCCCTAATAAACATTTCATTGTTGCCATTCAGGGTCAGGACGATCCGCCAGGACCGAAACAAAAACTCTGAAACGATTTGTTCTCTCCGGTAGTGGAATAATATTTACGGTTCTGCCCAAGAGTAATAAAACTATTTGTTTACATCGCTCTGTACATTGCAGCCCACGGAGGGACCTAAGACGCTGAGTGTAGAGGCAAATTGATTGCAGACATTTGAAGATCAAATATTTGTCTAACTTAATGGTTTCAATTGAGCTTAGTCACAAGACACGGTTCCCACAGAGGAGTTTTAAAAAAAAGATAGTAACATTAGTGTGGTATAGTAAGTTTCTTGCATTAGTTGATCATTGCAATGTTATAGAAAAGTAAGCAAATGTTCCTCATCGATTTTTATGGCTGAAGATGAACTCAGGGGGACCCCAGACATCTAGAAGAGTATGGAGCGGCCATATGGACGGATGTGCCAGGGTCATCAGTAAATATCCCTGGAGAAAAAATAAATGTAAATTTAATGCTCTGTTGGGTACACTAAATGGGAAAGGGGGATTTAAAGAGAACCTGTCATCTTGTCCATGCAAAGACTCCTTCCCCCACACGCATCAATTCTACAAACCGCATAACACTTCCTCACACCCCCTGCTTTCACTGAAGCGGACACTGAAATCCAAGGTATTGAACATTACGCCCGCAGTGATATCAATCCCTTTGCCATGTCACAATGTTTAGCATAGAAAATGAAATGTCACTTATTGGCTCACACCCCCCCTTCCTACCATCAGCTAGCTGCAACTAAAGCTGCGTACACACGGCAAATTTTTCTCGCCCGATAATCGGTATCGGCCAATTATCGGGCGAAAATCTGCCGTGTGTACAGTCGGTCGTCGTCCGTCGTCCATCGTCCGACGACCGTCCTGGCGGATCCATGGACGATGGACGACGACCGATCCTAATGAAAGGGAAGGGGAGAGCGCGTAGCAGGGTGCCGCTCCGTCGCTCTCCCCCTCCCCTCTCCATAGAGCATGAACGGTGCTGTATGTACAGCATCGTTCATGCATCGTGCAGTCTTTTCTCGTTGGAAAGGATCGTGAAAGATCCTTTCCAACGAGAAAAATTGCAGGTGTGTACGCAGCTTAAGTCAGGAGCACACATTGTCACTTTACCCATCCACAGCACTAAACCTGAGGTTGTCCTTTAATTTAACTTCTGTGCACTCCGTTACAGCTAAAATCCACATTTCTCTTCACATTCTCAGGGGAATCATACACCCTAAAACTATGCTGTGTATCCTTGCCATATTACCAATCAGATTCAAAATTACAAGAAAGGTATGAATATGATGTGCAGCTATAATGAACTTTTTTTTCCAGAACTGTGTCTATTTTTTGCACCCGAGAGACAAGGTTTATTGAGCAATGACTATAGTTTAAAGCAGTATGTTTTATGTCATGGCACACCTGTTTGAGATTGAAATTTCACATTAGAAATAAATATATATATATATATATATATATATATATATATATATATATAAATATACTGTTTTTTATACTGTTTTTGGTTACTGGTTTTTTACCGTTTTTATCTTTGTATTTTTGATATATATATATATTGTTTTATACTGTTTTTATCTTTGTAGTTTAATGATTTTCAGCTTGGTTGCAGCCACTTCCTCTCTACCTGTACATTGAGGATTGCTGGATTTCGCAGAAAGGTTTCCTCTAGGTGAGAACAATCAACAACCCCTGAGTACTGTATGTGCAATGTGACAACACAGAAACACAACCGAGAGCATTGCCTCCCTAAGCTAAGAAGTTGGACTTCCATGTATGATACTCAGGTATTATTTAATTGATAGTTGCAGATTAAAAAATATTAAAATCACTTTGATAAGTTTAGGCTTATATGAGATGTTGGCGTTTAGGGTTTAATTTTCGGTTGTCTTTTAATTGCTCCAGAAGCCTTTGTCATAACGAATGAAGCTTCTAACAAATGACATTTTAAACATTGTATCCGGACATAAACTCGGTACACGAAATGAAGCTCGGCTCGACAATGTATCCCTCATCAAACAGGACAGGCTCATTAGACGGAAATCGGCGGCTCCCCCCCGACAGATTGATTAGCTTCTATGAAAGCTGAAGTAAAGCAAAAAAATAAAATAAAATAGGAGGGGGGTTTTCACTTTGAAACTAAATCTACTGTAGAACAAAAGCCAGTCCCGAGGCAGCTGGATTATTCCGAGAGGCCACCCACATTGCCACAGAAACCATGTGACTCTCCCTGTCACATCCTGGAGTCATTTCCAGCTAGCGTGTGCGTGAGTTTGTATTCCGCTCAGAAAGCGGAAAAAAAAAGAGGACGAGATATATTAGGACAAAACATATGGAAACACTTTCAGCAAATCTGCTGCCATGAAATTTATAATGAGCCGAGAGGCTTCAGATGTGGTTAGGAGCCTGAGATAAGACCCCTAAAACACACATACACCCGGGTCAGCTCCCTACGAAGCAACATTTATAATTCTGATCGAACTCTGAAAAGTTAATCGCCGACAAAATAAGCTGCGGGGGGATCGGCGTGTTTAATCTAGTTTTCGATAAGGCATGTTTAGGATTCTGCAGTGTCAGGAAAACGTGATTTATCGTCTGCTGGGGGCACTGAGAAGCAGCATTTGTTATCCGGGATTAAGGGGAATTAAGAATGTTGAGGTTGAGAATGCTGCGGTAGACGAGGACGGTGTTGTTAAAGGGATAAGTTTTCTTTACTGGCTGGAAAACAAAAAAAAAGCTTTCTATAGACATTTTACTTATAAATGATCTGTTTTTTTACCATTTTACATTAAACCCTAATTGAATGACTTTTAGTTTCCTAAAGCACTACATATCATAAACAACTGCCATGGTTCTTTTTAAGAAAATACTGATTTTCCTATTTTTTAATCCTCCAATTCCGAGCTGTTGATCTCCTGTGGCCTCGTCGCAGCTAGTTTATGTCTTCTCATACTACAGCAATTTTTATGAGTATTAGGTTGGTGACAACAGTGCACCAAGCCTAGGTAATGTGTGTTGAACCTGCCACTTGTAGCTGCTGCTTTCCAAATTGCAAAAATACATTAGGGGCCTTTGTTAGAAAGCTTTAGGCTTGTTGTGATCCCATTAGTTTAGGACACTCACAGGATCATAAATAGTTAACATTGGACTAAATGGGTCAGTTCATACTCTCATACTCTTTATTTCAGTGGTCTCCAAACTTTTGGAGCCACGGACCACTAAAAGCATGAACTCTGGACTGTGCATGCGCGGGGAGCTGTGTGTCACTTAAAGGGGAAGAAACTTCCCCAGATTGGTATCATGATGCCCGAACCTACGCACTCTTTGGGCAGCTGTGTCCAGAGATACGGCCCTGAGCCTGCGACCTGTACAGAAGACATGGTCTGTGGCTCTGGCCCGTGCACCCCCCTCATGCGGAGTCTTTCTCCTGACCTAGCTGTGGGTGCACCCGGGGTTGGGTACACCTACTTTATTTGACAGGCAGTAGGGGGCAGTAGTGTTGCCGTACATTTTATTTTTTCAACGTTACATGTAGCCTCCAGAGGTGCTGCCTCCATAGACGTGAATTGGTACTGCATGCAACTGCTTATAAAGGGTTGTGTAAGCAATTGTAGAGATTTGCAAGTGTTTTTTGTCTAAAACAAACAAGCAGTTACTGCTCCCAGGTGCCTGGTGTTCAATAAAATATTGCTCATGATCCCTATTTAATGTACATTGCTGCATAATATGTTAGCACTATATAGGCACTTTTACAACACTATATACACTACAACACTATATAACACTTACACTGTTTATAATAATAAATTATCTAATTATTAACTATTATATATATTATTATATTATTAAAATAATTCAGCAGAAGAACTCATTGATCTTTTGTTGGCCTCCTTCTCACCTGCACTTGATCTGCTTTCAGATCCTTATGCATTCCCATACACTCGCATGGGAATGCAAACTCATCTCAACATAAATCCTAAAAGTGTTAGATGTTACATTTAGGGACTTCTACATTTTGTAAGGGATTCTGAAAAGTAAAAAGATACCATAAATATATATACATATAAATACTTAAGGTACAAGATCCACTAATCATTGATGACTCTGGGTCGTTCAAATGTGGCATAAAACTAGCAGAACCAAGAAGCATATAGGCTGGGTCTTCATTGTTCTTGGTATACCAGTTCATCTGACAATAGTGCAATGCCCTCACTGACCACCAGGGTGCGCAGCTACCTTTCTTGAGGCATATATGCACAACAGTGTCTCTATTATATTAAAAGGAAACTCTGAAAAAAAAAAGAGTTAGCAACTTCTTACTTGATGGCTCTGACGTCATATAGATCATATTACCATTTCCTAAACACTAATCTTGAATATAAATGTAGAAGCTTTGTCAGACATTAATGCAGCCTTTTTAACATGGGGGAACCCTTGAAATAACTTTTAGTTTGTCAAAGAATTCCTTTTATAGTTACTTTATCCAACGATTGCAGTATATTAGCTTGCTGGTCACTGGGAAGACTTAATCCTACATTGCTGGCCAGTGGGAAGAATGTCCCCCTTACAAATAGCCAAAAAGATCATTGGTGTCACATTGACCTGAGACACCCAAACTGCTCATTGCTCCAGGAAGCCCTACTAACCTTTGGAGGAGGCCTGGATGAGGAGCACAGCTCCAATGACTTCATATTTATTCTAGAGCTTGTATCTTTTAAGTACAAGTCAGCAGAGATAGCTCCCATAGTTCTATCATTGGCCTTATCCACACTTTACAACTGGGAGTAATGCACAATGCAACTTACAATAGCCCCGGGACAGAACCAGCACAAGCTGGGGAATTCTTATATTACTTTATGATGTTATACCTATCCAAATTAAGAGGCAAAATCAGAAGGCAAAATAAATAAAGAATATAATGTAGAACCTTTGGAATATTAGTATTTGCACAAGGTAAGCAGGAATTATATATATATGTTTCATTTATTGGGAAATAACAAATGATTTCCACTTTACTATTACACTCTGCCACTAGTAATATATATAGCTGTAAGGGAAGGATGGGAATAAAGTAAATATTTTATCACTAACATAATGAACATTCCAATGAGTGTCATGAATGGAAGATAACAATACATGTAACAAAAGGATATGTTTTTGTAATAGGGTTGGCTGGGCTCTGTAATGTTTCCAGACAACAAAATAACATTATTCTGAGCGGGGTATTTATTTGCCGGCTTGAAGAAACACAGCAAAGCTAACATAGGCCATTAGGGTGTGACAGTGACAATTGTCTTTACATTGCCCACGCAGTAATGTCATTACCAGTGTAGAACAACGTTTCCATCAATGAACAATGTGTCTCTTCACATCATAACTATTGGCCAATAATGTCAGCTTGGAAATAACAGAAGCTGAGATTTTAATCTGCAGCATTGTGGGGTTTTCCTTAATGTGGACCTGTCGGACTTCCAAAGAATAAATGGGAAATATTGCCTATAAGGTTAGCTACAGACAATAGGCAGAGAAGGACAGATTTAGAAAGAGTTTTTTCCAAAGGTAATGAGGATTCCTGCCTACAAGATTGTAAAGTTTGCAAATGCAAAGGTGGAGAGAGTATCAGAATGATGCTTCCATGAACAAAAAATAGGTTTTGTATACAAGTGTAAAATATGGGTACAGGTGGGGCAAAGGCTGGGATCAGAATGCAATGGGCTATCTCTATAGACAGGATGATTGTCCCTATAAACTATAAACCTTTATTTAACTACACATTGCAAATAGAAATATTGTAACCAACCAATAACAGAATATCCAGGACCAAACATAATACATTTTGAACATCAGGGATCAGCCAACGGCCCACTGTACCGAACCAAGGACTCAAAGTAGCCATTTTCGCTGAAAAAAGGGCTACTGGGGGAGTAAAAAGTACTTTATAGGGAAGTAGTGGCTTTTGAAACTATTTTTACTTTTCCAATATTTTTTCATTTAGATCCTTTAAAAATTAGTGATGGGAGGAGGTATGATAGAGCCGATGGGCACTTACCTGAGAGGCGTCTAGGCACATCTGAGATAGCTGGAAGTCCGGTTCCTCGGCTGGAGGACAGGGGTGTTGTGGAGTGAATGGACGGAGAAGTCATCTGGCTCAGGTACGATGGATAGGATTGGTCGTAGGACCATGGAGGGGATGACTGCGCTTGCCTTGGGTCTGCAATCAAAAAAATCAGAAAGTGCTCATTCTATTAACTGTTTTTATGCTATGAAATCACTAATCATCAGCTCATACTATACATACACTGGATGAACATAGCACCAGTACAGTAGTTCTCCTGTCTACCCAAATTCATAAGGTCACTTGTCCATGATTTGATTTGGTAAAATCTTCTCAACAAGGCTTTGATATACACATCCCAGCATGTTTGCACTCATGGAAGCACCACATAAATAAATGGGAAGCAGAGCAAATGTATGGGTTGAGAAGATGGGACCTCATTTATTTAAGCTCTCCAGTCCTGGAAACGATACACTTTCATCAGTAAAGCTGGGTGATCCAGCAAACCTGGAATGGATTACTTCAAAGGCATTTGCTATTTGCTAACGTATGTTTTAAGTCCTGGACCAGATCCATTCTAGGTTTGCTGGATCATCCAGTTTCATTGATGAAAGTGTATCCACTCCAGCCTTGGAGAGCTTTAATAAATCAGGCCTATTGTGACAAATGTCTCTAGTCAGCTGTATGTAACCAAATGTGGACAGGTAACTGGTAGAGGACTATCAGGGTGCTGACTTTTCTTCCAGTTCTGCAGTGATACATAGCCATAGTTCTTCACTGCTCCCCATTACAATACACACAATTTAGTTTAGTTGACTCACTGAAGACAATGCATTCGTTGTCTATCTTATATCACCAGATGTTGATAACTTAGGAATAGTAATCTTTCCAGTATCTATTTTCCAATTGAAACAAAAAGCATTTAATATAATAGCAAGCCTGAATGTCTCATGAAAAATTGTTATAAATCTGCATAAAAATACCTCGGAATGAAGTGCTCTCTAAAAATACATAGCCCCTTCCCCTCCTAGCAGTGTGAATAATTATTCATTAAGTGTGAAGACATTTTTGAATACAGGTCCGATTTAAGGCTAATCACTGTGCAGTGCGGAGTATAGGGCGATGAGCGGAAATTTCCTCTCACCCTGTTTTCTTCTCCATCTGGCAGGGTGAGGCCCGGCTGCAGATTTGGCAGGGAGGACATCTGTGTCATTTCCATAAGTCATATTGTTTGCTTTATTTCATTCTTATTTCCTAAAATTTCTGTCCAAAGGAAATCCAAACTAAACAGCTTGTTACATAGCCAGCATGTGCAAGAGATTAGTGAGCCGGTCCATGCTTTTTATGGGTCAGTATAATGGGGTCTGGTTTAGTCATTGACCTGTACCCAACAAACTACTGGACAGTCATAGAATACGGGGAGGCTGCACCGGGATCCCATCCAACCTATGACATTTCTTGGACAGTTGGTAAAAGGATTAAAGGTACTTTTCCTGTTGGACAGAGTATTGCTTTACTCACTCCTCTTCTGGTTAATGTTGAAATTGGATGACGGAGCGTTTCTGACAAACCTATTTAAGGCAGCAGTACCAATATTAGTTCTTGGTTCTATCTGTTTTTTATGTGGTTTATCTGAAAACCAGACAGTGTAATAAAAGTCGCCAAATCCCTTTTGAAAATGGAATAACACGATGACCCAAATCCTCTTGTATGAGAAAAAAAGAGAAAAAGTCCAAATCCTGGTCAAAAATGTGCCATGACTAACATCCAAACGTTCTTTATTAACAAAGTGTAATTAAGTTAAATCTTATGTCGTGTTTTTGCAGATGACAAATCTTAGTTGTCAAGAGAAGAAAGTTCCTAAAATCACCCCACACACATATATACCCACACCAAGTCACTACTATAAAATATATTAGCAGATGTTAGGCAGCATGGTGGCTCAGTGATTAGCACCCTGGCCTTTGCAGCATTAGGTCCCAGGTTCAAATCTCAGGCAGGTTCTCCTTGTGTATGTGTGGGTTTCCTCCAACATTCTGAAAACATGCAGTTAGGTTAATTGGCCTCCCCCCAAAATTGACATTAGACTGTGTTAATGACATATGACTATGGTAGGGACCTTAGATTGTGAGCTCCTTTGAGGGACAGCTAATGACATGCCTATGGACTTTGTACAGTGCTATGTAATATGTTGGCACTATACAAATACTGTGTAATAATGGGACACATCTATTTATTTTACTGTACAAAGGTTAAATTAGATTAGGTGGATGTATTATTCCCATAAAGTATTAATTATATCTTTTTACCTTCCATTGCTGGTATATAGAGAACAGTTGGTTATTTTACAATAAAATGTTAGAGATCACAGTAAATAATATTCATGTGCACTGAGCTAGTGACATAAAACATTCAGATGGTGCACGCAAAAGACACGCATGATGCTAAATTTTCTGTCGACTACAAAAAGGCGCACAGGTCCTCAGTGAGCTACAAACAGCTTCTTCCTGTGTGTGCTGCAAAACTGTGATACACCAAGCTTCAAATATCAACTCTGCAAGTTATCTTGTTCCAAATAAGTTTACTGGTGACTTTGAAGAACAGCCCTTGTGCCTGTGTGCAGCACATGCTAACGATCTGAGCTCCTTTTATCTTGCTGATGACAAGTTGAGCAAGGCAATGACAGAAAAATGCAAAGATACAAAACAACACAGTGTACTTTAACTCCACATTTTCCAGCGATGTTGTATCATCTTATACATTGTGTAATACCACAACAAGACTGTGAATGGATAATAATGGATGCATCGGAAGACTAAGTGCAAACAAACCAACACTGAACAGCGATACCAGGTTAGCTGTATACAACCATATTCTAGAGGTTTCTAAACAAATCAAATGGATACAGAAAAGTATGCATGGTAGACATTGGCACATAGATCTTCTATGGCACATCCAACCACTCACAGGGAAGCTTCCCAAGGTGGACTTAACTACTCCCATTGAAGTTTGTTCATGTCAGACAAAAACACAGACAATGGGCCTGATTTATTAAAACCCAGTGAAGCTGGGTGATCCAGCAAACCTGATATAGATGTTGTCAATGTACTTTGCTATTTGCTAGCAAATGCTTTGAATCCTGGACCAGATCCATTCCAGGTTTGCTAGATCACCCAACTTCACTGACGAAAGTGTATTCTCTCCAGCCTTGGAGAGCTTTCATAAATCACGGCCAATGTGTCCATTGCACACCCAGCACCAACAAGGTAGACCCTAACTATGGTATGGAAGTTGGTGCATGGTTGACACTTCCACTAACATAGAAGCTTATCCAAGGTAGTCCCACACACTGGCATGGAAACTTACTCATAGTAAACCATTAATATAGGAACTTTATCATGATAAACCCAGCCACTGACATGGAAGCTTGCCTATGGTGGATCCAAACATTCACATGAAGGTTTATTCATGATAGACCCTAACTATGTAATGGAAGATGGTGCATGGTTGACTCTTCCACTAACATAGAAGCTTATTCATGGTAATCCCATAAACTGGCATGGAACCTTACTCATAGTAGACCATTAGTATGGGAACTTTATCATTACAAACCCAGCCACTGAAAAGAAAGCTTGCCCATGGTAGATCCAAACCTGAAGGTTTATCCATGGTAGACCCTAACTATGATCTGGAAGCTGGTGCATGGTTGGCTCTTTCATCAACATAGAAACTTATCAATGGTAAGCCCAAAAATCAGCATGGAAGTTTACTCATAGTAGACTACACCATTATTATGGTAGCTGTTAATATGACAATCCTAACCACTGGCAAGTATGCTTGCCTATGGTAGATCCAACCATTGGTTTATCCATGATAGACCACACCACAGAAGTTTCGCTTATAGATCTAATCATTGACATGGACGCCTATAGCATACTTAACCCATGACAGAAGTTTGCCCATAGCAGATCCAACCACTGACATGTAAAGATGACTATGTTGACTACAGTCAGCAGCTGACATGGGAGCTTGCCAACAAAAGGTCAAACCACTGACATAAAAGCCTGCCATGGTAAACCCCATTTTTGACATGGAAACTTGACTATGGCAAAGCATCAACATGGAAGCTTTTGGATGGTATACTCAAACTCTGACATGGAATCCTACCATAAGTTAAGCCAATTTCTATTTATTCTTCCCCAAGTTAACACTTTAACTGTGATGACCAAAATGCTGAAACAAGTTTGTAGGAACCATTCTATTCATAGAACGGGTCATAAACATAACCCAGAACTTTTTTTTGTTTTACCACAGGCTGGAATCCAGCCTAGCGAATACTCTTCCCTATAATGTATCAAGAATAGTAGCAGTGGGTGGAATATTTTGCCTAATTGTTTATTAATGTGGTAATCAAGGTTCCCTAAAATTCTACCACACCCTTTAAACAAATAATTTGTAGTTCCCAGGCTATTCTAAGTGATCGGGAAGTCTTTTTATTAGAGTAATTCTTGAATATCTGCCAAGACTCTTTGAAATATTACTGTGAGCATAAAATAACAAAGCTCATCCATGTCTAATTAATAATCATTCATCTATGAGTAATGCAAAACATAGAACTTTTAATGAATACAAATCAGGATATCGGTTTTGACATTTAAGGCCACAAAAATCACCAAATATAACCAATTACCATTGGAAGTAAAGTGAATGAAATATAGAGAGGACAAAGAATGCCAAAGGAACTCAGCTCATGAACCAAGGTTGGCTTGGTCTGTTAACTCCAAGGATATCAACCATCTTTAACACGTCAGATGATTCTCGCCCAGTTATCATTTAAGAGTAGTATCTACGAGAATCTGACGTGTGTACAGCACTTTCTAACAACAAAAGTCTTACATGTATACGCAGTATTAGCCCACTTGTAAGATTCTGGAAGTAAAAAGGGCATTGGAATTGGACAGACAGTGCCTACTACACTTTAATATTGCAGAAGCACAAGAGAGAAGTGATTAAAAGTCCAATATACCCAAATATACCCCTAACCCCCCGTTGCCCCTTCTGATGATATTCCAGATACTCCTTTTTCTGTGACATTATATTTTGGCTTGTACCCTTCTAACATTGGCATGTGGAAGGAGCTCAGCTCCTATTCCTACAACACACATTGTACATATGATGCATTGCTATCACTATCTGTAAAATGTGATTTATGATACATTTTAGTAAACTAAATGTCTTTCAGTTAGGGGTTTCATTTTACCTTGAGTTGGATGGAGTGGGTGCTAATTTACCAAGAAATAAATAACGTAACAAGATGTTCTTTGATTGTATCTAATGATGAATGGTTGATAAGTGGTGGAACACTGACAGCTTTCTAAAAGTCACATCTGAAAACTAGTTCACAAGGCCTTGACCTAGTTTTAAATATGTGAAGAAATAAATTCTTCTAGGAAAGATATGTTTTTACAGTCTGTACATTTTCATTAACAGGACAGGAGAAATTCAGTACTTTGCTAAACATGCTCACAAATATGAGACAATTGGGTGGTCTGATATGGAAACAATCATAGGTCTATGATATTCTGCAACATTAATAATGTAAGAAGAATGTATGATGTGTGTCCATATTTAATGTACAGTGCTGCGTAATATGTTGGCGCTATAAAAATCCTGTTTATTAATAATATTATGTTTGTATGATGTATGTATGATCATACATGTATTTCCCTGCCCACTCACTACTGCTTTGTTTTTGTTTTCTGAGAAACCAGCAATGTCCTCCTACTTTTTACTCCTTCCTCCATGCAAATGTACTCTTGGTAAATCTTGGTAAATTAAGTGTGTGCTTAAGGATATTCCCTGATTGCACTGTTATATTAGACTGCCATCTAATGTTTATGGCAAGCTATAGTTTGACTTGTCCTGTAAGTGGCTGTATCTCATTGGTACTCTGGCACAGGAGAATGAACAAATTTCTTAGGTATTGATCCTATTGGGAGTTGGGGCGGAAGGTGAAGAAGGTGCATTAGCCAGATGATCCATCAAAAGTTCTCATAAATATAAATGGCCAGTTGGTGAATAAGGCCACCAGTGTCTTTCCAAAACCTACCTTTGGGAAGGATGACCCATTCAGAGGGACAATCTTGTAAATATGTATTCCTAATCAAAGTTTGTTCATTTCCTGCTGAGGAAGGTGGAAGCTTTGATGTATGAGCCAAATAGGCTTATTTGCAACTATATATAAATATATATAGAGAGAGAGGAGAATAATAGTTTTAGTGAGAACCTCTTCCTAGTTCATGACCCCCATTTCCACATGCTTATTGTATCAAGGATAGTCTTTGCTTCATTGGGGTCTCCACACCTGAAGTTTCGATGAATGCTTCCCTTTCTAGCTACCAGTGCCAGAAACATGTTAAAAGAGTGTTCAATTTTTTTGGTCGGGTGGTAAGAAATTGTAGGTGGGTGGCAGCCCCTGTATTGTGACCCAACTCTTCAGTAACCACACAAAAACAGGTGGGTGGTCACCGAAAAATGCCGGATGCTGCCCCCAGCTAAAAGGGGGCTGGGGAGAACACTGTAGGATGGCACAGTACAGTACAGCAGAGCTTACAGTCCTTTCCATTCTCAGAATAATTTATGGTGGAGTATATATGACAATAAAATGAAAACAGATTTTAGAAACATGCATATAGTGTTTTTAAATCCATACATTACTGGACTGTAATATTGCAAGATCAGGACCCCCACCACCTCTATTGTTTCTGTCTTTCCTGTAATGGTTATTACTATTATGATTAAACAGGATTTGTATAGCGCCAACATATTATGCAGCACTGTACATTAAATAGGAGTTTCAAGTGACGGACAGATACAGACAGTGACACAGGAGGAGGAGAGGACCCTGCCACAAAGAGCTTACAATCTAAGAGGTGGGGAATATCTGAACACATTACTGTATTGCAGTGTGTTATTTTTAAACTTTACATTATTGATGTATTTATTTTCCAGTATCAGTAGGTATTCTTACTGTATAGGTATGAAGTGTTACTGTATTGTCACCCATTATTTTCTGTATTGTACTCTGTTGAGCACTATGGAAAATGATGGCGCTTTATAAATAATAAAAAAATATAATTAAAGGGTAGATCCGCCTGCAGTTATGTTTCAAACAATACATAAGACATCTAATCTGTATTCTAACTAAAAGAGGCTATAAAAAAATAAAATAAAGTAAGTCTGCCCCTTACCTGCAATCTGACTCTGTCCTTGAGGATTATAAGGACTTGGTGCAGAGTTCAGGGAGGGCCGAGGACTCTGGGTAGGGACACCCACTCTCATACTGGGATGAGGGATGCGCCCTAAATCACTGAGACGCTCAGAGAACAAACTAGGTTTAGAGTCATCGAGCTTCTGTCTGTGCCCTAGAAATAGCAAATCATAAAATGAGAGTTATTAATATTGTCAGTGAGAATCCTTCCATACAAAGAACATAACACCTGTCTGAGAGAAGGGCTCTAATCAATTATACAGAATAACTTCTAGGTCTATCAAATGTCACATGGGTTACAAAAAGAGAACTATAACTGATATATCAGAACAGACAGGCATTAGCAGTAAAGTCTGCACTGGGACAGTCCCTCGGATACCCATTTGTAAGGCTGCAAGCAATCCATAAATATTCTCGTTTAGAGTCCAAAGACATTGGGCAACTCCTTTAGAAAACTACAAGTTAATTGGGCAACAGTGTCATAGTCACTTCAAAGATCTGTAACATAAAATAACTTATTTAAAGAGGAAATAAACTGAAAAGTGCCAAAGGGCAGTCCGATCTATCCGGAGGTGTCTTGCATTGGGTCCCACGTGGTCAAGGAGTTGGCGCTCCGGGTGCCACCATCTTCTCCTCTTCTTCCGGGTTCTTCATCCTACGTCACCCAACCAAGGCGCGAGATCGGTTGACGTAGGATGGAAGAGAAACTTGCCGATCTAACTGCGCATGCCTGAGATTGGCAAATTTTTCTCTTTGCACGAAAAGGCTCCTTCTGTGCATGCCCGAGATGCAGAAGGAGCACCCAAGATATCTACGTCACGCATCCCAGGAGGCTTTGCTCCCCTATTCATTTTAGAGGGCGGTGATGCACCCTTTTTTTTTTTTTTTTTTTTTATAAAAACAACTTATAAAAATAAAAAAACAAACAACAGAATTTTAACCTTATATAAAAAGCTTGTCCACCCTTTTATGTAATGTGAAATTTCTGAGTTTAGGTACGCTTCAATTTGATGCAAACTATTCAGTTAAATCAGAGCTGGCTCTTTAATAAAAGCTCAGCTGGAAGTCAGTCTGGGAAATAACAGCATGTGTAATTCCCAAATCTGTTTTCCAGTATGTTTGCTATTATGTCAGTTTTCTTAATCATGGTAAATCCGTTTCTGAATATTGTAAGTAATTTCTTACCTGGAGATTATCCCAATACCAACACTTCCTATTGTAGAGGGACGATGCTAAATTATAACAGCATTGTCAATAGGCAGCACAGTTTTTTACCTCTAGTCTGAATGCAAAGTGTAAAGTTTATTTCTT
This sequence comes from Pyxicephalus adspersus, assembly GCF_032062135.1. Lineage (NCBI taxonomy): Eukaryota > Metazoa > Chordata > Amphibia > Anura > Pyxicephalidae > Pyxicephalus > Pyxicephalus adspersus. The sequence continues at coordinate 12,301,303 of NC_092861.1, read as the reverse complement.
TTTATCCTCACAGAAAGTTGGGAGGTTATGTTGGGTATTTTTGTTTTGTTTATTGGTGTTTTTTTTTACAAAATGTAGGGTCTCTCTAGGCACAAAGAGACTTATATCTCCTGCTGTGACATCCGTCCCAATCATTTTTGTGCTGTTCACATTAACTGATAAAAAGCTGCGGTCTCCTCTGCCTAGCTGATGCCAGATGATAGTTACATGCATGTTTCTCATAGAGCTTCAGGAGGAAGTCCGATAAATGCCTTTTGCAGTAAACACCCCTGAGTGAGTGATAGGGTCCCCTCGCACACTGGTGCAAGTATTACAACAGGGAGGATGAATATACCAACAGGAGACAGCAGGGTCTCTTGTGGTTTGCAAACAGGAAATGTGTAAAGCAAAGATCAAGCAAGGTCCCAGCCTGAGCAATAAAAACACTGAGGACTCACAGGCCAAACAAAAACTACAGCTGTTACAGCAGCCACTGCAAACAACCTAACTCTAGTTAGGGGAACTACAGGGATCAGCATGCACTCCCAGCCATCATTGCGTTTTGATATTTACACTTTTTTTTATACTAGTTTAGTTTAATATAAAATGTATATCTTTTTATTCTCAATGCTTTTCAAAGTGCACTGAACCAAGCATGTCAGTTTCCTCCCAATACACAAAGAATACACAAAGAGAGAGTTTTAGTTGCTGCAAGAATACTGGACAACACTAAGGAATCCAACACAAACATGGGGAAAACATGCAAACTCTATACTGGCAGCATCACTGAAATACGTATGTAGGGGTCTGCCTTTTTTCTATCTGCTTGCTGAGTTGTAACTTTGTAAATAGAAAATAAAGTTGTTGAAGTTTTCCTGCCCCTGATAGTGGCTTGGGAAACCCCATCAGGAGTTAGAGAAAGGCAGGAGATACAGGGTCAGAGATGAGAACATGTGCTCAGCCAGGATGGATCTCTGCATCCCCTTTTTTAGAACACACTGACTGCCTTGCCTTTATGTAGTGCATTATTATAATAATTCCCTCTGTAGTATTGGGGTATATGTGATATCTTATCAGAGATCAGAGACCCTGTCCTGGGTGGAGGCACTGCCAACTTTATTATTATCCTCACTCTTCCATATAGCGAAGGCTCAGGATCCTCTTTGTTATCTACAGGTTAGCGCCATAGCTTGTTTTGTGGGAGTCATTTACATTACCCCCCCCCATAACAGGGCTACACGTATTACATATAAGAGAAAATGTATTGGATTCTTTCTTTCTTTTTCCTTTTGCTTAAACTATTTGCAATGACAGTCAAATTGCGTGCTCTGGTTTAAATTAAAGCAAAATGTGTGGGCCCAAAGAAAGAGTAGAGACATCTATCAACAGGATGATCAGTGAATCATACACTGACAGTCATAAAGCAGTGAATGTAATAAGGTACAGTAATATACAGTAATATAGTACAGGCAACCCCATGCTCCAATGTCTTCCTAATTACAGTACAATGCAGTGCAAATATCTCCCATTGTATATAGCACAGTACAGGCATCCCCTGCACCCCATGTCTTCCTAAATACATAGCACAATATACAATACAATGCAAATATCTCCCACATCCCACTGTATATAGCACAGTACAGGCATCCCCTGCACCCCATGTCTTTCTAATTACATAGTACAGTATACAATACAGTGCAAATATCTCCCACATCCCACTGTATATAGCACAGTACATGCATCCCCTGCACCCCATGTCTTCCCACTGTATATAGCACAGTACAGGCATCCCCTGCACCCCATGTCTTCCTAATTACATAGTACAGTATACAATACAGTGCAAATATCTCCCACATCTCACTGTATATAGCACAGTACATGCATCCCCTGCACCCCATGTCTTTCTAATTGCATAGTACAGTATACAATACATGCAAATATCTCCCACATCTCACTGTATATAGCACAGTACAGGCATCCCCTGCACCCCGTGTCTTTCTAATTACATAGTACAGTATACAATACAGCACTGTATATAGCACAGTACAGGCATCCCCTGCACCCCGTGTCTTTCTAATTACATAGTACAGTATACAATACAGTGCAAATATCTCCCACATCTCACTGTATATAGCACAGTACAGGCATCCCCTGCACCCCGTGTCTTCCTAATTACATAGTACAGTATACAATACAGTGCAAATATCTCCCACATCCTACTGTATATAGCACAGTACATGCATCCCCTGCACCCCATGTCTTCCTAATTACATAGTACAGTATACAATTCAGTGCAAATATCTCCCACATCCTACTGTATATAGCACACAATACAGGCATCCCATGGACCTCATTGTCCTCCTCATTAAACAGCACAGTATATATTATACAGTATAGTAGCAGCAATACCCGAGAGATATTCTCCAATGGTAAATCCTCAATTATATGCATATGAAACAATCCTGGAGGTCCTCTCCAACATTTTATTGTGAAAGAGAATTACAACTACATGATATCACGTTTCTCGTACAGAATTTCCTCCAGCCAGCAAAAAGTTTTTTTCTATTCAATGGACTTGAGACCCAAGCAATGCCAAGCTACAAGGACGGACATAGCAGTGTGCAAATTGTGCCACTAGACAAGGGCCCAGGACACTCCTCAGCCAGTAGGGGCCCCACTACAGCTTGCATGGTACTATGTCCACATGCATGGGCACCCTTCTTTTCTCTGGCTGTTAATTTATTGTTATTATTATTATTATTAATAATATTATTATTATTATTATTATTAATAAACAGGATTTATATAGCGCCAACATATTACTCAGCCCTGTACATTACATAGGGATTGCAAATGACAGACAGTAATGAAATTGATATATACTGTACTGCTTCCACTTCACTTCTAAAAGGAATCCAAGCCTGATGTATTTTAGCATATCAAGGCATGTGATAATGGGTGCAAACACATGAAAATCTACTTGTATACTATAAAGTTTTATATGTAAACTAATCTTAAACAATCATCTCTTGGTGTGCCATGGACAATAGATTGCACTTGGCTGCATAATCCTACCATACATTTAGTAGTCTAACTGTAGGAAAGTCCGATGACCTTGACACTGGGGTTAGGGCTACTGTATATGGCATCTCTGGTTGGTCACATGTTGGATGAGTACATGGTGTTTTTATTTTTTACAATATTTTATTGCTAGTTTTGAATGAATTTCCAGTAGAAAAATTTTGGAGAGGAATATTAGGGACCAAAGAGGGAGTGCTTGGAGTAATATTCTGCTCCATTGGCCAGGAATGACTGCAGGATACCGGCTCTTGTAGTTTTATGATGATTGACAGTTCATTCATAAAACCCAAAGTGCACCAGCTAGCCAAAGCACAGGCATTATTACCAATTGCCACTGGGATCAGTCACCTGGTTTTGTTAAAAAGTTGTCGGTGAAACATATGTACGCTGGCTGTGTTCCTAGACCTCACCATTGTTTTTAGACCCATGGAAAGCCCGATTCCTCACTCCTGCCACACAAATGAGATTTCAGGAAAGTAAAAGTACTGCAGATTTTTAGTCCAAGGAAAATAACTGCACAGACAATCCCGGCTGATTGCTTTCAGCACAGCTTAACCTGTGTGGTCCATATGTGCTCATTGACACCTTGGGGAAACACAAAACTATTCTTATAAGCGTGTAATTAATGTTCGGCCTGGGATGAAGATGAATGCTCAGTAAGATTAGCACCTGTCACGTTAAATACGCCGTCACCTGGAACATGCTGAGCAATGCAGGGAAAGGGAGCTGGGAGGAATGCTGGCAATAGCTTCATCGCCTTTACTGGCTGCACCAGGGGGATGGAGTGAGGCAAGGTACTCTGAAGGAGAAAATAACTATCAGCCTTACATTTAATCCAACAAGCTTAATTTGTAACTCTAGCTCTGCTCCAAAATAATTAGTGACCACTGTAATATTTTTTTTAAATTTGCAGCTTTCAATAAAATAACACCTGGAAATGCAGCCATGAAGTTCCTTGTTCATGGACATTCTGGTAGTGGGTGCTCCGTTCCTGGCACGCAGTTGTCACAGGGAGAGAAGATGACAATTGGCTGTCACCATTAAAAAACATTTTTTGATTTCATAGGGTTTGAAATGCATATAAACAAAAATATAGAATATACAGAAAGTGCCTGTGAAAAGATAACAAGGAATGAATAAAAAATATTTTATGAAAAAAAATAATTTTAATGGTGTAAAAGGGTTAAGAAACGCTGTTCTAGCACAGTGGTCGGCAACCACTTTGGAACTACGGACCACTAAATTTACAGGCTCTGGACCACGCATGCTTGGGGAGCCAGATGTCACTCCAAAGGGAATAAGCTTCCCCTTGTCATGATGCCATAACCCACCCACTCTCCTATCACACGTCTGAGCCTGCAATCCGTATGGGGGATGGGTCTGCGGCTCTAGCGGTTGCACTACCAAAATTTTCTCGCGGACCACCGGTTGGCAACCACTGTTCTAGACTATGATTATTTTCAATGGGCGTGCCTTTTATTAGGCGCAATATCTAAGCTGATATGAGAAAGCCTTGGTATAGGCTCACCTGTCCTCTGCTCAAAAGGTTGGGGGTATGTTCACCCTGGCAAGAATCTGTACTTCATGAAAAATATTAGAAACAAACTGTGTCTAGCACTGGAGGTAGCCCGGTGCAGCATTTTCTCCAGCAGTAATGTACTTATTATTTTTCAGGCTCTGTCTAGTGCTGGAAGGCCAGCAAGATTTACCATGAACATTTGAGAAAAAGTTTCCCGCCCGCCCGTCCCTGTTTTTCGGTAGTGGGATTGTCATTCGGTGGGATAAGGCGGTGAGGTCCTCGAGGGAATTTGGTCTTGTGTAATGTTTTCAGTGGGGGTGAGAGACCCACCTATGGTGTGGAGTCTCTAGAATATGTTGGTACAGGAGGGATGGAGTGTTTTTTGTTTTTGCATTAAAGGGCTGCCAGTACTGGAGATATCGTTCCCGAGCTGGGTGGTTACGGCTTGTGCAGACCCAAAAAGAAAGGGGTAAAGGGTGGGTCTTCAAGGACCAGTAACCAGAGGGTTAAAATAAGTAGAAAGTTAAAAGAAGGATGTGTAAGTTATGTTTATATGGTTGTTATGTTAATGTTAATTAATGTGATTTATTGTTATTTAATGTTAATTTAAAGTTAATTAAGTTTTGTAATAAAAGGCCTACGGGCCATTAAACCACTGTGGTTGTTGTATTATTTGTACAGGGGGGGTGGAGGGTACTGAATGCGGTTCTCTGCCTTGTCACAGTCATGTAAGTAGGTGGTATATGATGTTACAGGAGACATATACTGTATTGATCATAGAGATTTTAGTGCAGGGTGTTGGCACCGATAACCTGGAGCACTGGTATAGGGCTTTATTTGATAACATGCAGCAAAGTATCTACAAAAATATTTTCTGCCCCCATTCTAACAAGTTAGCATATCATCTGTTAGGATTCCTTAAAACTTCTTTATACAAACCATTGTGTCATGCATTGCCATATTTATGTGTCTTTGTGCATGCACGTGGCATGGTTTAGGTGATCACTAATCCTTTCTATTTAAATGCCATTACAACCGAAATTCATATTTCAGACTTTGGTACATGCTGGAGAAGCACATGACAGCTTCTTATGTTCCTATGCAGCCTAATTAATTACAAGGCCTGGTTGTACCTTACTTTTTTAGTTAGTGTATCATTAGTGTCAGTGGTGTATCATGGGTGAATTCTCTGTGGTGGTTTTGAGGTTTTTGGTACTAAGAAACCAAGCAGCTTGTTGTAATTGACATACTGTGCTCCAGGACACGTCCGATTTCCCAGGTCTACAAGAGACAAATTTAACCAGTTTACTGCTGATTGCTGCCATGGCCTTCCAAACCATAAGGGCACAGAGTCATGCCATGCAAATCTACAAATCGTATCGGCTACAATCATGTCTTGTTTCATCATTCAATATCGAACAAATCACCAAGACAAGAGCAATCCAGCATTAAAGTATTGTATAATTATTTTATCTATTTATCATCTCTTTGTTCACCTGTATGCCTATCAAGCTTCTATCAAGTATATCCGCCATCAATGTCTGTCTATGTATCCTAATGCTGAACTTCAAACAGATGAAACACATGAGATCTGTATTGCCTGCCAGGGTCTGATTATCAGTCCATCCAATCCAGGGATTTACACAGCTCTGACCCACATTATAGCCCTGATCTTTCCATATTGCAGTGTAATTTTCATGTATGGGAGTTATTCCCAACTCCAAGCGACTGGACAGTGAAATGAGTGGCAGGACATTGAAGAGCTAATCTCATTTTCCTCCTATCAGAATGCTCTATTTACTGCAGTACACCTAACTGGCTCCTTGTGTTGCTTCTCCCTCCCCTTCTTGGGGGACTGCTGTCCAGGCAATACAGAAAAAATAATCAATAAATAAGAAAAAATATCAATAAGTCAAATTTAAATACCTACAAATGCACATCATGATCACAAAGTTGCGTGATTATTATATTCTAGATTTATCTGAAGTTCAGCATGAAATCTATCTTTGTGTAATATTAAAAATTAACATCACCCTTCTTCAAATTAAAACTCAAACCATGTGAAATTTCCGAACATACACTGCCAACCCATTTGTATAATGATTGTTCCTAGGTGATTTCATACACGGGAGAAAGAAGATTTTAATGTAACCCTTTACCCTGACCACATCCACTGCGACAAAGGCAATGACTATATTGTGAGGATAGAACTCCAGACCTGGATATTGTTCTGTATGAACCCTACATAGGCGTTTATCGGAGGAACTGATCATCTCCCAGCTTTAGCATTGGAATCCAACATTGAAAAAAGTGTTACAGCGCTGTTACAAGACTACGATCTTGGATTCCAATTATATAAATGGAAGATGACCAGTTCCTCCTATGTTTTCATTACAGAGATCAGATGATAAAAGAAAAAAATTGAGCTGAAAAGTCTGCAGGAACAGGAAGTAGGGAAGATTTTCCTTCACTTCCCATCAAAGTGACCAGTGCTAGAAAGAACAGGAAACTAAGAAAAATCTCCTCTACCCTTAGCATTGAATATCTAAAGGAAGCTCTATCCAAAGTTGGAGCTGAGCTTTAAGCTGTGCTGGGGGTGTATCACGTGCCCTCTTTGTGGACCGAGTTGATGTTTAGGCTACTTGCAGATGCTCGGCGTCCAATGGTGATAATGGTCCTCTTCACAAACAAACCACAGACTTACTTCCACATCTACAGTCCAAGTTCCAATGCCAAGACCACACTAAAACACAATCAGGACCGGAGCTTGCGCCATCAGACGATTTATGAGCGGTATCGAGTTCCTCACTGCAATTCCTTCAGAACAATTATGATTTACGCATCTCTTTCCAAACCATATTATCAAAATAGTCATTTTCTAGGAAATACGATATGCATTTAAATTGCTACTTGGTGACGCAAGGAGGCTGCGATTCCTTTCTGGGCTCGCACGTCTCCTCCGGTTTTGGTTCGTCCCAGAAGTTTGCCGTGCCAAACTCAACAAACCGGGGTCTGCCAGAAGCCGTTTGCAGAATAATCCTCGGCATAGACACGGTGCAGAGGCCGGTATGGCCGGACGGCTTGGCATAAAGTCTCCTGAAGCTGACACAAGGGCCCTGCGAATTGCATTCATTATTTTTGACCAATCTGCCCAGACTGAACACAACAGGATGATTTGTTGTTGTGGAGTTGCTTGGCTGCTGGAACGGCCAAACTGGCGGATCCATTTTCCAGGAAGTTATTTTCAAACCCTGTCATTAAATGGGTTGCATCAGGCAGAATGTACAGTTTTAACTTGTGATTAAATCTGACAATGTCAGCAAAATGCCAGGGATGAAGGCAGGGTGTACATGAGCCTTGACAGCACCAGAAATTCTTTTTTACTGGCTTTTATCAACGGCATATTATTGATCTGCATTGTAGGAGAGCTTAACATGGAAGGTGCCGGAAAATATGAAATCTGAGGGTACGAGGACCCGGCTTTTGGGCAAGATGACTACTCATTAAATGATGATAGTTATACCATTTAAAGAGTAATTTCATCACATCCCCAGCACAAACATACTTACCTTTCCTTCATGCTGGGAGCAGTAGGATCTGCCATGTTGGCGCTATGAATTGCTCACACTTGTGTTACGGACTCTTGTTTGTGTTGGTTGATATGGACTATGCTTGTGCCAACCTTGGTATTTGGTGCTTGGTGCTTGGCCACATAGAGGAAGTCTCCTCATTACTAGATATTTTCTATAATCCTACTGAACAGAGTGAATAAAGGAAAGGTGGCTGGGAGAGATTAAACCCGACATATTTAAAGCACAAAGTTTTTTAAACAAAAGGCAAAGTTTTCTTTAAGTTAACAAATGTCATAACCATTGAAAAAGTAAGTTTAAATTGCCCATTTTGCTTAATTTTCTTCTCTTGTTTACTTTTATACATTTTTATTTTGTTATAGTTATTTTAAATGATGAACAATTACTTACTATAGATTAGAGCAAAAGAGAATTATTGTATGTGCAGTCTCCAATACATCTCGGCCGCCATTATACGGTCACATTCTCTTCTGGGTATCTCACATTTTATTTATTTGTATAAAAAAGTTTATTTTACAAAAAAAAATTAGGCTAAGGAGCCTAAATGAAACAGCCCAGCACTGTTTGTATGGTTATTGGAATATTGTGTATAGCTGAAAAACCCAGAGAGGGTTTCATAGTTGGAAGACAGAAGTTGTCCAGCCATCCAGTAAGAATCACATAAGGAATCACTTTGTATAATCTCATTTTTGTATAATCTCATTTCTTCTTCTGTTCAGCTATTTTTCATAGCTGTGCAACCAGCCTGCAGAAAGCCAGTGCTGACTATTGCCACCTGTTGGCAGAAAGTGGTAAATACTGCACAATTTTATGTGGAGTTTTACCAACTCCAAATATTCTGCATATAGCTCACTGGTGAGAGAACCAGTCCCTCATTGTTATATATTAAGGAGATGTAGGCTGTAAATCACTGAACATTCTTTTCTTGATCTGAAAGGCAATAACTTGAAGCCAAACTTATTTTTTCTTAATTTTTCTACTTTTCGTTTATGGTTTGGAATAAGATGGAAAAATCCTTTAATAAAAATGGCACTTTAGGGTGTATAGTGTTTTGTGGTCTCACGTGCACGACAAGCTTGGAAACAGTAGCTGAGCGTCGAAGTGTTATTTTAGAATGTTGGCAACTATGTAAACCAAGGCGTAATTAATGTTTTCTGGCCCTTTAAAACCAGATGTTTGTAATATGGAGGTAAAGCAGGACAACCAGAAGCGGCCATATGCATCATGTAACACAATGTGCCGTTGTTTTGGTTACGGAAGGAGCTATTTCTGACCATGCGTCCCCCTCCCTTCCTCTACCCCAATACGTGTCTTTTTCTATTCAGTTTTCGCTGAATGAAGTCTCTCGGTGGCTCAGGTCAGACCCCAATCTCTCCAGTCATAACAAAGTTTATTTATGAAGAAGCTGAGCCCCCCAGTGGGATATTGTTAATCTCACATAAATATTGCTCTGTATCATGTTCATTACAGGCAAACTCGGTGGTGAGAATTCATTATTTCCTCTTCCCACTCAAATAAACCCTCAGCATCACCAAGAACAATCAGCTTTACTCCAAAGAGAACCTGTGATGTGTAAAAAAAAATAAAATAAATAGGCAGGTATGGAAACGTACCTAAAAGATACTTTACCCAGGGTATTAGGTATCAGCCCCTCTAACGTGGGGTAAGTGGCAGAGCTCCCATTGCAAAGCTCACATGTGCAAACTAAATGCTTTGAAAGCCGAGTTTACCCCCAGGGCACATACAGTTGACAATCAAAAATCTGGCCATTGGTAATCCGGATCATTCAGTTTTCCGGCATGAATTTTGGATCACATTTTTAATACAGGGAGTGTAGTGCACTGTTTGGCCACTTATGTTTTGATGGCGCTGTTCCGCAGAAACAGCTGTTAGGTCTTGCTTGCTACACTAAATACTCGTTGGGACGTCCCTGCTGCCTGCTCCCTGGAATGTGCCAGATGTCCTGCGAGAGGAATGCTGGCCTGTGTGTGGAGGTAAGTATACTTTCAAAAATTCTGAACTTTTAAATACCCGGCACTCCTCAGGTCCAAGGTTGCCGGATTTTTGAATGTCAACTGTATATAAAATCTACAGTATTAGAAAAGTGCTTTTAAAAAAATTAGAAATAACTTGGACAAGTAAGACACAGATGGGATTTGTTACATTTTTGAGACTATTTAGTGAAAACATCCTATCAGGTACTACTTTAGCTTTAAAACAAGCATCAGAGTTTACAACTGAAAGATAAAATCATTAAAGGTATTCTGTCAGCAGCTCAGTTCCCCCTTCCTAGGAGTGATTCAGTATCCCTGCTTCCCCATTACTCCCCATTCCTAGCAGTAATCAGCAGCTCAGCCTACCCTTCTGCCCCATCCTAACACTGATTAACAGCTCAGCTTCCCATCCCGGCACTGACAAGGCAGTTCAGTTCTCCAGTCACTGATCCATCAGTGTAGCCCCCTCCCAGAAGTGATGCGGCAGCTCAGCTTCACTTTAGCTGCAACGAGAAACTCGGGCACTGCCTATATTTTTAATTTAAACACAGCAAGATAGCTAGAAGTAGACAGAGGGGTGAACAGGGTGAAGCTAACTTCAAGGACTTCAGTGCTTCAGCTGTGAGCATTGAGGATAAGTTGCTCCACAGTGCTTGTAGCTACGGGGGTCAGAGAGAATTGGCCGCTAATGCTCATGGAAAAATCAGGTTTTCTTTTGGTAAATAAATCCTCATATATGTCATTCATCACTACATATAGTGTATGCCTGTCCTGTTCAGTCTTAGGGGGTTAAGCAATAGGGTTAGGTTAAAGTGTTAAAAAAAAACTTGGCACAAAAAGTATGAGCAGTAAGTTTGAGTTTAGGGCCTAGGTTAAGGGTGTCAAAGCTTTACGTTCTGCGCCAAAAAGAAAAACAAAAAGAACATAGAGAAGAAAGAAATAGAGAAAGAACAAGAAGGGAAGAGAAGGTGATGAGAAAAAACACTACGTGACTTCTAGGTATGACCACAAAGATTTCCAGGTTAATAAAGCAGCTGCAATGAACTCTCCCTACTTCCCCCGCTACTTTAGGCAGTGCTGAAAACACACACTGAACTGTCTCCTCTAGCAGCTGCTTCCTGTCCTCACTGCTTCCTGCTGCAGTTTCACTTATTACAACGCACATGAGGAGATACAAATGAGGACAACAAGAGAAAAAATTCAGTTAAGTAGAAACAAACATCACAATGAGGACATCTGCCAGCCAAGTGCCCGAAGCTTGCAGGCGTACCTGTATTTACCTGCCAGAGGCAAAGCCCACATGGAGTCATTATATCTGCAAAATTACAATATAATTTGCATTGCTGTCCCAAAGAGAAGTAAACTGATCTATAACATTAACACAGCAAGCTAAGAATATAAACCCAGTGCAGGCAAAATATCCTTTATTTTTTGGTAATCCTGGCAAACATTGTAAATGCTGGGCGCAATTAAGCTCCACCCTGTACTGGCAATAAGTCCCACCTCCTGACATTGGGGGTGGGATTTAGTGCCAGGATCGGGGAAGAGCTTAGTGTTGACTTACAGAGAAGTCAAGACCGTATACAGGTAGTCCCCGGGTTACATACAAGATAGGGACGGTAGGTTTGTTCTTAAATTGAATTTGTATGTAAGTCAGAACAGGTACATTATTTTAATAAATGCAACTAGGACAGATGTTTGTTTCAACATATTATTAGGCAGCGTGGTGTCAGTTACTGTATAAAATCCTCACTGTGAGTTAATCACAAACAAAGCAAAAAAAAAAAAACACTTTCTAGAGCCTAGACATTCATTACCTTCTGGAGCAAGCTGTGCTTTGATATGCAAAAAGAAACAACTGCAGAGTTTGTCTTGGTCATTAAAGAGTTACAAGATGTTGCAGAACTGCTTAGCCCTTAAGATCACCCACAACCTCAGCTGTGTTTAGCAAAAGATTTTTTCTGCAAAACATGCAAACTGCCCCCCTCCCCCCCCATCAAGCCTCTGTCCTGCACACGACAGGGAAGGGAAGCTCTGTTCGTATCTAGGAGTCGTTTGTACGTTGGATGTTCTTAACTCGGGGACTACCTGTATGTGGCTGGAATCAAACTAGAAACCTCAGGAACAAGAGAAATGACTTTTCTGTAATGCAGTTAAACATTGCAGCCTGGTCACCTTCCCACCCCAGCCTGTAATTAGAGTGTAAAAGAGCAGAAGCAAACTGATGAGGTCTTCCGGTTTCTCAGACTGCAGAACACCTGATTGGACTCATATACTGATCTTTCCTTTCCCTGAATCAAAAAACGTCAGGGAACAGGGTTGAAAGAGACAAGTCAAGTACTTGCATGTGTTACGCTCCAAATGTCGTGATTTGTTCCATTAATACATACCTGCACAGTTTTATATCAAGATTATACCTTTAACTTGTAAAACTTTATATACTGAGATTATAAGTGACAAAGGCAGACATTGTATATTATATATGGAGCAGCGCTAGGCTCATCTGGCTTGCACAGGAAGGGTGTGCTCTGTAGATCATAGAACATATCTAGGCTACCATATTCCTATATACAGCCACTACATCAGAGAACTGCTACATTTCTATTCTTAAGTTTAGATGTCCTTGGAGTACAGCAATAATAATTTGGGAGAGATAACCTAATGACCTGTAAAATGTTTTTGATGCTAAACTCTAACATGCAAATAAATATAAGTACTTGAGAGGAGCCAAGTCTTCATGGAGTTGTACATGTTACAGACATATGACAAAACACGGATGTGACATGTCCATGTGCAGTTGTACACAGCTCTCTGATAAACAGCCTGTGTATCCTTGCATCAGTTCCTCAGAACTTTGCGCAACACAAATGCCTCTTGATGTGTCATTTCCTGCTTGGCCAATGGCCCAGCTCCTGACACTCAAAAACTTACAGAAAAAAAAGAAAACTGAACAATTTGAGAATTTTAAATTGTGCATCACCCTCCATCTCATAACATGAAAGGAGGTGCTGGGATGGGATTTAATGAATCCAACAGAAAGCCTTATAAACTGCCCCATCAAGCAATGCTCCACATTTACCTATACATATGGGAGCAATGAACATTAGTTGGTTGAATCTGCAGACAAATTCTTTTGAAAATTTTAGACTTTGAGAAAAAAACGTACTATGTCAAACTTTTATTGATGTTTAGAAAGATTTCACTGCAATTCCCATCCCACTGACTGCCCATTATTATTATTATTATTATTATTAATTATATTAATATTATCAAACAGGATTTATCCAGTGCCAACATGTTACACAGCTCTGTACATTAAATAGGGGTTGCAAATGACAGACACAGAGGGAAGAGAGGACTTTGCCCCGAGGAGCTTACAATCTAAGAGGTGGGGGAGATATCACACAATAAGAGGGGAGACATGACTATAGGATAAGAAATCAGGGGAGAGGTCATCATTATTGCTAAATGACACAGTCTCCAATGTTAAGCTGACAGGGGTCCTATCCCTACCCCATTTTACTAAAAAAAGCATTGAAGTCTTTTTCCCCACTGGTGAGGTTTTCCCAGTATGGATAGAGACAACAGTAAAAACTTGGCAGGTGTTCTCATTCTAAGATTTAGTGAACGTTGGGCTTTAACATAGTGACAAGTCTTTATGACACGTCCAATTTTACATATGAAACCTTGTGGCCTCAAGAATAGTTCTGAGGGTAATTTCCAGAAACTGGAGAATTTTTAGAGCAACCCAAAACTTTACACAATGGTGCTCAATGTTTTTTGATAATCCAAATCTCATATAGACCCCACTTTCAGCAAGTTTCCCTGTTCCTGGGCTGGACTTTATTCTCCTATCATGTAATCATTATTTTGCAATTTATAATCCTTTGCATGGGGTAGGGCTGCAGCAAGCTTGGTGAGCTGTCAGTGCTGCAACCAATGGAACTTCCTTTCCGTGCCATTGCAAGGAATACATTTTAGCTTTTGTTTAGGTTACTATTTAAAAGCACATATTTACCTTATCCTTACTTTCTGGTAGTAGGTGTTCTCTTCTTTACATTCCAGGATGTAAAGATTGCATCTGATAGATAGCTGGTCCTGCATTGTCCTACTACCAGCGTTGTTTTTAATTTTCTGATATCTGCTTTCAAGTGTATCTACTATAAAAAGTTCATTCCTAAACAGTTGTCACAGTAATGTGTCCCCCTTGTTTCATCTCACTGTTCCCATTCCAATGACACCTTTAACAATGGTCTTTGGGGCAGTCAGTTGGGACACATATAGGTCCTAACTCTCTCCATTCACCCACCAAAAAATATATTACTAACAGATACACTTTACTAATACACTGAACGGCTTGTATTATCAGCACTGATAAAGCTTCTTTTATTGTCTGTCCAGAAAAGACACACAATTCTAGCCTATACTTCCTATCCAAAAATCTATACACCATGGGAGCAGAATTGGTTATATTTTTTTCCTCGTTGTCTACTTCTCTGTATGTCAGGATAAAAATAACTCAGCACGTACTATACCAATTAAAATCTGCAGGACGGGGCTCCATGAAATGACACACTGAATCCATGAAACTTATAAAAGTGCTAGTTTTCTGGGAAAGCATAATATTAGATATATTGAGTGCTACATCCCCCACCTCATAGATTGTAAGCTCCTCTGGGCAGGGTCCTCTCCTCCTCCTGTGTCACTGTCTGTATCTGTCTGTAATTTCCAACCCCTATTATGTACAGCGCTGCGTAATATGTTGGCGCTATATAAATCCTGTTTATTAATATTAATAATAATAATATTAAGCTGTCAGAGGGGCGGGAATTCAGGTGAACTCTTACCTATGGGGTCACAAACATCAATAAAAGTTTGACATAGTATGTTTTTTTTGTTTTTGGTGCTATATAAATACTATCTGCTAATAATAACTATGCTATTCTTCTAGATATATCCTATACATAGCCAAGTCTGCCCTAGCTTTGTCCTTTATGGATTTTTAATTAATGAGCTATAAATTAATATTATATATATACTGATCCATGTAAACTTTCCAGGATGAATGCTAACATTTAAAAAAATATTTCAATTTATATAGCAGAGAAAGCTACACACTCCATTAATATACCGTATTTTGTTGTCGGTGTCCTTGGAGAAGTTCTATCCCATTAAAGTGATGGTGACAAAGTCATCATGAGGAGGCAAAGTGAACCTCCCAAATGGGATTCAGTTCCCTGACAATTCAAAATGGAAAAAATATTTGGCCTGATATACATTTTATCTTTATTATCTACTTCAGCTTTGCTAAATAAAGTTCAGTGCAGGTTTTAGTAAAAATGTAATAATCAGTGGAAAATATCACTTAGAAGTATATGTACACGCAGTAAATCCTAAACTGATTATTTGTTGATAATATTGACACACCTACACCAGTGGTTACCCACTGGGTAGGATTTCATCAAGCTCACATACCCAATACTGACATCTATATTTATATATATATATATATATATATATATATATATATATATATATATATATATATATCATTTCGGGGGCAATAAATCAAAGCTTGATTGATACAGCTTGCACCCAAAAACTTAGCTACCTTTCTATTTCTGCATAATGTATAATTAATGAACACTGTGCACATTAAAGACTTCCTCCTTAACACATGCACAGTGAATGAAAATATTGTATTTACTGAACATTTTTAAGATGAACAAGACTAGGCAGAGTTAGAAGTACCATGGCAGTAACATTTTACTATGACTTTCATTCTTTTTGCCCCCTCCCCTGCAGTACATATTTATCCTGTGTAAGCTCTCAAACCTAAACTTTCAGACTACCATGTGACTATACTGAGCCAATCAAGATGCGCTGTCACTGTGACATGAGAAAGCGGGGAATGAGTCACATGCCAGGTAAGTAGAATGGCTGCTAAATGAATACATTGCTTTCCCCGTTCTGGTTTCCTATAATTGTTGTCAGATCTTAAGCACAATGTTGTTTCTAAGCTATCACTATAAAATAATCATTTTGTCTGTCAGTCACATTGTATGTGAAGCTGTCACAATTTCTGCCTATGCAAGAATCTAAATATTTATCTTAAAGTATTATAGTCCAAGGCTACACTGGCGATTAAATCCCCACTACATAGACCGGATCACTTGTTGACAGTCACATCTGCAGCACACTGAAATTAAAGTGATTTTAATGTGATGACTGTCAACACGCAGTTAAATCTCTGAGTACCAAAGTGATTTAATTGCCTGTGTAGTCCTGGCCTTACTTAAAGCTTTACACTTACCCTGGATGTAACATTACCTAATCTGAGTAAGGCTAGGTACACACATGCAATGGTTCTCGTCTGATAATCGAGTGCTGATATCGGACAATATTCTAGAGTGTGTACATCGCTCGTCGTCCATCGTCTGAACGACCGTCCTGGCGGATTCACAGATGATGGACGACGAACGATCGTAATACAAGTGAAGGGGAGAGAGCGCAGCACAGTGCCACTCCATCGTTCTCCCCTCTCCATAGAGCAGAACAGTGCTATATGTACAGAGCTCGTTCATGCATCGTGCAGTTGTTTGTCGTTGGAAAGGATTGTGCAAGATCCTTTCCAACAACAATTATTGCACGTGTGTACGTAGCCTAAGGATAAGTCTGGGAGATATGGAGGCAGTGAAGATCTAACAGTTACAGCTCCATCAGTGTTTAGGCCATGGTAATAATACAAGCTGTTTCCAAGCTCAGGAGTCTGCAAAAGAATATGGTGCTTATATTCATCTCACCTATCCATCTCTGGTTACAACCTAAGATTGATTTCCTGAATTCCTCCCTAAAGCCCAGCTATGATTCATTTTCTATGCAAAACTACTCAGAGTTCAGAGGCTTTCTTTGGCTAATTAAATTTAAATAGCCAAAAGTCCAAGAGCACTGGGATGTAAAAGGTGGACTATGACATACAAAGAAAAGGTATGTACACATGTAAGATTACTGTCGCTGGAAACAATCTTTTGTGATTGTTTCCCATGGCAGATGAATGAATTAGCACTGTTCTGTTATATGGAGAGGGGAAGACGAGTAAGTAGCACCTTGCTGTGCTCTCCTCCATAGGAGTAAACAGAAGACGTTCCCGATCAGTTATCCATGAACTTGCCAGGACAGTTGGATGAATGACATTGGGGTACCGCTGTACACATCAGATTTGTGCCCGAGATGAGCACAACCTTTTAACTCAACATTCATTTGAGTGTATTTTGTGTGTATGCAGTTGAAGTCATATAGTTCCAATAGTTACAAGCAGAACATTGAAACCAGAATGTAAAGTGAAAAAAAGTAAAGGCAAACAATGAATAACGCCAATATAACGTACACCATGTGATATTTCATTTCACTTTCTGTTGTGGTACCAGAACAGGAAATGAAGGGCATAGTTGGCAATATAAAATTACAGAGATTCTTTATTCTAAAAGGTGAACAAAGTTTAGGCCAGAGTTCAGCTTACAAGAATGCATAGGGGAATTGAACTGTACCTTTTATAACTCTGTCTGGAGTTCATCTTTAACACCTTTACTTTCATTTACAGCTCATGGTTTTCTTACATTTCAGAACTAATATTTCTCACTTCTGTTATCTGTCTGCCATAAATCATTTTGTTTCAAAACATTATCCCCTCTTATCAGTGGAATATAAATATTTCTGGCTGAATCTGGGGCGTTCGACCTTAACAAGTCAGTCTGACACTCTGTAATCTGCTATCTGGTACACATACAAAAGCAGCATTGTGTCAGCGCACCACGTCTGCACCAAAATATTTCACATATCCAGACGAGTGTGAGGAAACCAGGTTCACTTAACTGAGACCAACCATAGTAATTGCTGCTAATTCATTGACTTCAAACAATTATTCCCGCTAGCAAGACAATGGCAGCACATGTGGCAGTTTCAGAAAGTCTGACAGAAGGAGGTGGGGGGGATATTGCTGAATAATGTCCATCAGGCTACTGTACAAGGAGGAAATGGCAATTCATTAATCTTGTCAGTTTCAGCAAAGATATCTTCTTTTCAGAAAGTAGCACAAAGATGGTATTCCAAGGATTTCTGACTGCTCGTTTTGCTTTTTTTTTTTGCCATGAGAAGCATTGCTAGGAATCCCTGGGCGCCATAGCAAGATTTAGTGCCCATTACAGCACCCTGCTTATAGTGCCCCCATTTATAGTTCTCTTGCTGTATATCACATTCCAATATAGTCCCTTCCTTCCCTTAATATATACCTCTTAAGGGTCTCTGCCCCCCCCCCCTAGTTAAATATTATATTGCGAGTCTAAGCCTCCCCCATTTTCACTTGTTGGTCCTTACAAGTGTTTCCATCTCTTTTTTGTGAATGTAAGTTGCTGTGATGTCTCTGACCTGGATGACACCTGTCATTGCCCATTTCTTTCCCCATTCTGCCAGCTTACCTCTTTTTGGCATCATGAAAGCAAAAAAAACTTTTGGACTTTATTGATAAAGACATAATAACTGGGCAAGTGTAAAATTAACTTTTTCACTAATCTACTAGATATAGACCCATATATGAAACCACAACCTTCGACTACTTCTGCTATTCTTTGGTAAGTATAAATGAGTTTTGTGAAGGTATATGATTCCACATATATAATATAAGCTTAGTTCAGTTAAACCTAAACCTTTTAAACAACAGAAACTAAGTAGGCACCGTTATTAAATATGTATTAAGGGAAAACAAATACTAAAAGGTCTTTTATTTGGGCGCTTGGGGTGTAGACTACAGAACACATTCACCTACCCAGGGGTCATTATTAATTTAGCTGTGTAGATCTGGAGGGGTGGAGTGCCAGCTGTATTCTGGATCTGTGACTACAGGCACACCCCATTTCAGAAGAAGTGAGGAAAGCTGGCTATACTAAGATTTGCTTTCATGGTCAGTGACAACCAGGAATGAGTTGTTTCCTGAAGAGACTGGCACAATCACCAGGTATTTAATAACTTTAGCACATTATTTAGAGAGCAGACATTGTTTAGGATTAAAGATGAATAAATGAGTAACCACCTTTTAAAGATAGAGTGAACACAATAAAAAGCCTAAATTCCTAAATCTATTTGTATCTCTAATGATGAGATCTCATATCATTGCACCTGCTGAGTTTATTATAAGGGACTTCCACCCTATTGGATTTCTTATTTATTTTCTAATATGTAGAAGGCATTGGGAGCATCTGGAACATATAACATATAGGTGGGTGGAACAGGCAAATCTACAAAGTCAAAAGAAAAAGAATTATGGCGATCACTGTTGGAAAACCCAAGACATATATGACATTGGGTGTTGATCTATAAGCTCTACAAAATTTTGGGTAGACTGGAGCAGACGGTTTTAGGAATTCTAAAATATTGGGTTTACATTGTATGTAATTGAAGGTGTTACCAGACCCCTTAAAAATCAATATACTACATTTTTAGGAGTCCTCATTAAGCTTTTTGAGTAGCTTAATAATGTACCCTGTATTGGATTCTCTATACCAAGAGAAGTTTTACAGACCTTATTCTCTACATTTTGTATCTGATTTTGAATGATAGCTTTTGTACCTCATTTCTTCAATAAAAAACATTGTAAAAGAATATACCAAGAGTAGGTCACAGATATGACATCACTTCCATGACATCACAGAAAGCAACCAGTCAGAGTTTATGTAAAAGTAAATAGGCTAATGGGCTTAGCAATAAAGAAAAGAGTGGTACTTACGCCTTGGTTCCCTTGGTCCGTCGACTGTCACTTTTATGGCTCGATGGTAGGTGGCAACTTGAGGTGGGTTTGTAAACACCGTGATTGTTAATGTAAAACTTTTACCTGCAAAGGCAGATAAGGAATCAGGCATTAAATAATTGACTGTCAATATAATGAACCTTATAGCTAGTAAGGAGCATGGTTGTTGTAATACTGTAACGTGGGCACCCACCATGCAATATAGAACTGGACATTCAGGTAGACATCAGCCTGATGGCTAAGACAAAATAGGAAGAACTGCAGCCCTTTGTTATTTCTCAATACAAGTCCCTTTTTCATCACTGTCAGTTATCGTCCTAATGCGGAGCTGCCAACCTCCACACAAGACTGGATGGATCTTGTATATAAAGAAGCAATACCCACCTGTACATCATCCACTGTGCAATTATCTTAGAAGCTAATATTGTGCAAAGGGACTCCGAGGCAGCCATAGAGAGGTGCAAAGTGTGACATAGGCCCAAATCTTCTTTAGCCAACAGGGGTCCCAAGTTATGTCAGCGGGGGGCCCCAAGTCAGTTCTGCACAGGGACCCACTGTTGGCTAATGAATTAGCTCAATGGCAATATGGCAAAAATCTAACGCAATGGCAATAATGTCAACGATAAAAAAAAGGAAAAGCAGAGAGGTTACAATATGCTAAGTGCTATAAAGGAAGGATAGGAGTTTCTAGGGATCAATGGTTCCATATTAAAAAAATAAAAACAAAAATAAAACATATTCTAAAAATGCATATTTGACTACCCTTCATCTATACAAGACCAAGACGTCATTCTGATAACTTCTCAATTCAGGGGTCTTTTTCCTCGTACTTGTTTAATTCCAAACATATTATAACCATCCTCTGTGTTACCCACAATCCTTATCTTCTTCTCTCTGGACTCATATGCACTCTTATATACATGTTAGATAAGATATACTACAGCCAGCAAATATGCATGCAAGGTTTATTCTTTATTTTCCATTGCCATTCATGTATGCAGGACAACATATATTTTTTTCCTTGTCCCTGATGATCTTTAATCACTATTGATCTTTATAAAAAAAAAATGTATAAAAAGGAAAAATTAAAAACAAAACGTACGTTTATAACGCATATGTTTCTAAACAATAGTAATACAACATTTATGCGGAGTCTCACTCACAAACACATTTTAAATGTAATACAAAGAGATTGTTTGGAGCAATGTGTATGAAGGCATGAATCCACAAAGATCTATGTATATGGCAAAAGCATTTTAAAAATAGCTCATGGTAGCTCAGAACTAAACTGTGGCCATGGTAGCGATGCCACCCAATTTGTCTTCATTCATTTACTGCCTTTTTTTTATTTTACAAGCAGAGTTGAAACATCTCAACTTCCCCAGCGCCAAAACAATGACCGTTTGGCTGGATGCAATAAGTGCAGGCTGGACTCCCTGACAGTTGTAATCTGTTGAGATGTATAACGGTTATTCCTGTCACACAGAGACTTCTGCAAACTGTTTTAAGACAGGAAGATGTGGGCGGGAAGCGTTGACTCAACAAACAGTCAGCGGTCCCAGGCCGGCTGATGTATGAAGATGCTTCTGTTCCTAGTTAAAGGAGCCGTCTCTCAACATGTGCCAGGTTCCCGCTGCTGCAAGGCCGTGTGACACACAAAGATTCTCTCTCTTCCCATACTGTCATTTCTAGAGGGGATGAACAGCCGTACCAATATAAAAGAAGAATATATGTGTATTTAGACAATATTGGGACCGGCCAGCTACTTCATTCATCGTGCTTTTTTATTGGTTCTATAATAATAGGAAAAATAAAACCCACACTTGGATAGGGATAGGGTTAAAATTCAGGTCAGTTTCTTTTTTTGTGCCTGTGTGTGATTGGGAAAATCTTTTCTTTACTTCCCGTCCTAGGAACACAACCGGAAGCTAAAAGAAATTGCTTTTCGACAGCTGGTTTTGGAAGAATTCCCCTAATTTGGGAAGAGGGTGATGTAGATGCAATGGACACTTTCTAATTTTTGCACCATTCGTAATGTGCTGGAAAGGATTACTAGTTGAATACCTGGCTAGCTCAGAACCAACTTTTTTCCCTCGTAATTTACACCCGCAGAGTAACACGGGGCACGGGGTTACAATACAGGAGTGCAACTGGTCATCATCACCAAGCAATCATTTAATATAGACTATGAAATTTAAAAAAAATAAAAACAGTTGAACGTACAATAACATAAAATAATTTTAAAATTTTACTGATTGGACTGATTAGATCTATTTTAAGCTCCCTTAATGTGCAGCTAAGACACATAGGTGTAAATAGCTCCATAGTCCTAACAATGACAACTTTGGGAGCCCTCACATATCAAAGTATTTTGAGGACAGCAGAGGTCAGCTAGCAAAGACACTGCACACATCTTATGTTTTCTAAAGCCGTTCAGTCCATGGATCTGATTTATTAAAGTTCTCCAAGGCTGGAGCGAATACACTTTCATCAGTGAAGAAGGGTGATCCAGCAAACCTGGAATAGATCTGGTCCAGGATTGAAAACATTTGCTAACAAATAGCAAAAGACTTTTAGGAAACTCATTCCAGGTTTACTGCATTACCCAGCTTCACTCTCTAGCCTTGGAGAGCTTTAATAAGTCAGGTCCATTACATCTCTGTGACAAGGATTGATCCTACAGTTTAAGAAGTGCACTCATGTATAAGTAGGCATGTACAGGCCCATGTCTCCAGCAGACAGAGAGGAAGAATCTTCACTCTTCGGCAAACTCTAATCTGCTTCAAAGAGCAGAGGGGAAAAAAATGCATGTTTTTCCTCCCGTTAAGATCATAGGAATCAAAAGAGGAGGGGGGGGGGTCACTGCTGTTTGGACATAATTACCCTCCATCAAAAGAGCCTTTCTTCATCTACCATGCGTGAAAAGCTTGCTAGCAGTTACGTCTGCCCCTTTTCCCTCTCATTTTTTTTTCAAATATAAAAATCGCTGCTTGGGAATCCAGCCAATTTGAGTCGATACAGCAGCGTGCAGAAGGCCTTTTGTTTTTCTTTTAAGTCCCTAAGATAAATTGGGCTCATAAGCTTTAGTGAAGAACACATTTCCTTCTTTATAGAGGCTTTGGAGGTGGAGTGGAAGGTCAAATCTCTATTATTGCCACAATCTAAAAGGGATGTCGTATTGGTAAATGATTGATAGGTCCAGATAGTAAGATGTATGCTCTAGAATACTTGCATGCACATGAGCCATTTTTTGACATGCGTTATGAATGGTGTGACCTTTAGTTTTTGAATAACGGATGCCGGAGATCGTGCACGGCTATGGGATTAGATGGGAAGATTTCCAGCATTCGGCTCAGGTAAGTCGGACTAAAAGGCAGCCTGGATTACAGTCCATTCGTACTTTGTGACATATGTGTGGTCCAGTTTCTGACTTGTTTTAGGAGGTGCCAGGACTTCCATCTTTACTTTCTGTTCAATATTAGCATACGGTCTGACCTTTTATTTTATTAATATACTAGTACTGGGTTAGTGTCATGTAAAGTAGTGATTTAGGGATAGGAATAAAACCCTGGGAGCTTGGACCTTCAGAAAAAAAATAGTTTCCTGACAAATGTTCATTTAGGAATAGATTTGCTTTCCAAAGATTAAAGAGAGACTCCACCTTAAGATAGGCTCAGCATCCTGGCTCTTGCAAGTCCCCATACAAATGTAAATTAATTTTGTAAAGTTTTATTATTACCATTAAAGGGTATTTATATAGCGCCAACATATTACACAGCACTGTACATTAAATAGGGGTTGCAAGTGACAGACAATGACACAGGAGGAGAGGACCCTGCCCCGAAGAGCTTACAATCTCAGCTTCTTTTTGCATTTTCTACCATGGATTTGTATTTTGAAGCAGAGTTGATGATATCTGTTTTTCTGTGATGCAACTCCAAAGAAAAAGTGTTCCTAATGACCACTGGATACTGGAATGCTAGAATGGTTAGAATAAAGTCAGAGGGAGTCAGCCATTACTACCAAGGTGAAGCTAAATGAAAGGGGCACATAATAAGTGTTTCTACCAAATATAGACTGTAAAATATAAAGGTTCAAACTTAGTCTAGATGCATCTTAAAGCCTGTAATGATCAGAAAACCATATCCTGTGCCAATTTCTGACTTTATTTTGTAATAGGGTCCTTGACTTAAGCACTAAACTCCAGTCCAGTTGGTAGTAAAAGGTGTTGGCATGTGGTAAGGTTACGGTTAAGTAAAGCCTGGGGTAAGAGTGTTGGATTATGTTTTTAGGGGTTAAGAGTCAAAGGGTTAGGTACAGGTCAAGTGTTAGGCTGATAGTAATTATTAGGGGTAAAATGCTAACCTTAAAGGTTATGTGAATGTACTAATGTTAAAGATTACAGATTGAAGAATATGTAAATATGTTGAGAAGTATCAGAAAAATGTCAATTTCACAATGGGATTTAATCATCTGGAAATGTTTATCCCATTCCACATAGCTGTATGGATTCAAGGTCCACCACGCATAGTTTATTAGAAGACTGGCCTTCAGGCAGAGGGAGCAATGTTAATTTGTCCAGAGCAGAGATGGCCGCAATCAGTTATTTACACATGAACAAATCACTGAGGTTTAATTAAATGGTACAATTTTGATTTAGAGCTGAACTCCAGGCAAACAGCTAAATACACAGCTGAAATACATATATGGCTGTTTTATTTGTTTTTTTGGCCAACAAATTTTTAATTCTGTGCAAACTGGCTTGTGATCTAAACAGCCCTGCCAGACAGAGCAACCAGGCCATTAACTAGACTTTTCCTCACTACAACCTAGAAGTACGGCTATATATAAGGGACTCTACCTCTTCCAGTTGTACTGTATAGACCAGGGGTGCCCAACAGGTGGATCGCTATCTACCGGTAGATTGTAAAGGCAACACGAGTAGATCGCGAAGCCATGCCTTTCAAAATAAACTCTACTAGGAGTTTTTAAGTCCAAGTTTTTATTGTTGGTAGATCATTTTGACTTGGTCATTTTAAAAGTAGCTCACAAGCCAAAAAAGTGTGGGCACCCCTGGTGTAGATGATTACAAGAGGCTGATATAACAGCAGATTGAATAGTTCATTCATTTGTTCCATCTAAATAAACATTTAATAATTCTCTAAGACATAACTACAATATTAAATTGTTTTTTATTTATGTATATGTGGCTAAAGTTCATTGTTAAACAATTTGCAATATGCAAAGGAATAGCTATGATTTTTTATTCTAGAAAACAATTAGTTTAGGGTAATATTATTTCAGGTCTATGGTATATGTTTGGGATTCTAATCATGTAATCATTGCAATCCTTCTAATGTCTCTTGTAGCTCTGGTGGAGATTTATTTGTTCTTCACAACAAAGCAAGAGAAAGAATATTATTTGGGAATAGCAAGTGCAGATCGAGGCTTGGAAGGGGAGGACAGAACCAAGAATGATTGAAGGGAGAGTTTCCCCAATGGGACGAGAGGGCAACTCATTATCCCAGAGGTAACTGAAAAATATCTTGGGTACTCTTAAGCCTTTAGCCAATAGTAGACATGGGTTTGGATGCAGGAGGTCATCACGCTCCAATGTAACTTGGACCAGGGGTCAATTTTTCAAATGTTCCCCCTGTGGAGGGACCCACCACAGCTTGTAATAAAAGATGCCAGAGACAGCAGGCCATTCTCAAAGCAGAACAAAGCAAATCTTCCCTAGACTATTAAGCTGTTTGGCTCACTTTTGGAAAGAATAAGGCACGTTAATTACACAGTAAGAGCTGCCTTATAAAAGTGACCACTTCCAGATACAATGGACAATAAGGTGTCAAATGGTGCCATGTTTCCCTGTACTCCTCTCTATTGCTCTATGGCCTACAATCATTTCCATGCAAACTCTGACATGTGATCCCCCTATATCCATGTCCTATTTGTAGTAAGGCCAAAGCTGGACTCCCCTATGCTTGTTAAGTTACCAGGTGCATTGACACTTGTCTCAATGCCCATTAACCTGAACTAGCAATGAGTTGTACATTGTGGGTTACACTGTCCTGAATACATTTTAACATAGTACACATTGCACCAGACCCATGAAATGGCATGGATTTCAGTAAATAAGTTATAGCACTCTTCCCAAAAAGGGTCAGTTACATTTTTTGTGTATTGAACCTCATTATTGACAATTTATACAATACAAAATTAAAGCATTGGTGTAAAGCCAAAATGAACCACAGCATTCTATACAAGATTAGATACATTTGTAATCAAAATTCTTACCTCTTCCACTTCTGCCAACAAATCTCAGGTCATTAAATCTTGCCACTTGATTTTTCATGACGGCAGAAGCGTTCCTGAGTTCTGCAGAGTAATTTTCATCATTTCCAGCCATCACAGTAACCACAGAGCCATCTGGCACCTCTCCCAGGGCAACAACCTGTACAACGACAATGTCAGTAATTAATGGCATGCCACCGTAAGTTGTTATACACATGGACAGGTCATGCTAGGACCATAAGCATTGCAGCAGTACGGCTATCAAGTGTTCCTGTATCTAGGTCCTAGAAATTGATTGTTATTTGTATCTGCAATTTTTTTGCCTTTAAATGCCCCTGATTTTATCCAGTCAGGTGGCCTTATATACAGTAAAATGATTCATAGTCTGCCTTAATGGTCGGTCCCAGTATTTTTTAACTAGAAGGCAGCATAGCAAGTTGCCTAATAATATGACCAGACCATCAGCTAGAAGACTTCAGTATTTTTTCAATACATGGGCTGGATTTACACCAATGTGATTTAGCATGCATGCATTGTCACTGATATCTATCTGAGCAAAGAATACAAAATTACTTGCAAGGAAATTAAAAAAAAGGATTTATTCTTGCACATGATTGAATGATAGGTCGGCAGAGCTTTATCTGATTTACTAAGCTAAGTAAAATATCCCTTGCAAGGTTATAATTTGCTTTGCTATGTAAATATTCTGTATTCCTTTAGTATAACAACTCATATATGTCAATAGATTTTTTCATTTTTGCATTTTTTGGAATGTATTGTGTTGCATTTGCCTTATTACAGAAAGAGGTGTGAATGCAGCCATGGGTCAGGTTCATTTATTTGTGTTTGTGACTTAATTGGGGAAATATTCCTTTATTTACTGATCCATTGACACAACAGTTTAAAGGGAAACTGGAAACACATACAATATTTATCACAAATGATCTGATCTGATGATGGTTCCTCCAGAGGTTGCTGGGGGTTCCTAGAGAAATTAACAAATCGTGCCTCTCAGGTCAGATAAACTGACAGCAATGATCTTTTTGGCTATCTGTAAGGTTGACATTCTTCCCATTGTCCGGCAGTGTGAAAGACATTCTTCCCAATGACCCCCACACTAATGTACTGTGAGCTCTGGATATAGTATTTATAGAAGGGGTTCCCTGAAGACCCAAAAGTTATTTCAAGGGTTCCCCTATGTTAAAAAGTTGAGAAACACTGGTTTAACTTTTTTGCACTCCATCTAAAAGCCAAAGGTTTTGGGTGGAGGTCCACTTTAAAGACATCAGCTCTGAATACTCTATTTATTTATATATCTATCATCATATTATATCTATTTATCAATTCATCCATCAAGCTGCAGGGTTGTAATGTTTCCTGGAAAGCACTTGCTGTTCACTAATCAGTGCACCATGTAGCTGTATAACTACTATATAAGTTGAAACCAGAACAGTGAATGGATAATGCTGACATTTTTATAGAATTTATATATTTTAACAATACCAAGAATATTCATAATTTATAAAATGAACCTAGCCTGGCAGAAAATAGCTGAACAGTCACATAAATTTGAGCAAACACTATAAAACTGGCATATGTTAAGTAATATATTGTAATAAACTCATTGTTAATGAAAATCCCCGTTGTTTGAGAAAAGTTAAACACTGCATTAAGCAAGCAAATTGGGTGCAGTTTGCAAATTATATTTTGTTATTAATTTTATTGTTCGTTAACTCAACGTGACCTCAGTTCATTAGCTAGAGAGATCCCTGCTGTATTTTAAAAGTGCAGACTTTTATTATTTAATATTATTGAAGCCAAATGGAAAAGATCCATGAAGGGTTTTTTTGAACAATGCAAGGTACTAGAATGTAGCGGTAAAAAGCAACTGTGCTGAGCAATGTTTATATCTTATGGCAGTGATCAATTTGTCCAAGTTGAGCAAACTAATTTACTCAATGAGCAAGGAGAAGCATCCTTTGGATCCCTTGGCAGATAATATATGGGCGGACTGACAATTCGATTTACCAACAGGTGCTCATCTTGACCTATGGAATATTCTTATGGAACTTGTAATGAGTTTGACCACAGTTACCGATAGCACTGAGACTGGATGTTGTACAAAAATTGAGCTAGAACAACCAAATGTAGTCCTACTGGAACTCAAATGGTTGAGATGCAATGGCACTTCCTAGGGGCATTCCGGGTTATTTTGATATAGGTGGATTATTTGGTCTATACCATGTCTCCTCATTGCCAGCTAATAATCTTCATCTCTTTGACATGACCCCTTTGCAAGTTCAAAAAAACTCCCAGGTCACTCACCATTCTTTATCAATAAATTCTGTATGTATTTAACTATTCTTTGTCTTTTGGTATTTTATGCACACTCTATTATGTGTTATATTTCAGTAATTTGCACTGAAATGTATTTATACCCCGGAACATGTATTCATTTGTTTTTTATTAGGACCCATTCATGGATTTACAATGGCAGCACACCGCCTGTGACCGAGAGGTTACACTGAGCTAAGGGTCTATCATAGTAAAGTGTGTGACTCTGACAGGTCATATGTCTTGGCTTTATCCTTATAATTTTTGTTTCCTTACGCATAACATTCATTTTGTTCTGTTGTGCTGCACCAGAGTTCCAAAGCCTGGTGGTCTAAGAATCCTGGTCCTAATGCATGATAGGAATTCCCAATAACACACACTGCAGGTTTCTCTGTTACTTCTATGCAAAAATCTTGTAATATGAAGCTGATCACAGTCATCAAATGCAAACCTGACTTGGAAGTCTTAATCTGAATGGTGATCCAAGGGGAGAATATTTACAATGTACACTCAGAGTGGCCCGGGGCAGAACTCTGGAGTCTGGTTGCAAAGGATTACACTCAAATTTAGGTAACCGAAATTAAAATTCTGATTTTAGCACAGCTTATTTTGCACCGCATGCAAAGCAGGTCATATGCGGCATTTTATTGCATTTTATGCTGAGTATCTGTGGGTCAGGAGCCCTAAGCTGTAATTGAAAAACCAGCGTTCAACAACTACACCCATGTGTAGTATATAGGCAGATAATGTCACTAATATAAGATAAAAAAATTTCCAGGCACTGAAATATATTACTCACCAAAACCACATTTTAAACTTTGCACCCAACAATCCGAGCCCAAAACTCCTGATCTGACCTCATGGTGGAATGATTTAAATGACCAATGAAACAATTCACACCCACACATCATGACATTTCCCCTGCTAATTCGGCTTTCTGTCCTCTATAACAGCCCCAGAGGGGGAATACCCCAATGGAGTGCGAGGGTGCACATCCTATGCTTACAGAAGCTGCTTCCTCGGTCACAATAAACCACTCCTACATTACTTTGAAGTCCCTTCTCTCTGTAGAGTGGTGTAATACATAATAGTGTCACAGAAAATTTCCTAGAACAAATCTCAGATACGTAGGATTATCATTTTGGGGGGTCAGTCTTAAACCACATTATAGAACACTTATATTTATGAAGTATAACCTGCCAGAGCTGTAAAACAATCAGTGCAATGCACAGCTAATAGCCATACCTATATGATGTTTACATTTAAGGGGTGCTGTGTATGAAGAATTCGGAATCTTTATCTTTACGTCTGTGGGTTGCAGTTAGTATCAATCAAGTTTTGATATCTACAAAGGCTATGGAGAAAAAAAAATCCCCTGTTTGAAGCAGATCTTCAAGTAATATAGAAGGTCCACCTACACTCCAGGCCACTATCAATGGGGAACAAGAGGCCCTTCTGTACCAGACCCCAATCAAAAGAGCTAGAGATGGGAGGGGGGGGGGGGTCCAGGAAGTTTACCTAGTATGGTTAATACCTACCTACCCTTCTAAATAAATCATACTCCTAATAGGTGAAAATGTATCTAAAACTTTCCCTTAGATTGCAAGCTTGATTGGCTAGGGTCATCTTCTCCTCCAATGCCATAGTTTGTACTTCATATATATGCAAGTTTATCATCACTGTCCTTTATATTTGTGATGATAATAGTGATAATAATACCCTAACCGGCACTACCGGGCCTAATGTTACTTTCCAGGGTCATTGCTTTACCTACTAAGAGTTGGTAATTTTTTAGAAGGTGCACAAAATGGTTTGAACACCATCCTACTCAAATCTTAATCATGATTATTTCTATTTACAAGAGAACCAGTTACTTTGATTCAAATGGAATCTTTAGGTAAATCTCCTTCACTGGCCTTATATCACTAAAATAAGGTTTATATGAAATATGATTATTATTATTATTATTATTATTAATAATAATAATATTAATAATAAATGGCTTTTAAATGGAAAACAATACAACTGAAAATATACTTCCAATGAAACAGCCAATATGTATAGGTGATAGGATGGACAAGTCTATTGTCTTTGAAGCTGCAGCATAACCTGGGTCCCTCATTAGAAAAGGCACAAAAGGAGTACACATTAAACAATAAAACAATGTATGTGTGCCAAAAAAAATAAATTATGTTAAACGTAAAAAATTTAATGATATTTGTGTAAACTGGATGGTTTACTATGTAAGATGTTGCCCCATATGGAGGGAGGTTGTGTGTCCTCTTCTGACCCATTCAGCTCTGTTATTAGCACAGCAGCTGTAAAGAAGAGACCTTACAGGTTATACCATCTTGAACACAGCGCCACCTATTGGCTCTATGTGTGCAATCCACGCTTCTGTGTATGGAATGTTAATATATAATGTTGTGAGCAATTATTGCTTATTACATATGCAGTTTCTTCTTCATGTACTGTACCTCTGCTGCTGCTGCATCTTTTCAGTGGAACTCTATCAGTGACATTTAATTGATAAAATGAAAATGAAGGCCATGCGGCTGATATTTTATTTTAGCAGATGGTTAATCAAGGAGACTGAGTGACTGAAGCTGAAATCATATTCACTCATATTCCCTGTTGCTTCTTCCTCTGTTGCAGCACGATTTGCCCAGTGCATTAAAGTTTTGGGGGGCATATGACCTCCTCCCATGATGCAATGCTTAGGCTTTAGTGCCCAATGATAAAGGGGTTCTCCTGTGAAGGATATGACACCATTCAACATAGAGCTACATGGGAATTGCTTTGACTCAGCAGCAATGGAAAAAGGAGTGACGGGGGTTCACTGCAAAATTAATGGGTCAGGAGATGAGCTTTAAAGGTTTTAGGCTACTATGAGTGTAAGAAGTTAGTTGCTGCTGTCTGCTATAGTGGCCCACTGATATGCTAGCTAAAGGCCAATCCTACCAAATCTTCTAGCTGTACATAAAGATTGAACAACAGCATATATACATATTCAAAATCTGCTGGAAAACAATGTATTTTTTCTGTAAAACCATACTATGTATTTTGTGAGCAATCATTGGGAGTTATTATTGTAAAGTTATTATAAGGGATAGTAGGGTAACACATATTAGCACCATATTTTTACAATTATATTTCATATATTGATGTATAGAAGCTCCCCCTAGTGGCTAAGTATCAGACACTGCCCCTAGTGGCTAAGTATCAGACACTGCAGAGTGAATGTACATCAAAATAATTTATACCAGTCCATCTCCAAACCTACAGCTACATGCAGGCCAGGATTTTCATTTAAACGGCTCAGTTGTACAGGTTCTCTATAACTAATCTCAAGTTAGGAGAAATGCATCAGAGAGATGAGCATGTTTTCATATTGGTGCAACCAGATGTCACTGACTTTTAAATATACAGACTAAAACTCAGTTTATTAGATAATAATGCAATGAATAATTTGTCAGGGTCAGGAATTCTTAGTTTTCCACACATTGATGTTAAATTAGGAATAATGGTATCATGGCAAAGGGGCATTATGGGGTAAGCCTAGTACAAACAGACCAATTATCACTTCCGATCCAGTTTCTGATCCAAGAAAATAAGCAGATCTGAAATGAATCTGAAATTTCTTTAACAGCCGGTTGTATTTAATTCTTCAGTTTTGATTTGACATAAATCAGAAAAAACAATGCTCTTTAGTACATAAGGCAAAAAGTGGCAACTTCTGCTGCCTACCCCTCCCTTGGCCTGGCCATGAAAAGTAGTTAAATAAGAAAGTTTTGTGAAATGATGAGAAAGAGAAGCACAAAGAAAAGAGAATATTTGTATTTGTTAAGTACCGGTAATCCTGCCAGCTTGCTTAATAAGAGACAGAGACTCTGATGAACCAAAGAACTTGCATGCACCACTGTTTTTTAGTTAAAGAAATATTGGTCTTGGTAAAGTATAGAGGGGAGATTTTGCAGCTATAACAACTAGAAAAGCAAAAAAGTACACATAGCTGTCCAAAATAAAAAAAAGGACGTTAAGCGAGCCTGAATTGTCAATAAACATTACCATGATGAGCAGGAGACTTTCCAAGGTACGTTCACTTTGCCTTACTTTAGTAAATCCTCACCTTTAGTACCAGAATCCCTAACTTTACACTGGAAAGCAAATATCTATGAGCTGCAATTGTCAGCATGACATAACACAATTATTTCTCTTTTTACTCCTACAGTAAAGTAATGCATAAATCTGCTGCAATACCTGCATGTATTAGGTCATCTATGCCTGCTCAGAATTAAACTGGTCATACAGGCAGCACATTTTAGTTGATTGCAACCAATTGTGAACCACTGGGAATGGCATTATAATAAAAGAAATCAGCAGAAACTAAGCAATTCACCACTAGGATTGTGATCAACCACCAGAAGATAGATCTTCAAGTCAAACCTGGGCAATAAGTTGACAGCTTTAATAGTTTACTGAAAGATCAAACTGCTTCCTTTGGTTGAACCTACCATGTAATATTATTAGTTTTAATCTTTGCAATGCCAAGTTCAATTTACTATAAAAATTCTGATTAATTGGTAGGAAAACTCAAGTCAACAGAGCAATAACCTCTCCAACCCTGTGTTATCTGCAGTTCTATAATCACTACACTAAATACAAAACTTTGATTTATCAAGAAATCAGCAACATTCTAAATAAAACGGGCACGGCTTAGTGCTAACTCCTATCTCTACCATCTGACCTGGTTTCTTTCTTACAGATCTATCTACAAAATATACCAACAGGTGCAAAAAAAGTTCAAGATTTATGTTCACATAAGGTTAGCATACATTTCTGTGTGTTACATTCAAATGACAATCTGTTTAACAGCTATTTTATTTTATTTTAGGGAATAATAGTTGTTGAATGAAAAGGTTGCATTGCATTGATGACAATTTTCTTCACTATACAAAAAA
Organism: Pyxicephalus adspersus; assembly: GCF_032062135.1. Lineage (NCBI taxonomy): Eukaryota > Metazoa > Chordata > Amphibia > Anura > Pyxicephalidae > Pyxicephalus > Pyxicephalus adspersus. The sequence goes on along the minus strand of NC_092861.1, from coordinate 12,267,752 downwards.
GCTAATATTATTCAGAAACTCCTCAATTTATTTTCGTAATTGCACAAGGTAATAATATTTGTCACATTTTATATTTGTAACTGTGGTATGTGTTTGAGATCCGCACTAAGAACAAGCAGGTCAAATAGATTTGCATCGCCATTTAATAAATAAATAAAAATATACTTCCTAGTATTAATCTGGGCTTTAACATTAATCATAGGGGGTGAGGAAAGAATACCATGACATGCGTCTGTATTTATTTAAGTTATATTGTTATGTAATAAAATGTAGCTTTGTACCAGAGTTTGTGGTATGTTTTTACAAAAAAAGCAAAAATATTTTACTTATGGGTTAACACAAACATGGTATTACTATTTACTATACATTTTTATTAACCAATATTGTTATCCAATACAATTAGAATCATTTTCTTTAAATAATAAAAATAGGAAGCAGCAATGCTTCAAGTTTAACCATGACTCTCTCATCTGCTGAAAATTTTTTGTTTGTTATAAACAGAATGTTTAATTAATATAATTTTTTATAAAGCTCCATTTCTTCATTTGCAGTTCCATATCGGCCCAGCTTAATAAAATGTGCAAACCTTTTGCAATCAGTCATCATTACAGAACAGAAATAAAACAGAATTAAAAAGAAAAACTGTCAGCATGAGAAAGTCAAAAGCAGAAAAGTAATAATTAGAAAATCCCAGTTAATTTTACAAAAAAAAAAAACTAAGACAGTTGTTAATAAATAAATAAGAAATTAGAAAGTTTTTATTACCAAAGAGGGTCATCACCACAGCCCAGATATGAGGACATTTCAGATATTTATTATTATTTTTATTATTATGATTATTTGATTTTTCACTGAACCTGATTAGATATTTGAAGAAAATATAATTTTTTGGCAGCTAAGCTTCATGCTTTGTGTTAAAATATAAATTTACATTGAGATTCTTATACTCCGGTACATTCCTGATAAGGCCATTCGGTAACATTAACTTTCAAAGAGAAGTAGCATGCAAATTAAAGTGAAGTAAGTACTTTTAGTACTTTTTAAAAAGCGTAGTTTGACGTAAAAGTGTAGTTTCGACTTCTTTTCCTTCCTCTTCACTGTCTATTTCTTGGTTTTCTATCGCACGCCATTGTCTGCCTAACATTATTATCAAAGGTTTCTGCCCCAGCGCTTATCTCTTACTGTTATGTTATGTAGCAATATTCTTTTGGCTATAGCATAACTTACTTTTTAATGTGGGTGCTTGTAACACTGGTCTGCTCATTTTAAGGATGCTTAGAACAATTCCCTATTGGAGGCATTGGAGATAATAATAAATATGTCTCTGATATACATTAAATTGATCAAAGAAAAGACGAACAAATTTGAAGGCTAAATCTAAACGTCAAAAAATATCTGCATAAGAAATGTAAAGCTTTAAGGAACATATAAATAATTCTGCAGTGTTTTCAGTGGAATTAAATAGAGATTTTAATATTTAAATTAAATTAATTTAGAGATTTACAGTCTATAATGTTTTGTTTAAAGCAAAAATGATATGTAAAATTGACTAAAAAGTTTATATTTGATAGAAAAGACTGATGCATCGTAACTTTCCATACAATAAATGTTTATATTTTTGTATCGGGACATAGCTTGTGGTGCAGTCCCTATGCCTTTAGACACTGCGGCTGCGTAGAATGGATCCTTATTTTATAGGCATAGAATGGCAGTAGCCAGGCCTTAATAAAATCTACACATTCAGCCACTGCCCACAAGCACCTCCTCATCTGACGATTTATTGTGAGACATGTGCTTGTAAGACTAAAGCTAAAAACAGCCGAACTTACTGTAGACTGACTTTGCAGCTCTTCACACCGTTCAGATGCTAAATATAAATCATAAAGGTCCCAAATTAGCTGCAAACTTTGTAAAAGGCATTATAGCAGCAAAGTATAAATTTTATAAAATACTTTTTTTTTATTAAAAAAATAAATAAAATGTGATTCTTATAATTATTATGTAACAAATGAGTCCTAATACTGAACCTTAATATTAATAATCCATGACTTCCTGATAACTTCTTCTTTTATAGTCTATAGTTACTGAAACATTACATTTCTAAGGTGTTGAATTTTAAAAGTTGTATTTTACTTAAATGCCCCCCATAAAACAGCAGAAATATATAAATAGTTATGTTAACTTTGAGGCTGATATACTAATCTCTTTTTACAATACCGATGTCATTTTATTGCTATTATATTATTAATGCTGGGGTGATTTTTTTATATATAACGACAGGTTTGTTCAAATATTGAATTGCAAATGGCAGGAATTTGCTATGTAAAACTATTTTTTTTATATTACAGTTCTTTGCAAATATTTTGAAAATATATCCTATTTTGGTAAAAATGCATTTACATTTTCTGGACTGGAAATAAAGTTGACACTCATTTAACCTTAATATTTGGGGGCTTTTTAATTCTTCGTCAATCTGCCAAAAAAATAGAACCCCACAAAGCACCAGCTATTGCTGAGCACAATATAGCAAAGTACAAACTGGTGAAAAAAAAAATGGCAACAAAGTATAGCAGACCGGTCTTTAAATATCGCAGCAAGTGATGGCGTTTTTTGGTGTGAACAGGAACCACAGCTGGGACAGGAGCCTGAAACATTTAAGCCATATAAAATGTACTTTATTTAGTTGCAGAAATAGATTTTTTTATACATATGCCCCGGGAGGAAAAAGAAAAAACTCTGCTTCATTGCTGAGTTGATGCAGAACCCCCTCTGGGGATATTGACTGTAAATTAAAATACTTGGCTCCAAGCTTGCAGCAGGAAGACATAGTCAACCACGATTAACTATTCAGATGCCAAGACGCTGCCAAAGCAAATGCTTTTTTTTTATTTCTTTAAGATAAATCTGAAATATTGGAAGATCTGCACTAGCAGATATCAGCAGATAATGTGGCTTGCAGAAGTTTTTTTTTCCGATATGAAGTTTTAGAAAACTGAAGTGAAGTGTCCCTGCAACAATGCGCATTAAATGTATATTAACAATTACTTAAGAACTTAGGAACTTGTTGAACAGACCTGATGCATTTCCAGGGACATTAATGCTGACTAACTGGATCAGTATTTACTTTAGAGAAGCAGTGCAGCAATTGTTCATGTGTTCTATGATCATTTTAAAATAAAAAAGAAAAATTGGCTGAACAAACTTTTTAAAAACAGATCTTTTTTTCTGCACAGTCCTGTTAAAGTTATAGTCATGTTTTTTAGTTTAGTTTGACATTGTACCATTCTTAATTGCTATCTTTTTGGCTAGCGGTTGGCTTATCAATGTTGTCACCCAATATTCAGCCGCTTTTCTATTTGAATCCTGTGTGAATCTTGAGTGAAAACACTGGCATATAGATCTCGATGTCTATCAAGCAAAATATGATGTTGGAGGAGACCTGTGTGCTGCTTTACCAGCTGTTATATGTTTACAGAAGTGGATGGTAAAGTGTGTTTTCACTTCATACACCTTAATAAAGACTGTTTTATAACTTCCATAGGTCAGAGCAGATCGTGTTACTAACCTGCAGCCATATAGGGACCGCACCGGTAATAAGTAAAAGGGACATTTACAGAGGAAGGGTTTTACACAAGGAATTGGCCAGGAATTTTAGGAAAAGCCAATCCTGTGCAATGCCAGCTAACCTGTCCAGAGAAGAGTGCATAACACTGGTGCATGCAGCATTCACCTATCAGCCCAACACTTTCATCCAGCCTGTGAATGTCTATAATAACATGACCTCCAAATGCTGGAGATGTCACCATCTTTCCAATACTACTTACTGGACAATGCTAACACAGATGTCTAAAAACAAAACTTTGCCTCTTAAGTGACATTTACTTTACAACAATACCACAAATGAGGTTTTGGGGTCAGTGAATGTACGATTTGGGGTCAGCGAATGAACGCAGCTTTGCATTTGAATAGGTTTTTTTAGTGGGTAAGAACTCCACAAACATTTTTTTTAGATAACGCTTGGGGTTATCTCAGTGGCAGTTCCAAGTTTTTAAGATTTGCCCCTAAAAGTTTCTATGGCTATAAAAGTCTGTAAAAGACTATAAAATTCTTTTATTTCAACATGCCATTATATTATTTTCATCTATTATGGGGAATATGGCTTTTTATAAAAATAAACTGAAGATCAGAATATGAGTGTATCAATAGTATTGGTTACATTATATTAAGTATTTAGTGACTGTGACCTTATGAATGTATTTCATATCTTGGCAGCTTTACATCTATACATATATTCTGGACGCCTACACAAATAGTAAAGTGCAGGGGAGATAGTTTTCAAGCAACTTTTTTTTAACTATTTGAAAGTTGGACGGTAAAGGAGGGCTTGTGACAGGTTAGGGGGGGGGGGGGGCACATCAGCTACTTAAAATAAACTCTAAACGACAGCTACAAGTTTTTATAACAAAATTGCATGCAAAACATTGCAGAAAGAAATTATTATTTAAACTATTCAAGCCCTAAAAAACCAACGTGCATCATTTACATGATGGTAGCAGTAAATCTACAATCCTCTGGGGGGTCCATTGAATAAAAAGTTATGCAGATAGGCTTTCTGTTCATATAAATGGTCATATAATATAATTACCTACATGCCAGGCTTTTACCTATTTTTTTAAATAAAAGAAATCCTGGAAAACCTAATCTTGTAATACCCAGCCAGCTCCCCCCAGGGCCTTTAATATCGACAATCCCGATTAAAACGTTAAGATTAAACTTCATTTGTTGCCATTTAGATAACTGACCTCCTTTTTATTATACATAGATGATCTGATTTGAATGGCATCTGATGGAATTAAGAAGGAAGACTGATACTCCAAACCAGTTGTGAATGAGGAAACCCCCGGCAGAGTAACCAGTGCCACTGTGCTGGGATAAAAGTCGGTTGTCTATATGGAGGTGATTTGGTTACACTCATATACATATATATATATATAAACTACACTATAAAAAAGTCTGATGTCTCGTATACATATATATATAAACTATATTATAAAAAAAGTTTGATGTCTCGTATACATATAGATATAAACTACATTATAAAAAAGTCTGATGTCTCATATACACATATATTTATAAAGTACACTATAAAAAAAGTCTGATACCTCATATACATATACATATAAACTACATTATAAAAAAGTCTGATGTCTCATATATATATATATATATATATATATATATATATATATATATAAACTACACTATAAAAAAGTTTGATGTCTCGTATACATATATATATATAAACTACAGTATAAAAAAAAAGTCTGATACCTCATATACATATATATATATAGACTACACTATAAAAAAAGTTTGATGTCTCATATACATATATATATATAGACTACACTATAAAAAAATTTGATGTCTCATATACACATACATATATAAACTACACTATAAAAAAAGTATCACGTCTCCTATACATACACATATATATATATATATATATAAAATACACTATAAAAAGTTTGATGTCTCATACACATATACATTTATATATAAACTACACTATAAAAAGTTTGATGTCTCATACACATATACATATATATATAAACTACACTATAAAAAAGTCTGATGTCTCATATATATATAAAGTACATTATAAAAAAAAGTCTCATATCTCATATACATATATATATAAAGTACACTATAAAAGAGTCTCATGTCTCATATACATATATTTATATATAAAGTACACTTTTCATCTCCTGATACTTACATCTTTTACACTTGCTAGAAATATCTCTATATTGATGTAAAATGTTCACACAGCTTTAAATGCATTTTGGATAAAGTGTGATAAGGAATGTCAGGCTACAGGTAGGAGATCATTTCTCACAATTATTCAGGACTCCACTAATGAACCAGATAATTCTTCCATTAGAATTCCTACTGGGCTATTTAAATACCATGTGGTTATAAATATTTAGCAAGGAAGAGGGATCAGAACATTCGGTGACTATTTCATGTACAGCGCTGTGTGATATGTTGGCGCTATATAAATCCTGTTTATTAATAATAATAATGAGAATGAAAGGAACAAGGGTGTGACCATGCTGCTGGATACCCAGGGCAGATGTGCAGAATTGGGGTATTTCTAGGGGTAATGTTGGGGTAAGTGTGATGGGACCATCCTGGAAATGAGTGTTATAAAGGTAAGTTTCCCAAGTGTCTGATCAGAATGAGGAATATGACACATAGATTGTACCCACCTTGAATGCCACCGGCAGGGTCTTGTTGCATCGCCAGTGTGAGGGCAGCACGGAGCACAGGAAGTTCGGGCTGTCGGTTCTGACCAGCTCGGCCGGGTGGTCGGCGATGATCTCCACCATGGTCCGGTTGTCGTGTGCTCGCATCCTGGGCACCGGCAGTGCCGCCTCCTGCTGCTGGGGCTGGGGCTGCTGCGGGCCGGGCACCGGGCTCACGTCGCTCATCTTGCCGGGCTGCAGGCTGCTGGAGGGCGGGCTGAACCTCCGGCTGGTGCTGGGATCTAGGGGAATATGCATCACAACAGCCACGGGTTACTGGCAGGCCTGGATTACTGGGGTACAGGCATGGGGGGCCCGGGGCTGCTGGATGGTGGGGGCCCGGGGCTGCTGGATGGGGGCCCGGGGCTGCTGGATGGATGGATGGGGTGCAGGCTGCTCGGTGCACTCCGATATTGCCGGCTCTGTGCTGTGACGGTTCGGTGAACGGATAAAAGGCTCAGAAAGTTCAATCAGACTCCAAGTGATCTTCACAGATTGCTGCGATGTCTTCTTACACTTCTCCTGGCTGCATCCACTGGCATCACCCAAACCTGACAATGCCCCCTGATCACTGTGTGCCAGCCTGGCACTGCTTCCAACACATCTCACTACAGGACCGCACCAGGGGGAGTCCTCATATAATATGAATGGGATCCGGCACAGTCTGGGAGGGGATCAGTGACAACAGCAAACTTCACGAGGGATTGTTCTAACTGTATAGGAAGTGATAGGGGGTCCTAGATACCAAGGCTGTTATTATAGGGTCCTGGATACAGCACCCCAATGTTCTATAAGGAGCTCTAATACTGTCCTGGACAATGCACCCCAATTCTGTTATTATAGGGTCCTAGACACTGCACCCCAATGTTCTATAAGGAGCTATAATACTGTCCTGGACAATGCACCCCAATTCTGTTATTATAGGGTCCTGGATACAGCACCCCAATGTTCTATAAGGAGCTATAATACTGTCCTAGACAATGCACCCCAATTCTGTTATTATAGGGTCCTGGGCACTGCACCCCAATGTTCTATAAGGAGCTATAATACTGTCCTGGACAATGCACCCCAATGTTCTATAAGGAGCTATAATACTGTCCTAGACAATGCACCCCAATGCTATTATTATAGGGTCCTAAATACCAATGCTATTAGGGTCCCAGACACAGCACCCCAATGTTCTATCCCAGCACTGTAGCTCTCTCTATAGGAATTGATAACAATGTAGCGATCTATGTAAGGATTCAGCTGTATGGGAGATCTCTGCAGCCTTCCCTGGGAAGTTGTAACAATATCTATGTGTAGGATGTTATTCTAGAGATAGCTCAGGCTTGTAAGATCTAACACAGATTGTCTATAGAAAGTCTTTTCTAATGTTCTTTGTCACATACCACACAGATGGAAGTCCTCTGCCCCTACAGATTATAATTCTTCTCTCTTCTTTAATAAATTCCCATGCAGACATCTAATACATCAAACTGTCTTCTTCTACAGGCACAGCAATCCCTATGGAAGTCACTTCATCAATAAGGTGCACAGTCCCTACTTCTTCATGCACAGTCCCTTCTTCCCATGCACAGTCCTGTTCACCGCCTGCACTTCTTCTCATTCATCCAGCCCTGAGATTCGCTTCCTCTCAGTCCAACAATGACAACTTTAAAAAAGCCACAGAGATCGGCAGCTTGGAGCTTTCAGTGCCCCCACAAAAAAAGAATTCTTCTGTGCAAGAAATAGAAGGGGTGAAAAGTTTTTTTTTAATCTGTCAGACTTTTCTCCATGAAAAAATGCTGCGGTCGGGGGATGAGAAGCCGTGTCCTGAGCCTTTTTTTCAGCAGTAGGCTGGATTTGCAATGATTAGGGGTTTGTGGTTTATATAGAGGAGTCCTCAGCCAGCAGAGGAGACACAGCAACACGTGGTATCCTGACACAGGATCAAAGTCATTAGTCCCCAGCCAGCTGCTGCACTACACCCCATCCACATACAGCATGACCAGCATAAGCAGGCGAGTCGGGAGAAGTTCAGCAGCAGCCCCCTGCCTGCACAGCCAGCTTGTTTGTGTCTTATGTTAGAAAAGGGCAGATCTTATTAAGAGCATTTTCTGTACCCAATAGTAATAGTGCAGGACACCGCCCACTGAACATAAAGGGCCTATGAAAAGCCTTGCTGCATGATTTGGGGAGCTCTACAGTGCCATGTACTGTTCCACCTTTCTGCCTGGATATATAGAGAGAGAAAAGTGCTGCTGGGTTAGAGATCTGTCTGCTAGTCTGCTCAGGACTTCACCACAAGCATGCCTGGATCACTCTGCATAGGGCTCATCCTCAAGGGGCATAATGGATAGGTTCAAATGAAAGGTACACAGGGTACTGGAAAATGGGTGAAACACCCTAGGGGGCAATAAACATAGACTGCTTACTGTCTATGGGTGCAGGCTTTATTCTAAAGAACAATATCCTGCCTGGATAGTCAGGTGATAATGGTACCCAGGGTACTTTAAGTTCTATAACCTACTGCAGGGGGCAATAAATATATACTGGCTTCTGTACAGAAGTGCAATAAATATATACTGGCTTCTGTACATGGGTGTAATAAATATATACTGTCTTATGTACATAGTGCAATAAATAAATACTGACTTCTGTAATGGGGGCAATTAATATATACTGGCTTCTGTAGATGGGTGCAATAAATATATACTGGCTTCTGTAGATGGGTGCTGGCTTGAACCAGAAGCACCATGCCCTGTCTGGATAGTCAGAGGTTACTGGTGATAATGGTACCCAGGGTACTTGAAATTAGGTGACCAACACCAAGAGTAATAGGAATATACTGGCTTCTGTATAAGAATGCAGGCTTCATCAGAGACACAATGTCTGTTATTAGATAATAAGGAAATATCATATATAAAGGTACCAGAATACTTTGGTTTCCCACACTAGGGGGTAATAGGAATATACTGGATTCTATGTAAAGGTACAGGATTTATTTAGAGACACCATGTACTGCCTGCTAACCAAGACCAATATTAGGGGTACTTGGGGTATTAGTGACCTTACTTGGGGCAAATAGTCAATATTAGCTATTCATACTTTATGAAGGTGGAAGACAAGCTACCTGGCACTGTAGATTCAAGAGGGACACCATCTAAACAAAAACATTTCTGTGTGGTCTCATGGCAGAGCTGTTTAGGTCTTGACATATAATAGATGTAAATAGAACATCTTGTAGGGTAAAGTGACAGTATTTGTGCAAAGGGTCCACCTGACACACTACTGACTACCTTCATCACTGCCACAACCTAATACCTCCCCTCAAACACTAGGGGGAGCAGTTACACCACTCCCCTCATCATTAGCCGTACATGGGCCTGGCAAGTGACTGCACGGTCACATGGGAGGAGGTCACATGATCTTCTGAGCAGCGGGTATTTTTGTTGGCCCATTGATGGGTTGGCGATGCCATAGAGAGGGGTGTGTACAGATACTGTGACTATGCCTAGAATGTTGGATGTATATAATGGATAAAACCTTCATTTTACAGACAGACCCTTATATTACCACAAATAATGGATAAAAATCATTATTCTGATTCCACTGGACCTATCCAGGTGAAAATAAATTTTCCCCCGGGCTATCGTGTAACTCTATAGGAAACCTGTACTGAGAGAAATATGGCGGCTGACCTGTTCTTTTTCCTGAATACTAGATAACTAGTGATCCAATGGCTTCCATATCACTAAACTTGAACAATTATGCAGAATGGACATTCTAAAGGGTTTTATCTTTGCATCTTTGTATTCCTATCCTAGACATAATGGACCTGATTTATTAAAACTCTTCAAGACTGGAGAAGATGACTATCATGGGAGATCCTGAGTAATCCAGCAAACCTCTAATCAATTATTTGAAGCAGAATCATTACAGGTTTGTTGGATCACCCAGGTTCTCACATAATAATCTTCTCCAGGCTTGGAGAGTTTTAATAAATAATTTTTGCATTCCTTGCACATTTGTATAAACATTAAAGTCATGGGGAACCCATATAAATGTTTTTCACAAGTATTACATTGGGGTTATATCTCATTATTAGCTTATAATCTAATTGAGTTCCTCTTTAATAATATCACATACTAATACAGAATACTAGAGACCCCACTCTGCCATCAGTAACCAGAAAAACATTTTTGTTTAGATAAAAGCTCTTTCACAACTTTATAATAACAATGTCATGGAATGATACATAGATATACATTTATATTATAAACAAATATACAACAGCAATGCTAAACATGAATATACAGAACATGATAATATAATATAAAATGATAACTGCATTATTGTGTGACCAGACAACTATTTCTACACAGACTGATATTTCAACAAAGACATTTCTACACATTTATAATATAACATGATTTCACATTATTCTACACATATGTTATTAAACAAAAAAATTAAACTTGTGCAGCAACCAATTAAATGCCACTAATCAGAAGAAACTTGTTAAATACTTGTTGAGCAGTGATAATATTATATTGAGATGTTGTATACAGGACTGTATGTGTGGTATTGTTATTGTAGTACACATGTATTTATCCCTGTGCTGTATGAAGAATGTATAATGTACATGCCATGGGAAATGTATACTGTAACAACATTGCACTAAAATATACTGTGTCATGTTCTAGAAATATTCAGTATAGTCTTGTTATATAAAAGTTTAATGTTTTCTAATTCTACCCTAAAAGATAATATTATACAGGCCTTTGAGTACTACAAAGTGTATATCTATGTAACAGAGAAGTCTTAGGCTGACCATACACCCTATAACTTCTTATAGGTCCTTATAACTTCCTATACTTCCATCAGATCTGTACAACACAAATATAGCATAATATACCAAGTATAGCAAGTATAACCAGTTTAAAGATTATAAATGAGATTGTAAATATGTATGGTCAGCCTAAAAGTCGGATTTCTGTTACTTCAATTTAAAGCTTTTCTTTTAATTTAATGAAACTTGTAATAATGTAATAAAATAGTACCATTATATTATCTTCACCAGAAAATGTCATGCAAAGTATTGAAAATGTTTAGCTTTATTGTGTTGTACAAATGATTGTTCTCCTTTTATCTTTGGCTCATTTTACAACCACATACCTGAACATTTTCTGTACCTAACATCCCTGGTTTTGTATTATTCAGTGTTCTCATATTAATATGTTGAAAACATTTTTGCCAGTGTGTGTAGAACTATTGAGGAATGATTCAGCAATCGTCTGGTGGTGGAAAACGTGCAATCTGTGATGTCATGCAGGATTATTCGGTAGGGGTTGGCTATGATCTGGGTATTGTTGGATAATTTTGCTTTGTGTGTATTAAACTATTAGATTTTTTATTGTATTGTGGGAAATATTAGGAAGAATGTGAGAATTACAGATTTGTGGCATAACAAAAATTACGTGAACTATTTTTAGATGTAAACGGTACCTAGCTGACATTTTATAAACTTACTAATGGATCACTGCCCTGGAACAAGCATGCACACCTAAATGGGATTCATCCAGATCCACAGTGAACATCCAATTGCCTCAAAGTGAATCAATCAACTGGTAATGAGATTTTCTAAACTCCCCAGCAATTCTGTCCCATGTTCTTTATTGGGGATCACAAATGAAGTTTGATGAAGATGTTACAGACATGGCACGCCCTGGACACACAATGAACTTTTTTATAAATCAGGAGAACCCCTGGTGGTCCCTTTACTCTCATCCCAATGTTGCAGTGAGCTGTGGATTTTTACCAATTAACTTAACCACCAGCAAATTAAAAAAGAGCAGCAATACAAATTAGAAAATGCCGGAAAATGTTATTAGGAAAATGATAGCTCATCATCCCATACTATACCGCTTTCTTCTCCAGACTTTATTTTTTCCTTTTTTTACAGAAAACATTTAATGAGAGAGATGTGATCTGAGAGAGCCGTGTGAGCAAACTATTAAGATTTTTGTGTGACCCAGAGGGTGAGTAATGATGGAAAATCAGAAGTTAGGTTTTCATACAGAACACCACTAGGGGTACACATGCAGCGTGATTGTACATGCAGGTGATCTGCAGAATACATGGAGAAAGGAACATGTAGAAAAAGTTAGTGCTGGAGTCTTTGCTGAGTCTTAAAGGAGAACACAAATAAAAAAGATTCTTATATTAAATGTATCAGGCGTGTGCATTATATTGTAACTGGATTTGTGAAGTCATGCAGGAGCTTTTAAATTGTTTGGAGAACATTTCCACTCACACTGTAGCACACACAAAAATAGTTGATTTTAAATTGAAAATTCAGTCTAAATTGGCTATGTTAGGTATCATAGTTTGTTTTATCTATAAAGCAGTCACAGTATAAGTAGAAAAGCCTGTCCGCTGCCACCAGATGCAGTATGGGATCATTGCTCTCTGGGAGGATGGAAAGGTCTCAATATAGAGCTCTGGCTCTGAGAACAGGGGACATGTCAGACCTCTCAATAGGGATCATTGTTTCCCCCAAGAGCCTCACTATGCAGCGGCTGGCAGGGAAATGGCTTTTCTTCCCTAAATGAGGCTGCTTTTTAAGGAAAACAAACTGTAAAACTTTGCACCTTATGCAAAGGTTGGCTTTAGCATAGATCTAAACCACAAGAACCCCTAATCAAGGAAATCGGTCCGCATTATTTTCAGCAGTACCTCAAAGTACAACTCACACTAGTGCTTTGCCATATGATACAGTGAAGTTTGCTGGAAAAAGCATTGGCATGCTATTTCACCAAAATGTAAAATACATGCTGATCATATTGAGAACATTATTGCAAAGCATGTTAAATTGTCCTAAAAGCCCACTTACACTATTACAGTGCATTGCACATATGCAGTATTATACATTGTGACAGCAATTAACAGGCTGCCTAATGTACCTAATGTTCCAATAGGGGTCCATGTGGCATTTTTAAAAGTGCAATGTAAATATATTGTTCTGCATTATTCTTTACTGCAATGCAACTCCACTGAACTAATTCAGAATGAATGGCACTCCATTGCACCAACACATGCACTGTGCAGAATGGTGGCAATACCACAACACAATTGTGTGAATGGGCTACTTTTAGCTTGTTATTGTTATAATAACAATTGCCATTTTTGCCTTTTTTCACCTTGTCTCCTACCTCTTTTGTCACCTCTTCTCAGCTTCACATCATTGTTTTATCCTATTTCCTATAAAGTAGTAATAGCGGACAATGTTCTAGCAATAAATCAAGGAGTCAAAGATGGCAAGTAAGCCACATATTGCAGGGTGACAACACAGAATTCCTAACTGAGAGACCTCCCTAAGTACATGGGGGGGAAGGTTCTTGAACAATGATCGTTATAGCAGGCTCCCCATGTATTATTTTGTAAAAACTGTGTGTTTTAACATGTTAGAGTATATCTGATTGGTTCACATACAATTTAATAGAACATTTTAAAGTGCATATATAAGTTTTATATAGTTACCAATTACAAAACCAAGAAATGGTTTTTACCACTGACATTACTTTAAGGCAGCAATATTTTGTATGAAATATGGATAGGATATTGGGTCTCCTTATATTTAAAAGACCTGGATGGCTGCTATAAGTCTTGTCCCTGAGCAAGGAAAAAGTTTTTTTAGAAAATAGGTTGCTCATTAAATCTTACAAGGGCCTGGATGAAGGTCCATCCCAAGATTGGCATAATAAGACCTGAGATACACAGGCTATTTCAGTAGTTCAGTCTTTCTTCTTCTAAACTTGCTAGCAATTAATCACTGAGCATAGTGATCAGTCGCAAATGAAACAAATGTCCCTTTATGGTATAAGTTATTAATAAATAATTGAAGCACTGTGCAATCACAAATTATTAACTATTGCTACAGGTTACTGGTTTACACCATAGAGCCATTTGTTTCATCACTTTTAGGGCCTAGTCACACCAGCACATTGCGGTAATGCCTGGTAGAAGCCAAGTATGTCATGTGTATAAGTGTTTTAGTGCTTCACAACACACAGATGGCTATTTAGTTAGGGTAGTGCAATAACAAAGGATTTAGTAGATGTTTATATTGGTAACATACAATGCTAGCCCATCCAAAATAATTAAACTGCCTTTTTCAAAGCATTGCTTACAACATGGGATAGTATGCATGAACCCTTAGTAATGTTTTGGTGGTAGTTTTGGGAGGACATCAGTAAATTAAATCACTCATTGTATACGTATTCAAAAAAAAGTTTCAAAATGGTTTAATCCAAAATTATTGTAAAATTGGGCCTATGAAAGATTTATATTTGTATCCCCATCCACATTACGAAATTACGAGGATGACTTTAGCGCATGCCACCTGATAGCTGCTGCTCTGCTAACATTTAGGGTTTGTGATTTTGCAGCTTACAATATAAAAAGATATGAAAAGAAACAGTTCTTAGTTATCACATTGGAATGCTTCCCTATTTTTTTGTACATAAAAATTGCTTCACATTTGTAAGTGCAAAACTTTGTGTTTTATTATATAGATATTTGCTGAGCTCCAGATCCTGGCCTGGAAATGCACAATAAACTTTGATTGTATAACCTCTGTACAATCTGCTTTAGATTTGCTATGTAATGTAAAAGGTCTATGGAAATTTGTTATTATTGTTATTATGTTGTTATTATGTTATTATTCTCATAGTAGGACTGGGAAACTTGGGGAAATGTTTATTGTAATTTATCCCCCCAGTAGCGCTCTGGTGCTAGTTTTATAGAGGCCTTTGAAGATTTAGGTTGGACACCCCTATCCTAGCTAATGCAACAATATTCAGGTTTATCATTTGTAATACCACATTATTATCTATATGCCTTGGTTAAACTTTTTATGATAACCTAAAACAGAACCTGTCATGAAAGGAATGCTGGTATTGACCCTTCCCACTCTTTGTGATAATTCCAGTTGCTTGGCTGTCATGCTGATCCTTTGGCTTTACTACTTAGTGAGTCATTGACCCAGAATAAGTTTGTATGTCGGGAGTTAGGATTACTTCATCTGGTCTGTGGTTAATTTATGTGTGGCTGAACTCTTCAGGACTGAGTTATAACAAGATACATGGAACATCCTGGCATGTGGCACCAGTATTCTCCGTTAGGTTCATCGCTGATGTGTTGTTACAAAAGGAGCAGATAGTAGGCAAGCGGTCAGCTATAATGCTTTTCCTTCTGGCCATAATTCTGGAATAAAGTTTTCAAAAATTAACTTTTCCGTCACAGGGGAGAGCTCTCGCCCAACTCCAGGCTTGTGGAATGAATGAATCCGGCGCTGAGGCAATCTGTGCTCACATTTCTAAGGCTGTTAGATCAGCACTGTGTTGCTCACATGAAACGTCTGTAATAAAGAGCCACGCAAGGGTGACTAATCAGCATTTCAGCTGCTCATCAGACATCAAACTCCACCACCAGATGTTGTAGCTCTGACCATTTCAGGTGATGTCTTTATCATACAGTAACATGGTTGTAGGAGGCTGGATGCAAACAACTAACTTACTTTACCCTCCCCTACATAACAACAACCTCCATCATCCATTAACCCAACTCTGTAACTAACCTCAAAAATGATAAATACGATGCAAAATGATATACACTTACATAGTTATATAGTAAGTCAGGTTGAAAAAAGATATAAATCCATCAAGTTCAACCACTAGGGAAATAAACATATGCCAGACATAAAACCCTATGGGCGTCGTTGGTCCAGAGGAAGGAAAAAAAAGCATTTGTACAATTTGCCCAACAGGGCTACAAATAAGGGCTGCAGCACATATTTTTATTAGGGGGCCATTGTTCTATTTTAACCCCTAAAAGAGCCCTTAATCTTCACCCTCTGATATGTTACTTCTTTACTCTGGTTCAACCTAACCTTTCTCAAAATGTGCAGGTTTATCAGACTTAGAAATAATGTTACTGATAATAAAATTTCTTTCAGCTTTATGTCAACAGCTAAGCTCTAAACTATTCTGGGCAGGGTCCTCTCCTCCTATATCACTGTCTGTATCTGTCTGCTGTCATTTGCAACCCCTATTTAATGTACAGCGCTGTGTAATATGTTGGTGCTATATACATGCTTTTTATTAATAATAATAAAAAGAGGAACAATAATACTAATAAACAGTTTCCCTGGCACATGCCCTATGCGGAAAGCAGTGATATGTGACACTCACGGGAACAGCAGAGATGTCCTTAAAAGTGTTTTTTATAAAATATACTAATCTGGCTGTTCACAATGTTCTTTTTCAAGAACACTGAGCTATGTATGCTCAGACGAGTGTAGGATGCAATTGCAGTTGTAAAGTTTTGCTTTAAATGAAACCAGTGGTTACCTAACCTCTCCCCTAAAGGAAGCCTAGCAGTAGCCTCATCCAACTCTTAAAGAGATCTAACATAAACCTAAAGGGAGCCAGCACTAACCTAACCTAATCCTTTACTTGCATTACCTACGTAGCTAAAGAAATCCACCGGTAACCTAATAGTGATAAGTATGTCTGCCCAGGTTGGATTCACCAAGGGTTTGAACACATGGATAAACCTAATCCCAAGACAGCATGTAAAACTAGAGGAGCAAAATGCCCATAATGTGTCTGTCATCTTATTTCTGGCAATAACATTTTATGAAAAAAGGAACAGTGGTGGAATTGCTTCTAATCCAACACATAGGTATTTGATGAATCTCATTTGAAATTTGGGCATCCCCAAACGTATAGGCAAATCCCAATAAATGTTGTAATTTTAGGGGTAATAGATAAGCTACTGTAAAAAAGAAAAGCTATACATAGATATATGAGTATTTTTACCAAGAAGAGAAGGAGAGGAAGGGGGAAGGTAAATAGTGTTTTTCTCAGTCTATGCCAGGCCTATGTGTAAATACCAATTAGAATAAAAAAGGAAGAAAGAAGAGAGGCTTTTTTGGCATAATCAAATACAATTTACGTATCACTTTTATCAGAATTACAGACTGATTGAATGATATCTTCACAGAACAAGGATTATCCAACCTATTTGAATTATTGGATAAACCTTGTAAAATCATATCATGGATTCTTTGTTCTGTAGAGATATCATACAACCAATCAGTCTGTAATTCTGATAATTCTGTAATTCTGATAAAAGTAAATTATATTTGAATATGCCAAAAAAGCCGCTCTGTATATATATAATACATTAGTGCTTGACTTGTTTAACATAGGTGCACAGCAGCCCCATTTAGTCTATAGAACAACCTTTCTCAACCCTTTTTAACATGGATGAACCCTTCAAAGAACTTTCATGTGTTAAGGGACCCCGGCTATAATTACTATACCCACAGCTCACAGTATGTTAGTGTGGTGGTCAGCAGGAAGAATGACTTTTACATTGCTGGTCAGTGGGAAGAATGTCACCCTTACAGAAAGCCAAAAAGCTTATTGGTGTCACCAAAACTGACCTAAAAGGTACAAATTGCTCATTACTCAAGGAACCCCTGATAAGCTCTGGAGGGACCTGATTTAGAATCTCTGATCAAGATAAAGAATATGTGATAGGGTGACAACACAGGAACACAAAGAAATTGTATGTCATGTCTTCTTACCTTTTATATATATATACATCTACATTAAGAGATAGTTTTATTAGGGTTTGGGGTTATTTTGAAGGTTTTCACACATTGGGCCTGATAAATTAAAGCTCTCCAAGGCCAGAGAGGATACACTTTTATCAGTGAGGCTGGCTGATCCAGCAAACTTGAAATAGATCTGGTCCAGGATTCAAAATTTTTGCTAGCAAATAGCAAATGACTTTGAAAAAATCCATTGCAGTTTTGCTGGATCACCCAGCTTCACTGATGAAAGTGTATCTTATCCAGCTTTGTGCATATAGTTTGCAATAGGGATGACACATGATAGCTGATAATTGTCAGGTGTGGAGAGCAGAGGAATCCAGTTACCTTTCCATATAGAACGAAGGCTGGAATTGTTGTTTTTAGTATTTGCATGATCTTGACGTGATGTGCAGTGTTACATTTGCCTTATGCGCACCTTACGGATACAGTTCCGTTCATTAATTCTAGCTCATTTTGCAAGGAAAAAAGTGACACATAAGCAAAGTTTCTATCCTTAGATGTGCACAGAGCATGGAGCTATTCAAATCAGAACTTCCTATGACAGAGGAGAGAGGGGGGCTGAAGCTTACTACTGACCTTTATGAAAGACAAGGCAAGGTGGATTTGTTTGAAATATACATCTATTTGCAAAATGAAAAAGAAAGAATAATATAAATGGAAGCTGTTTAACCCTTTAAAATATACTTAGTAAGGGAATATATAAAAAATGTGAGAAAGTGTCACCGCCATACAGGACGTTAGGGCGAATTCATGCTCTGGGGACACACACAGTAAAGAAAAGCTGACAAATGTTTTACTGATTCTTTAGTTTATATAAGAAAACCAGCTGCATTTGATCATTTTTTTACTTACTATATAGAGAAACTGGGGCACCCGAAGCTATGTCAGAAACAAAGTGCAGAGTAATCACATCTGTTGGTCACGCAGAGGGCTCTTTGTCCTCTTCCACCATAGTTAATGTCAGCTATTGTACTTTGCACCAGACCTTAATTCCTCTCTGGATCGCTCTTAGTACAAGAAAATGATAAAAGGAAAAAGCCTATCTCTAAATGCAAATCTTACATTCCTTTATCATGTCTGATCTCCCTGCCAGCAAATTAAGTAAATTCAATCCAGAAAAGTCCTATTATCTTAACATTCCTCATACGTTCTCTCTCTGGATAGAGCAGACTTAACATATAAACAGGTAAACAAAGCAAGGGGAATTTGATGGAAGAGTAATGGTCCATTCACTTGTAATCTCCAAATGGATCTTTGTGAATCTAGCTGATATGATCAATACATATTCTAGTATTAAAGACCCAGAAAGCCAAAAAATCAAAATAACCTAAAATCAAATCAACCGAACTAAAAAATATAACTACAACACCAACGACCTGATTTACTAAAGTCAATAAAAGGATAATTGGTTTATTATAATATGCTCCAAGCCAATGTCCAAAAAACACATATACATATGTGGATACAAACATGCATGAGCAGCACATATGGTTAATAAGGGGTAAGTGCTAAACAAATCACACTGATATGTGCTATGAACGTGCTTAAAGATATCTAAAATGGGTGAATGTACTTTAACTTCCCTGGCGGTAACCCCGAGTGTGGCTCGGGTTTAAATTTCAATACAAAAAGCGGTAACCCCGAGCCACACTCGTTGGAATTGAGGGCTTACCTGGTCCCCACAAGCCCGCGGCATTCTCAAACGATGCCCGGCTGGCATCTGTGTCCCCTGGCCTCGTATGCCTGGCGTGTGAACATTGGGGATGCTGGACGAGCCTGAGACCTGTGTGCGTGTGGGTGTGCACACTGGGGCGCGGGACCAACGGAAAATTAAAATAAGTATTTTTAAATGTGAAATGTACTGCTTTGACCTAAATGATCATAGTGCCAGGATGGTTAATGTACTTGAAAGGTTCTGAGTAGACATGGGCGAATGCACTGAGTAGTACACCACATACAAATTTAATTCTGTGTATATGACATGCTGTAACTTTGCCATGTGCGTTTGTGATTGCAGTGAAGGACCACAGCTGCAAGTGAAGGCAGTTTGCTGTGTTCACTATACGGTGGTCAGGAAGTGAGAATTATGAATTAGTAGTTACCATCGTACATAGCAGATGTTTTATTGACTGATGATTGTTACAAATTCCCCCTACATACTAATGGCCTTGGATTTTATATGGTATGTCCCCCAAGCTCATATAGGTATGGACAGGAGTCGGCAAACTTTTGGTTATAAAGCCAATCATAGCAAACATACCACCCCTCTAATGTGGGAGAAACAGCAATGTTTATATTATGCAGTTATGAATTTTTTTTCTAATAAATTTCTAAAAAATGCACAAACTTGTTGATTTGACTTAAAGATATTCTGCTTTTGCCTTTCTTGACCTGCTCATGGCCCTTTTCCTTGCAATGTGCTGACCACTTTGTCTATTCAATGGGTCTGATTTATTAAAGCTCCCCAAGACTGGAGAAGATAGATTATCATGGGAGTATCTGAATGATCTAGTAAACCTGAAATGGATCTGCTCAAAGATCAAAAGCATTTGCCAACTAATAGCAAATTATTATTAAGAAATCCATTCCAGATTTGCTGGATCACCTATGATAGTGTATATCACTGTTTCTTTAATTTTTATACATGGCAGAAACCCTTAAAATACCTTTCTGGCCTTTAGGGACCTCTCCTATAATTACTATATTCATAGCTCACAGTGCATTAGTGTGGTGGACAGTATGAAGAATGTCTCTTACATTGCTGGCCATTGGGGAGAATGTCATCCTTACACATAGCCAAAAAAATCATTGGTGTCACCAAAACTGAGAGTCACAAACTACTCATTGCTGAACCCCTAGCAAACTCTGGAGGAACCTGGTTGAGAAACACAAATGAATAAGAAAGAACTTAGATCTAGGATTATTCAAGAAAATGCAGAATCCTACTACACACGTTTCATAATTATTACAATAGCAATCTAGGGAGCCCTGACACTGGGCAATATATGACCACCCTATAAAACTATGCTAGGATACAAAAATTGTGTTCCAACAAAACTCAAAAATAGAAAAACATGATAAAACAACCTACAGCCCCAGAAAGTGATGTCTGCGGCACAAATTGAAGAGCTAAGCATAATAAATAATACACTATAATTACATCAATATTTACTTGCAAATACTTAGGTCTGACACAGATAAATCAGGTGGCAGACATGAGGTAAGCTCATTTCAAATAGGCAGATTATGTCTGAGGTGTCTCCCCTATAAACTGATATATATCATTATCTATAAATTGTGCTGAGAAAGTTATTCAGGGATCAAACAGATACAAATAATTATGTTCATATTGCAAACATCTAGAAAGTAAAGTATAACATTTTACTCAATGCTACAGAGACTATGCAACCTTTTTTAATATGGAGAATTTTTGTTTTAGGGCCTGTTCATAGCAGTGCATTAG
This sequence comes from Pyxicephalus adspersus, assembly GCF_032062135.1. Taxonomy (NCBI): domain Eukaryota; kingdom Metazoa; phylum Chordata; class Amphibia; order Anura; family Pyxicephalidae; genus Pyxicephalus; species Pyxicephalus adspersus. The sequence continues at coordinate 12,246,310 of NC_092861.1, read as the reverse complement.
TGTACACACATTATTATGTATTATACCGCACATTTATGTGCATTGCTTTAAGCGGCCAGTTCATTTGAATAGGCTTTCTAACACACCAAAATGTAGCAATATTGGCAATGCACCACGCCAGAGGGCCTCAAGCCCCGGTCCTGGCCGTCTGACAGGTGGGTCGCGGTGCACCCAGCAGAAGGTCAGGGGAAGGATCTCGCTTGGGGGGGCACACTGGCCAGAGCTGCTACCCGGAGACATTGCAGGCTCAGGTCGGTGGGCGGGTCGTGCCTTGGGCTTAGACCTTCGATAGGAGAGCAGGCATGTTTCTTCCTCTTTGAGTGACACATGGTTCCCTGCTCATGCGCGGTCCAAAGTCTGTGCATTTAGTGTTACTGGACCTGCAAAAGGTTGGGGACCACTGCACTACACCACCGTGCACAACAGTGTGTTACCACACAATATGCTTTGCCACAATGCTACAACCCCCCCCCCCCGAGCAGTAATCCCGAGTGTGACTCAGGGTGGATTTTAAGTGCCAAAAGTGGTAATCCCGAATCCACACTCAGGGTCGCTTTAAGCTAGAAAAAAACCCACTTGCCTTCCTTCGTTGTCGTCCCCAGTTGTCCTTCTGGTCCCCCCAGGTCCTGGGGACACGTCTTCTCCCTCTGATCTCCAGATGCGAAGTGAAGAGCCGAGGTTTCCTGTGACGATGGTGTGAGTGCCGGTTCGTGTGTTCGTAGTGGTGGGAAATTTAAATAATTTTGTATTGGATTCAATACAAAATAGCTGTATTGAGTCCAATACAAAGAAATCGTCATATAATATATATATATATATATATATATATATATATATAATTATATTATACATATATATTATATATGCTACTGTACAGTTTTATTACTTTTAACTATTTTTTAAAGTTTATTAATAAATTAATTGAATGTATTAATGATTGGACACCCGGTAATCAACACTATCTGAAGTGTCAGATTCTGAAGAACCTTTGGATGGTGGTTCCACGTCATTACAGTGATGTATGGCACCTCAGCAGTGAGAGAGAAACATATGTACAATCTTAATTCCAGAGGAAATACTGCATTTTTAGGTATATGAAGGTATATTACTACATTTATATATTACCATGATTCTGCTTGGCCTTCCCAAGAAGCCCATATTCAGTAAAATTTTGTATTTTTTGTTTCTGCTTTATTCTAGGTTTATGTAAAACCAGTCAGACTGTGGCTACGGCTTCCCCTTTCACCAGTCACTGTGGCATATACGGGCAGACTGTTTCCTCTTCTCTTATTCTGAGAGCGGGTAATGAAGAACTCTCTTCTGGAGAAGCCTGGGATTACCTCCATGGTTTCACTTGTCAGACTAGACAATGTCCTTTACCTCACTGTCTGAAACGTAGCTGACTCATGAGAAAACAAGAAGACAATTATCCTATAGATATGTGTTTTGACAACAGTTGAAATGTAAGAAAACATGCAACATTACAAAATATTTAGTTATATTCTATGCTTTAGGTCAGCTGGTCAGAAAAAAGCAACAGATTCAGGTGGACTTCTATGGTGGCTTCATGGTGGCAGTCATGAGGAGAAAGTCCTCAGCCGTGTCGAACCTCCAAGTTACATCCTAGAACTTACATGGGCTTCCATTGTCCCACCTAAGCTCTGACTAACGAGAAAACTATTTAGGTGGTAGGGTTCCAATTGACATAAACTTGTTTCCTTGCCTATATGGGTTCCCTATAGCATAGGTTTCTACTTTCTAAAAGTCCTCCAATGCTTTTAGCTTAGAACATCTAAAAAAATGTAGACGGGTGGCCATTGACCTTTTTCTGAAAATGTTAGCTTAATGACTGTCATGTTGAACCTTTGATTGCTGGTCTGGAACAAGTGTTTAGAAAAGGTGTGTTCTGATTAGAATTATAGGCAGACCTAATCTCTTTCTTGCATTTTATCTGACCCTTGCTGTTCCACAATTTCCATAAACTAATAAGAAAGCATGTAAAAAACTTACTGGCAGCAGTTTTGAACCCCTACTTCTCCCGGTCCTGATCACAGCCATAACAGTGAGTACAACCTGTAAACAGAGTTTGTGCCCGTTTTAAGGAAATCCCTGTCATCATTATGGGAGGGATCTACAGTTTCACAGGTAAGTACTACGCGGACTTGTTAAGCCACACTCACACGCTGGCAATCATGTTTGTGGCTGCAAATTGCTATGTAAAAAATGCTCGCCTGTTTCTATGTCTATACTCACTGAGTGGCTAGAGTAGTGTTTCACTACCTTTATTACACGTGAAAACCCTTGTAATAACTTTCCGGTCTTCAGGGAACCCCTGCTATAATTTCTATATCCACAGCTCACAGTACATTAGTGTGGTGGTCAGATTGCCTCTTATATTGCTGGCCATTGCGAAGAATGTCACTCCTAAAGATAGCCAAAAAGTATTATCATAGTAGTATCATTAGTATCGGATAAACTGACCTGGGGGCCACAAACTGCTCATTGCTCAAGGAACTTTAAACAACCGCCAGAGGAACCCTCAGGTTCCACGGATACAGGTTGAGAAACACTGGGATTGACCATCAAGCCATTGTTCTTTTGCTAGCAAGGAAGCTTTTGCAGCAACCCAGCAAGGAGTTAGACAGTGACATCTTACTGGTCTGACCAGAGTGGCACTAACACAGCAGAAACTAGTTTTTGTTTTTTTTTTGTTAGGATCACAACTGTGACATAGACGTACTGCTGTAGGCTAAAGAACAATAGAGAGCACATAAAGTAGATTGGCTAAGGTTCAAAGAGGAATCCAGCTTACACTAGGTTGCCTTCCATCAGCACAAATGTGCGGAAAGTAACCACTTGGGCTTCATTTTACCAAGCAATAAATCTGTATTTGTCATGAGGATTAAAAATGTAGAGATTAGGCTTGTCTACTACAGCAGTGACTTGATGTAGCACTGAAGCCCTGGGAAAAGACATGGAACTCCCTGCATCAATGGACTATACCTTTTATTATCAGAGATGATAATATCTTCAGAAGAAAGGAGAGACACACCTGCTGTTTAAGAAAAACACAGTATGCAATTTTCCATAAAATACTATATTACTTACTATATGTAGAACCAGGGGTATAGTGTGGCAGGCATGGGTGGGAATGCTGTGTCCTCACTTTTTTTGGGAATGAGCAGTTATTTTGCACTCTTATTTTGCAAAGAATTCTTTGGTGGTCCATGGCTCTGGCCAGTATACCCCCCCTCGCGGGGTCAAGAGAAGGACCCTGCTGGGGGGCCGCACCAGCCAGAGCCATGGACCACGGCTCAGACCTGCGATAGGAGAGTGGGCGGGTTCTGGTATGATGACATCACTATGTGGGAAGTTTCTTCCCCTTTGAGTGACACATAGGCAGGAGTGTAGTGGGGTGGGCACGTTTACATGAATAGTACCGGGCCCCCTCTTCTTTTTTTACGACTACACTCCTGTTTGAAACATTGTGATTTTTCAACCTTCCTTAGAATTAAAAGGGAACTAAATCCCACCTATCCCTGTTCTGTCACAAGTCACCCCTATGTTCCTTTCTTTAGATAATCTTTAGCCAACTTTGCCTGGAACAGAATGACATAACTACCGCATAGAAGTTTATTAATTCCCAGCATGTGCAAGCGACACTGATAACCAATGCTGAGTGGCAATCAAGCAGGTAAGAACAGTTATAGCAGAAGGTACATTGCCCTTTAATAAACACCTGCCTGATTGTGGAACTAAAGTGGGAATTTTGTTCCATTTTAAAGCTATTTAGTACAAGGACCTTGCAATCAAACTGAATGAACTGCTTAGTCTGCTCTCACATCTCTCAGTATGGGTAAATCTGAAGTAGATTGTACATAGATTGTACAGGCCGATTGTAACTGATATAGGGGGCATTAAAAAAGCAGTTCTTGCTGTTGAAATTTCTCCTCTGGCTCCATTGGTCATCACCATGTTTGCTGTCAGGAGGAAATGAGCATAGACAGGAGTCCAATGAATAGCTCATGGCTAATATAAACTCTCTTACCGCTCTTAACAATTCCTGACCAAAACCATCATAACTATTTTTCCAGAAGGATGTTTCCAAATGTATAGATGGTTCCATCAGAAGTAGATGAGACCACCAGCATCTGTGCTCCTGGCCAAATTGTTCTTTTATAATTCATTACAGGATGTTTACGTTTTACCTTAACTTAATAAATATTAGATGCACTAAACTTGTCTGATTGAGCAATGTGTATAACTAACTCAACTGTTCTATATTCTTAAAAATATCCTAAAGTTTTGTGGTGGACTGTGTATGAATTTTACACAAAGTGACTGCGCTGTAGTTAGCCACACACAGCTCATTCATTTCCAGGAAAAAACCCACAAATGAGCTTCTATTTTAAAATGGGTCTTACAAACGCCACCCATGCAAATGTGCACAAATTGGAAGGACGCACAAGGACAAATTACACGAAAGGACTGATTGTGTAACCCCTGAGCTTCCAGTGTGGAGAACGGCTTCCCGCTGGGAGGACGCGGGGCAATGACAAGCCCGCCTGTACTAATTACTAAATGGAGAAAGAAAGAGAGAACGAAAGAAAGAAAGAAAGAAAGAAAGAAAGAAAGAAAGAAAGAAAGAAAGAAAGAAAAAGAAAGAAAGAAAGAAAAAGACAACTAGCACATAATGTACTGTAAAATACTAATATTCTGTACTGTACTAAAATCCTACTATGTCAATATTTCCCAAGGCTTTCCCCCATACCTACAATCCTTTTTTAGATTTTAGACAATTGTACAAATATTTAAACCTAAAATGCACCTATAACCACACAATAGACATTAAACTATTACCATATTCTGAACAAGCAGTAAAAGATATTTCAAACAAGCCACCCATGACCTTTGTAACCATAGGTACTGTGGAGTAATTGTTTCTCCAAGATCACATCAGATACCTTGTTCACATTTTATCGCACCTGCTGTTTGTTTACAGAGCAAATCACAGCACCCAAGGAAAATAAGAGAATGATTTCAGTTCCTGTGCTGTGAATTTTAGGATGAATAACTCCACAATGCCTGCACCTACAGAGGTCAGAGGTGTTTGGAATATACTTTATCCTGGCACAAGTTCATTTTAATGTTTGCAAATAGGACAATTTACTAAAAAAATATCAACAGTTTGCTAATAATTATTCTGCTTTTTTTTATTTTGCAAAATATTAACCATTCCTGAGAATTAATATTTCGCCTGATTGCCTCTATAGTACCTCTCTTCCCCAAGCAACCAATGGATTTTCTTATAACTAGAGAAAGTAGAGATGAGCAAAATGTAACTTTTTTTCATTTTTTTTCCATTATACTCTTTGAAATCTAGGTTTAGTCTCTCCCCCAGCTTGTGAATGGACAGTGGTGTAGCAGCAGCAGAGGGATACTTTCCCTTTTGATACACCTAACTCTGCTTTATGGTGTATTGCAATAGGCTGACACCAAGTCAAATTCATGAACAACACTTAGGGGTCTATTTTTAAAGCAGTGAATCTGACATTCACTGAAACATTCCCTAGTACAGAATCTTCCAGGTTCACGTGTTTCAATGGCAGTGATTTTCCACCAGTGAATGTTTCTTTTTATAACACATACCTCTATACATTTTTAATTGCTTCTAGTTTAGCTTTAGGTTTTTACACACCACTATTTCTTTAAGAATATTCTGTAGGCATGCCAAAGGGGAAAAATCAATTTCCAAATAAACAGAGCAGATAGATATTTTCATCTGGAAAAAAACATAAATATAGTATAAGCGGGAATATAGCAGGGTAACGAGTTTATTTTAGAAGACGAAAACATACCACTCAAAACCACTTCCAAATTTGTAATGAGTATTTAAATATTGATACATTTTGGGTGGCAATGCATCTTTTATACAGCTTTCCCTCTTTTTTTTATAAAGATGCAAAGCCTTTTCACAGAACCTTATTTCTGACCTGCGTTTATGTAAAGCAGAATTCTAAGAAGCATGTTTGATGTGCTGCATATATACCTATCCCCAAATGCACTGCACTGCAGGAAAATGGTTAGCTCTTAGTAAATAAACACATTATCATAATATTACTATTAATAATATTCAGGGATATGGCTCAGTTTATGTTTAACTGGTTTTATAAACATGCGTATTTGGAAAATAAGCTAAAATAAGGATTCAGTTGCAGGATCTCCCCATTGGTGTCCTGGCTCTCTAATCCAGCTGGAGGTGCCCAGAATATTGCCAACCTGAAAAGACATATCAGGACACCCCGTTGCAGTACGTCCCTACTTAGACTATCTTGGACATAATCTTTTTTATGCCTATTTAAACGTTAAAATTATAGAATTCTGTCAACAATTTTATGTGATTTTATTCACTAAAACTAAACAAAACTAATGTGATGCCAATCACATCTTATCTTTTATGGTTTGTGTTAGAAGGTCTTTGTTCAATTAACAACTAAATTTCTCCCTGGAAATCTCTCCCTAGAAAGACTAAAGCAGCCTGGAAGAAGATAAGTAGCAAGTCGGAAACATTTTTGGCATGTCTCAGTGGTTAGCACTCTGGCCTTTCCAGCGCTGAGTCCCAGGTTTGAATCTTGGCCAGGACATTATCTGCATGGAGTTTGTATGCTCTCCCTGTGTTTGCGTGGGTTTCCTCCCACATTCCAAAAAAAAAACCCCCATGCAGTTAGGTTAATTGGTTCTTGTCAAACAACTGACCTTAGAGTTTATTACTGACATATGACCATGGTAGGGACATTAGATTGTGAGCTCCTCTGAAGGACAGCTAGTGACATGACAATGGACTTTGTACAGCGCTCCGTAAAATGATGGGGCTATAGAAGTACTTTTTAGTAAAGTTCTCAGAAGTAAGCAAGGACGACACTGAGGCATGAGAGAATCTGAGTCTCTGGGTACTGTCTTCTTTCTCCCACTTCATGCTGCTGGTTCATCACATACCCTGCCACCTACTAGAAGGCCTTTACAACTAAAAAAATATTCCAATTCCATATACCTGGGACCTTGCACTCCAGTATTATTTTTCTTGAGACCTTCTCCAAGCACCAGTCCACCCCATTTGATATCTTTGTGCTTTTGCCAACTAATATTTCATTTATGACTACTCCTAAACCAATTATATCTCTCACATACCCCTGAGGATGCCAAAAGGCGAAACGCGTTGGGTAACAATACGGTTATTCTTCTATGCAGTTGCTTATTGTCTCAGTTTAGCAGTCCATATCGTATGAATTTTAATTGGTTCTAACTATTTATTTATGTATTTGATAAGTGTTATCATTGTATGCACATTGAAAAATATTACACACTGATTATCTTTAGCCAACAAACCCCTTCTCTTTGCCTTTTTTCCATTCTTTTTGTTTCATGAGAGAATCTTGGTTTAGGCTGCATACACACATCAAATATTTGTTGCCCAAGCAGATCAAGCTCATCATGAGCGTAAAATCTGACATGCATGCAGTTGCCAAAATCATTTATTGATCTGCCACAATGTATCAATAAACCAGCAATTGGGAACAACCACTATGTATGTCAGTGGAGGTGACCACCGCGGGATGCCGCACACTCATTCTCCTCCTTCCCCTGCGAAAGAAGTGTACAGCACTCACTTATTCATCTGTCACTAGAAACAATCATGAAAGATCCTATGTGTGAAGGTAGGGGGTTTATCTGCCTCTGTTCCAGCCAACAGTCTCCTTCACAGTGCAGGACCTGGCTGTCAAATAATTGCAGCTTGTCTGGGGTAATCTGTGGTGCGGTCATGCAATGGAGGACCCCATTCTGCGCCAGGAACAATGACATCTGCTTTTGTTACAAGGAGATCAAACACCCAAATGTCAAAAGAAGAGCTCTGCTGGTGTAATCTGCAGGGCTGTGCTGTCAGTGTGACAGCCAGGTTCTGCCCTCATTTATTTATTCAGTCACAGCCTTCATCCATAAATTACTGTTATCTATATCTAGAAAATGATCAAATAATAACCACCCATTAACCCTTAGTTAAGCTAATTTAGTGTTTGTTCACCTTTCATTCATAAGCAATTTAAAGTATGTAAAGATACATGGAATGAGAAAAAAATATTTGTACCATAAATAACATTACTAATAAAATTTTCTTTACCTTTATAATGAAAAAAAACACATAAAAATATGTTGTTGTTGTTGTTGTGCTATAAACTACCTTTTCAGACAGAAGGAAATATTTTTGTTACCATTAAAGTTTTTTTGTTTTTTTACAATGACCCATAGAACTTATTTTTATATATGCAGACTTCGTAACACCAAGGATGGCATAATACAACTAGAACAGAGTGGAATATTTTTCACACCTCTTATTCTGTTCTTGGACAATCATCTGTCTGTTTACATTCCATGGTGATTGGATTAAGATGTACCTGATAGTCAATAATAGTAGCTTCAACAAGTTATGAAACATCTTCAACATTACAAGAACAGAAGAAGTGAAAGGTAGGTATGGGATTTTTATAGGCACCTGACAATTAAATATACTAAAATATACTAAACTATGTAAGTTAGGTGCTTACAACACATATAGAACAATCAAATGTATGTTTCAATACGTTTCGCAGATTGTATCTGCTTCTTCAGGAAATATAATTATGGTGAAAAGGAGGTTGATACTGTGAATTAAAAACACAAATTAGGTAAATAATTATTTAAAGTAAACTAAATAAAATTAGCTAATCCAAAGTATAGACACATTTTCCCAAATATTTAAATATAAAGATAACTTATTTAAATTAAATATTAAAGATAAAAAGTTCAGGTTAATGTGATTACGACTAGATATGCCATGACCTTGAGGATTCAAAATCTTCACAGACAACTGAATCACACCTTTTTTTCAACTCACTAAAAAGTGACAGCCTTTAGGAATCGTGGATGCTGCAGCTATCTTTCCTGAAACCTGAGTTGGACGAGCTATACTACTTTGGGACATACAAACACAATCCAGTTCATCCTGGGTACCAGATGACATTTTCCTGGCACTGCCCAGAAGCATTTATCAGACCTCCAATGCAAGCAGAACACACCTGAATGCACTGTGAGTTTGCCAACCTACACAAACCCTTGTCAGCACAAAGCTGCAGCAGGATATATAATTACCACAAAGTCTTAATCTTTTTTCTCCGACATTGAAAGAATACAAATATATCATCTCAAATCAATGAAAAACACATGCAGAATACAGAGTTACACAACCAAACTTTTTGGCGACTTGTTCACTTCAAAGATTGTTAATTCAAAAATTAATTTTTAAACATCAAAAAAAGATGAAAACACAAATGAATGTGAAAATCATTCAAATAAACCAACACAGCAAGCATGTAATTCTAAAACATAAACTTTCCACAGCAGCCAGAGGTATCTGTCTAATAACATCCTGTTTATTAAAATGCCTTTTTGCTAAATCAGTCAACATTCAGCCCCTCCATTACTCTGCAATTTATCCATAGCCCAAAAAGACGTGTGAGGTCCTCCTGATTTTGTGTGATAAAAGACACCATGTTCAACGATTTGAGGTTGGACCAACCCTTAGAAAAATATTCCTCCGGCCAGCCCTGAACACATTATTTGATTGGAAGTGCATGCTGATCAAAGCAATATGAGTACAGTTGTCCTCTTTTCTTTTCGCTCTCCTAATTCTATTTAAATGGCAGTGAATGATCTCATTTATAAGATAGTTCTGCCGTTTTCTTGGTGTTTTCAGTAAGCTCTCTGTCATGCAACAAGCTGCCTGATATTTCGACTTGTTGCTCCAGACTGCCGGTCTGCTCTCAGCAACTTTAATTTGTCTGGGATAAAATAACTTAAAGATGTTTTGACTTGGCCTTGATTAGAGAGAAAAAAATATATTGGTTAATTAAAGTCTTCTATATTTAAGGATACTGTTGTCCTCTATTGAGCGGAGAGGCAAATGAGTTTTGCCAGGTGCGTCTAAAACAACTGGCTTGGAATTTCTAGAAGTATGCTGGTTGGAATAACATAGGAAGAAAATCATGTTTTTCATTCAACCTGTTTTGAAATGTAGAATTGTTGTGCCCTGAGCATATAGCCTAGTGCTTTACATAGTACGTAGAATAATAATCATCATTATGGGACCTAAAGATGCTCAATGGTAATCAGGTGAGGTATTTATCAATTGCTGAAGTTTAAAAGAAATAATTAATTGAATTTTTAAGTGGAGCTAATATAATACATACATTTCTTTTTTTATATTAGCTTCATGTTACCCTCTGTATAGCAGGACTGAGGGGCAGCACAGTCTAAATCTATTCACATCTAATCTATTCAGATAATTCTCACTGGACATGAACAGTTAAGGTCATTTCGGTAAAAAATCTGACATTGTGATGATTGATGAACGATTGGGACTGCCTGCTCTCCCCTCTCCATAGAACCAAACCGTGCTGTGTACAAGGCTCATTTAATCATCTGATGTCCATTAAATGTAGCTAGCTAAAGGGAGCTAGTAGACGAGGAGACTGATATCCCTGTGTGGTGTGATGAAGGTCGTGCCGTGCCTTGCCAATAGGCTGGGCTAGGTTGGTGACCAACCTGTATTTCCATATGTGCAATAGAAAGCAGTGAGGTCACAGACCTGGTTAATGTTGTCTGAATCATACAGATTTACAAGAATTTATACATTTAGCTAATTACCAGAGTTTCATATTTTTTTAAATATGACAAAAAGTATTGCATAGTATGCAAAACAACACAAAAACATTTATTATACATTACTGTAAATGCGGCAAGATGCCCTCAGCTAATATACAAGTAGACGTGAAGATGTCTGGGGTGGCTCTACCTCCAGTTTTCAGAGATTAAAGGGTAAATCTTTCCTCATCTAGAACTCAAAAAAAGATTTAAAAAAACAGGGAATTTTAAAAATAAAATGTTGGGAAATTTTACAACATTCAAATTATTGAGAGAGGTGCTAACTTCAACCTCCAATTGTTTTATCTCTCCTTTAAAAATAGTAATAGTATTGTTGCTTCTGTCCCTGTTATCAGTAAGGGCTTCTCTGATTAGACGGTGGAGTTTGAAGGGTTTAGCCACTAAGAAAGACGAATTAAACCAGAAAGGGCCACATAATGAGCTCTTCTGGCAGATTAAGGTTTATTCGGGTAACTTGGAGTGATTAATCTAAGGCTGATAATTGTTACCCGTAACAAATAATAGGGCGAGAATCTGACATGTATGCAATGTTTGCCTAATGTCATTCATCAATCTGCCATGGCGGATCCATGAGCGCCAATTGGAAACAACCGCTATGCATGCCAGTGGAGGAGAGAATAGCACGGTACCACTCACTAATCTTCTTTCTGCTCTCACTGGAAAAGGTAATGAAACAAATCTGTGTATGAAGCCTTAGCAGGGATCTTTGTGGTTAATCTCTTCCTGTCCGTAATTAATGTAATAATTATATTTTTTTTATGTATCAATGTCCTCTACATTATTCCCAAGTGCTGAGGATCTTATTTTATTGTCCTAGGAGTTCTAGCTCAGGTGCTGGTCGCTAGTTCAGTGACAGCTCTGACAGCAGTAATCAGAAACCTATCACTACAATTGAGTGGTTCACCCGCCCTTGTGAATACACTGTGGCATTGTGACAAAAAAACAATTGTCAGGCTAATTCTATTCACATCATATGTAACCTGCAAAAGTAAAAAAATGTAAAAAAGATTTTAAAAAACATATAATGCAAATAAATGACAAATCCTATTTTTTGTCCCTTATGTGCAAAGAAAAGATGCATATGTCTGTAAAAAAACAAAAAAAAAAATGTTTTTATTTCAAGTAGGCAAATTAGTCTAAAGGTTCTATATAGATGTATATAAATGCCCGGGCATTTAGGTATGGATGGCCCCACCAGGTTCAGAAAGGGTTAAAGGCTTAAAACAAATTGCAGGTTCCCTTCAGCTCTGTTTGGCTAAAATTGCCCGTTACCAGGAGAACTTCGTTACACGTTCTACGTTTAATCATATAATTTTTTTTTTCTCTGGTAGTAGAAAACAATTTTCCTTGTAGAGATTGTTCTTGTTTGCGGATGAACGGATCATATATCTTCCACAGGAATAGAAGCCTTATTTTATGCGCACGATTGGAGACATAGAGTCAGACACCAGATAGGGGCCATCTGGCCCACCTAGACTGCCCATTTACACTACAAAATGTTTGGTGCTGCCAGGCTTAAGACTTTAATTACATACTTTAGAGGTTTCCCTTGTGGCCCTAAGAAGAAGACGAAAATTCTTTCGCTGTATTTACCCTGCGCGCTCTGCTGTAGAGCACAATTCCCTTAATGGAACATTTTTGTTGGGCTGCGGGATGCAGTCCTGAAATGGGCTGAATCAGTTCTTGGTCATTAAGAGGCCACCCTGTTATCTGTGAGCCATTCACACTCCCTGATTGAAATGCAGCCTGAATGAAGGAATTTATACACACAGGGCAGGACATTTCTTTTTATGTCTGAATTTCTAGGGTTTTTTTTTTTTTTTTTTTACATTTTTTAGGTTAGTTTAGTTAGTTGAGTTTCTTTTGAGTTTTGAGCATTTTTATGTTTTAAAAAAAGGCAAAATGTTTCTAAATGATTTTCCAAATCTTTTTTTTTCTTTTTGTAATCTGTTGTTCGTTGATACAGTACAAACTTTTGAAAAGTTCTAGGTTTTATACGTCAAAGAGGATATAAACCCAATCACTAAAATCTCATATAAATATGTTAGGTCTTTTTAATGTATGTGCATATATATATAAAAAAAGTAACAAGACATGACATAACATTTGATAGGGTGTTGTCACCCTATCACATATTCTTTAGCTTGATCAGTGATTCCTAACCGGGTCCCTCCAGAGCTTGTTAGGGGTTCCTTGAGCAGTGAGCAGTTTATAACTCTCCGGTCAGTTTTGGTGACACCAATGATATTTTTGGCTGTCTGTAAGGGTGATATTCTTCCCAATGGCCACCAATGTAAAAGACATTCTTTTCACTGACCACCCCAGTAATATAGAAATGGTGGATATAGAAATTATAGAAGGGGTTCCCCAAGATCTGAACGACTTTTTAGGAGTCTGTCCTAGAGACTAGCTGCCCTGCTGATGTGAACTGAGCAGCCATGATATATTGTTGTCCCCAACAGGAACTCTGCCATGAGCGGTGTCTACATTTCTGTGCAATGTAGTGCCCGTTCAAATGAATCGGAACGCAAAGTGCACACCATAGTGGGAACGGGCCCTAGGGGCCAACTCACATTGGTGCAAAGGAGCATGTAACATCCGATGTATTTGGTTGGAGTTTATTCTCTTTTATGGGGGCTTTTTAAGACAAACAATGTAAATGGATGTCCAGCTGTAACGCTTCACCCCCTCTACCATAAGAAAAATTTAGATGTGGTGTATGGGGCCCCGGGGATGACCCAGAAATTCCAGCCAAACACCCCTATACATTGGCCATACATGGTAACTTTATGGCTTTTTTAGGGAGTTTGCAGTGCGGTTTGGTTTCCATAAAAATTGAAATAGATTGTAGTTTGGTTTTCCAAAATATTAGAATCTGATGGCTGCAGATTGCTATAATTTCAATTGAGAAGAAAATAAAGAGAGAGGCGTCTTTTTGTGGCAACACTGCAAATAGAGTGCTTTACTTCAGTGTTTAGCATCCTTAGCTATACATAGCCCAACTGAGCTAAGAACATTATGATACAAGGATATTACAATACCAATGTACAGTGCCACATTGGGTCACATAGTATTTTGTTAAGAAAAAAAAACTCTCTTTTGCCCGACGCGTTTCGCCTATTGGCTTCTTCAGGGGATTTTTTTATAGAGACTTACATTGTAAATTGGTATTTTGTTAATTGGTGAAGGTAGATGATGAAAGAAGATAACAACAGAGATTAGTGAATGTATGCTGTGGCTGTCTGGAGTTGGTAGTTATGTATATTCTAAGAAAAAGAGTGATCATAGGGGAACTAAAAAGAAAAAATACAGGTAAACCTGAATGGTGGCCAGCCTGTGGTATATGTACTACTGGTATGGGAGAAGAAATGAAACAGGGCAGAAGGCTTTTGCAGTGGCACTCAAAAAAGATATATTATCTTAAATAAAAGGATTTTTTGTTAAACTTTATTCTATTCCAAAATAGATTAAAATGGAGGAAAATTTGGGGCTTTCGGTGGAAGGATCTGAGGTAAACCTGGGACGGGCCTGTGAGGTAAATGAGAGGTGGGTAGGGCTGAGGTAATTTTGGGGTGATGTGTAGATAAATCTGGGTTGTTCAATGGTGGAAGAAGGGGGCGAGGTATATTTGGTAAAGTATTTGAGGTAAATTTGGGGTGTTCTATGGAGAAGGGGTTGTGCTATATATGTGTGTTTTCAGTAGGGGGGGGTGGGAGGCAAAGGAAAATTTGAGGCATTCAGTAAAAGTGTCTGAGATAAATCTGAGGTGTTTAATGGGGCTGAGGTAAATCTGGGGTGTTCAGTGGTGTGTTTGTTTGGGGTTGTGCGGTGCTGAGGTAAATGTGAGTATGGCTGAGGTATTTCTGGGGTGTGAGGTAAAATCTGAGGTGATCAGAGGAGGACGGGATTGGGGCTGAGTGTAATGTTCAGTGAGAATATGGGAGGTGAGAGGTAAAATCTGAGGTGTACGGTGCGTGTGGGGTGGAGGAGGCGGGCATCTATACACGTTCAAGTGGGCAGCTTGCTGGAGTATAGTGGACTTGGGCATCTCGGCCTGAGAGCAGCTCATTGATCTCAGTGTCCATAGAACAGAGGTAAGTAACTGCAGGGCTTGCTGTGTCTGCAGCAATCACATTGCATCGCCCCATAGACTACAACTGCATGCAGCTTGTCAACGCACTTTGCATTGGAGATATAAAACTAAATGTGTGACAAGTAGTGGTAGCAATCACTAACAAGTTTTTATTATGCACATTATCACCTAGAAGTGTTATCAATCAGCTGCACAGATTTCTTACAGACCCAACATGTTACTATCTGATCTTTGCAGCTTTATCACATCATTGTTTATGCATTAAATCCCAATCATTAACATCCCATAATTATTTTACATCTATAGATAGTAATCCTGACTCAATGACATTTAGTTTGCTATATTTACTAAAATGGCTTATTGGCAATCAGCCAGGACACATATAATAATCAGTTCCGCACATTTTGCACCGTTATACCCGTGCGGATGTCAGAGAGCTGTCGCTGGTCTTTCCTGATCCTTTCTAATGTAAGATGAACACATAAGCCTGTACACACATCGCTCTTTTCTATAGAGAGGATATGGAGGGGGATGAGCAAGTTGAACCCCACCTTCCTTTCCTATTAATCGTTCATCAATGCACCAGGCAAATTGATGAACAATGTTTGGATGCTGCTGCGACAATCATCATAAGATCGGTTCACACTACATTGCAATCTATAGTAATGTAAATTATGTGCGCTAAGCTCCTATTCATTCATAATGGCGCCCTATTATGCTATGACAGAGCTGGCAAAAAAATATTCCTAGTATAATAAGCAACCCATCAAAATAAAATATATATAGATTGTATTTTTGTAAAAAAAACTGTATAATATGAGGCATGATTTAAGTGTTATAAAACGTTAGCTATCCAATATAAAAATGCTGCTAAAAATGTATTTTCCTGGCAATAGTACTGCCAGAAATCTGGTTTTGTGGTCATATATTTTCATCCCCAGCAATGAACATGGGCAGTGAGTCTTATTGTATGGGAACACATCTATAGGAGTACATGGAATTCAATGTTTTATTATATTACAGCAATGGAATAGTTCATAGCAGACATTTACAGGTAGTCCCCGGGTTACATACAAGATAGGGAATGTAGGTTTGTACTTAAGTTGAATTTGCATGTAAGTTGGAACAGGTACATTATTATAATAAATGCAATTAGGGCAGAGGTTTGTCTCAACATATTACCATACAGCATGGTGCCAGTTACTGTATAACATTCTCACTGTGAGTTAATTACAAACAAAGCAAGAAAACAAAAAAAAAAAAACTTTATGGAGCCTAGCCGTTCATTAACTTCTGGAGCAAGCTGTGCTTTGATATGCAAAAAGAAACAACTGCAGGGTTTGTCTTGGTCATTAAAGAGTTACAAGAGGTTGCAGAACAGCAAAAGACTTCTTCTGCAAGTCATGCAAACTGCCCCCTGCCCTCATCAAGCCTCCATCCTGCACACCAGCGAGCAGGGAAGCCTATTCGTATCTAGGAGTCATCCGTATGTCGGATAATCCTAACCTGGGGACTACCTGTATACTAAAAAGCTATACTAAAAAGCTGGAGTCAGGCTTTAAAGTGAGCCTGAAGTAAACAATGTGCCCCACCTCTTAGATTGTAAGCTCTTTGGGGCAGGGTCCTCTCCTCCACGTCTGTATTCATCTGTCATTAGCAACCCCTATTTAAAATACAGCGCTGCGTAATATGTTGGTGTTATATACATCCATTTTATTAATAATAATAATAAATATTTATTTAAAAGTAAAGAGACAGAAAGTACTTTTTTTAAGCCAAAATAGATTTATATTTTGTGTGTAAAACTACAAGATAGCAGACGTGTAATACAATTTACCGATTATGCCATTAAAAGATACCTTGACCCATTTGTCATGATGGGAGTAAAAGGCTTACATCTAGTCAGATAATTATCTAACTCATTTCACATACATTGAATGTTCTCTTCCTACAAATAACGATGAGGAGAGAGATAAAGGATGTATGTTTTACAAGGCTTGTTAACCAGAGGCGTAGAGAGGCCGTAGAGACACAACTAATAGAAAGAAATGATATAATGGTAACATTAATTTGATGTCAAGTTTCATTATTATTATTAATAACTAAGTCCCACTTTGAAAAAATGCAATCAGCCGGGTGTTTATTCCAGAAAGTGAACAGCAATGTCCTATTTGCTATAACCATTCTTACCTGCCATCACCCAGCTGTCAATGTTTGCCATGCACATGCCAGAAATGAATGAACTCCCATGTGCCCGCGTCATCTCAGCCCAACCAACCAAGATGTACAAAACAAAAATGGCGGCTCCCTTTGATGGGACAGGAATAGGTGAGTAGCGGGGGGTTTTAGTTCAAATATCCATCTAACATAATATCAACAAAATATATTAAAATAGGTAGAAGGCATACTGTAGTGTAAAATTTGTACCCTTCTTGTGCCTGTGAATTCGGGAAGGGATGCTAACTAGTCAGTGGCTCTGTACCATCAGCACAGTGGCCTTTAACATACAAATTATTATTAGACAGGATTTATATAGCACAAACATATTACACTACATTAATAAAGGGTTGCAAATGACAGTCAGTGACACTGGAGGAGAGGACCCTGCACAGAATAAATAAGAAAGGGCACTGGTGTGTAGAGAAATTATCAAATACATCCAATAAATGCCTCAAATCTTTTCATTACATAATAATAAAAATAAGACAATACAGTCAAAGCTATAATGTTATCCTTACCCTTAATGTAAGAAATGATCCTGCAGCCAGAAACAAGAAGTGTAGGTACTATGATTACAAGAAACATTTCTTTCCCCATCTGTTTAGCTGCATTTGGATCTATTTCTGTGCAGTCACCTACTGTGATCACACCTAATATAACTTTATAGAAGCTCATCAAAATGCATGTAAATGCTGTTTAGATGTATTTGACAAATGCCTTGGAAGTACTTGGAACCAAACTATATTTTATCACTTCAGACACGTGAGAGAATACAAGCAAACAACAAAAAAACACGCATTCACTGATATCCGGAAATCTGCTTGTTATATCGGGTCAGAGAATGAAGAGCGATAATAGGGCATAAAACACAATGAACACATTTAGCTGTTTAGATTTTGCAAAATACCCGTTGAATCACACCATATTAAACTGTATTATTTTAAAATTCTTTTCCTTTATGACTTTTTTTATTCATTCCAACAGCTGATGCAATCTTCCAGGTCTTTAAGAAAACCCACAGTGTAAAATTCTGGATAATAGAGGGTTTCTGAAAATCTGCATAGCCAGACAATGAGTCTGTGACTAGGTGCAGTCTGGTGTATTTTAGGACTGGGGCGAAGAAGAGAGAAAGGGCTGGGAAATGTTTTGTAAATTCGTTTTTGAGATTGAGAGATTGCTGCTGTGTGAGTTTGATGGCTGATTATGTTTTTTTCAAAGTGGGACTTAGGTATTATTAATAATGAAACTTGACAAACTAATATTACCATTATATCATTTCTTTCTATTAGTTGTGTCTCTAAGGGCGAAACGCGTCGGGTTAACAAGCCTTGTAAAACATACATCCTTTATCTCGCTCCTCATCGTTTTTTTGTAGGAAGAGAACACTCAACGTATATTGATATCTGTCTCGATAAAAGCCTTTTACTCCCATCATGACAAATAGGTCAAGGTATCTTTCAATGACATAATTGGTAAATTGTACTACACCTATGCTATCTTTGTTTTGTATTTATACACACACTTTTAGTCAAGACTGCAGTGCCTAACATAACTGTTTTGGTAGGCTAGCCTTATGTGTTTGCACATGTCTATTGAGGAGATTTTGGGCATGTGCTGCAATGAAATTATTGCACAAAAAAAAGATATGTCATGTTTTTTTTTTTTATACGCAACACAGTGCTATGGTATGACCAACCCTTATACAAAGCAATGCTTTTATTATTTTTATTATTATTAATAATAATAAACAGCATTTATATAGCGCCAACACAGCGCTGTACATTAAATTTTGAATTGTTATTGGCATAGTGTTTGGGGAATCTCATTGCAGCTCCAGACATGTAGGACCTGATTTAATAAAGCTCTCCAAGACGGAAGAAGATAGACTATTATAGGACAAACCAGGGTGATTCAGCAAACCTGCAACAGATTTCTTAAATATTTATTTGATATTAATGTTTTCAATCCTGGACAAGATCCATTCCAGGCTTGCTGTATCACATTATTATTATTATTATTAATAATAATAATAATAATAATAATAGACATGATTTATATAGCGCCAACATATTACGCAGCGCTGTACAATAAATAGGAGTTACAAATGACAGACAGATACAGACAGCGATACAGGAGGAGTAGAGGACCCTGCCCTGAAAAGCTTATAATCTAGGAGGTGGGGGAAGTAACACACAAAGGAGGGGCATATGTAATGGTGGGAAGTAGTGAGGGTTTAGAAGACAGGTAGGTGAGTTTGAGAAATGTTTTTTGAGAGCTCTTTTATATGAACAGAAAGAAGGAGCAAGCCGAACAGGCCGGGGAAGACCATTCCAGAGAGTCGGGGCGGTTCTAGTCTTGGAGCCGTGCGTGTGAAGAAGTCATTAGTTGGTCATTGGAGGAGCGGAGAAAGCGGCTGGGGGGGGGGTCAGAAATGTAAGTGGGACAAGAACTGTGGAGGGATTTGAAGACAAAGCACAGGAACTTGAATTTGATTCTCAGGTGAAATGGAAACCAATGAGAACTATGAAGAGAAAAATTATCCCATGATTGTCAATCTTCTCTAGTCTTGGAGGAGAACTTTAACAAATCAGGCCTATGGTGTGAACCATCCCTAACTCTTCGTAACTATTTTACTTTGCATGTTCACTTTCTATATGTTTTCAGTAAACCTTACCCTTTCATTATCCCTGTTGAGGTACTGGCCAAAGAGTAAGTAATTGGTGCTGCAAGCAAACAATACCCATTGTAAAAGAACTGGAAAAAGTGACTAAAATCACAAGAAAAAGAGCTTGGTGTACATGATTACATACAATATTGAAAAACGAACTGTTTTGTGCCTTAAACAAGCACAATTTTAGCTTTTTGGTAAATTAAAATTGTTCCTGTTTTAAAATGTTCACCCTTTCTACCATACCATGTCAATTATCAGAAAGGCTCCGATATTTTAAAATATTAATCTGTTTATAGCCCAGCTTTGTGTTGGATGAATGGGGGAAGAGTTAGAGGTCAGGTTTTTATCACTTCTGTGACTCTTTTTAGAAGATTTGTCCTCCATTCCTGAAAACAGGAAATAATGTGAATATTCTCATGAGGGGAAACCAACAAAAACCCAGCTTTAGTAGAGTAAGGAACGGTTAGTACTTGGGACACTAATATTGATGTTTGTGGCTTTTGGTTTTGGTGACAGCCATTCATTCCCCGGAGAAGTTGTTGGGACAGAAAGAGAGAGGAATTTACTGACCGAAATAAAAACCCAACAAAA
Organism: Pyxicephalus adspersus; assembly: GCF_032062135.1. Classification (NCBI taxonomy): domain Eukaryota; kingdom Metazoa; phylum Chordata; class Amphibia; order Anura; family Pyxicephalidae; genus Pyxicephalus; species Pyxicephalus adspersus. Next base: position 12,225,980 of record NC_092861.1, on the reverse strand, counting down.
ATGTTAACTTTTCCCCACAATGTCCACAACTAAAGAAAAATAGATTGCTAACTCTGGCTTTATGTAAATATCACTGAAAAATAATCAGCTGAAATGCAAGCAAAGTTGGGGATTTTTTCACTAATAATGCAATTTATGCGGCACATGATTAAACAGTGCTGATTGGTATAATGATACAACATGTGATGAAATTAGAACCACAATGTTTGTCACTGAAAGTTCTCTATAAATGAAAGCAACTGTGCAGTTAATCAACTTGTTAAGAAATCGGTCATATAAAAACACTTGTTTAAGGTTTTTAGTAGATGCTAGCTCTATACCCACCATGTGAAATGAAATGCTGGCTAAACTGAAGATACTTTGAATTATTTTAATTTTAATGGCTACTATAAATCATGCTATTACCATGTAGTGATAGACATGTAAACCAATAATGCCAATCAATAATTTAAAATGAAACCAAGTGTGAGAAGGCTATTGCCTCAATGCTGGGCATTCTATAAAATAAACCTTACAAATTAACTTGGAACTTAGAAAATTTACTTAGATTTGATTTTTAAGAAATTGAAAGTTTCACCGTCCATCTAAATCTTAGATCTTTTTTTTCCTGTCTTTGACCAGATGAGCCTCAATGCTGCAGTGACCACGACCACCATGTCTTCCTCTTCATCATCTGTGAAAGGGGCTGGTAAATTAACCAGTTTTGTCCCTGAGCTCCAGAGCATGATGTAAGTGCCGCATCTTTTGGTTATTTACATTACTTTAAAAATAGTTGTTATAAAGCTGCACATCTTGCAAATATTGCCATTTCCTTAGTTTCATTGAATGTCATCTACTGTAATGGATTTGCAGATACCTCCTGTTAAACCTAAATCTAAAACATTGTAAAAGGATTGTCACATCTGTCAAAATTTTAAATCTGGGCTCTTGAAAGAAGAAAATGAGATTATGGAGAGTAGAAGAAAACACTGGTGTATATAAGAGTTCTGCCCTTTATTATTATTATTATTTATAGAGCGACATCATATTATGCAGCGCTGTACAAAGTCCATAGTCATGACACTAACTGTCCCTCAAAGGGGCTCACAATCTAATGTCCCTACCATAGTCATATGTCCTTAATGTAGTCTAAGGTCTATTTATTTATTTTTTATTGGGGGGAAGCCAAATAACCTAACCACATGTTTTTAGAATGTGGGAGGAAACACAGACACGGGGAGAACATACAAACTCCATGCAGATAGAGTCCTGGCCAGGATACGAACCTGGGACCCAGAGCTGCAAAGGCAAGAGTGCTAACCACTAAGCCACCGTGCTGCATTTACTAGCCTATATGGAAATATAAATATTTTTATACTATACTTATTTATAGTTCATAATTGTCCTCCTTTGGCTGGATTTACACCTTTTCCATTTATTTTTTTTTAAAGTGTTTTGATATATCATCACTCATACTGAAGCTATCCCTGTGTACGGGGGTTACATCATCCCGACCCCACCAGGGGACTAAAATTGAGCACTCAGTTTGGCAGTTAAATTCTGCATAAAATATATGAAATATATTAGAAATGACTAAATAAATAACTCATCAGGTCACTTGTTTTCATGCACCTTCCTACAATTTGTAACATTAGCTTAGGTCTTACAGAATACAAGTTTCCTGTGTGATCAACTGGGAAGGAAAAAAAACGGGGAAATGTGCCCAAGGTCCTGGATACAACAGTGCAGACCACACAAAGACTTTCACTTTGCTGCACTATATACAAAACAAAAGTAGAAAAAAGTTTTGTCTGTAGGCCATTTTCAGCTTGTAAATCAAGAGCAGACACTCCAAGGTGTCTCCCATTACCTTTATTACAATGAGAAGGCTCTTCTGTGTCTCTTTCTGATGTGGTTTCACTTCATTAAGAAAAGTTGGTGAGATTTACCCTAACTTCATAGCTAAGCCATCCTAATTGTCATTACACTGTCAACTTATTGTTAAAATTGTGTTTTTATGTCCTATAAATTAATAATATGTGAGCCCTGTTTAAAAAGAGTATTTCTGAGCAAAGGCTTTGAAACTGTCTCATGTTTCCGAGAGAGCTGAATGTGTGAAATATTCTCATATAATAAACAGAAAAAGTTGCATATGGTTTGTCCATTTGCAGCACCGCACATAGTCGGGTTACTCTCAGCTTCTGTTAGTTACATGTGTCATGGTCTTTCTACGTATGTGGAATCCAGGTGCCTAAAGCTGGGACAGAGAAATTGTGCAAGAACTGGGGGAACTCTCCCTGTAAAGTGTAGTAGGGCTGTGAGGAAGGCTGCTAGGCTATAGTTGTATTTTGTTCTTTCAACAATGATATATTATTGACGTAAATGAGGATTTGTGTATCCTTAGCCTGCTATCCAGTGGTGCTGTGACTTATTATCATTGGATCTTGTTCCCCAACACCTGGAAATGCACAAACACCAGAGCCACGGACACCTTGGGCCACCTAAAGCTGTATGAACTGTTACATTTTTAGATTTGTGATGCATTTCTCATTCCAGACATTCACATGTCTGGCTGGAAGCATCTATTCCCCTTTATACAAAGTCCTTTCAACACCCCATAGCTGTATGGAAAATGGGCCTTGTTCCTATTTTCATTAAATAATATTTTAGTGTTCATAAAATATTGATATAGACACAGGATCCTGTTAACATGGTAAAGTAATCAGAATGCGTATAACTTTAATTTCACTAGTATTGTTTATAGATGGGAAAAGATCGCCTACATTTGTGGCCTATTTGTCACAAATATTCCCACTGCCAGTCCTTCCTCCCTACTATCAATGTGCACCATACCAAGAATGCCCTCCGTGTTCTAGGGTGAAAGATCCTGGCATGGAATGATCTGCACCCTCCAGTAGAATTATAGTCTGGGATGGGAAGCTTAGTGTAGGAGCTCGTGTTCGGATTATTAGCCAGCTGCTGATCACCAAATTCCGTGCAGGTGAGAACGGGGAGGTATTGTTCTGCATAGGCACTGTCCACCAGTGCTGGGGAAGTTAAAAATACTGACCACCAAGCAATTGAGATTATTGCTCCCCAGTGTTCTGCTCAGCCCCTTTAGGCCAGATGCACCAGCCAACATATTTTGGTAACAACCCGGCTTTTTTTGGATGGTTACTGAAAAATTTGGTCACAATACAGGGCCACTGCCCATCTACAGATTTTTCCCACCCAGCTTAAAAATATTTCTGTGGAGAATACTGCCACTCAACCCAGTACTGGAGGTAGGTACTATTACTGCCAATGACACTAATGACGGGCCTGATTTTACTCTTCAAGCCTATTGTATTTTTTTATTTTTTTACTTTTAAGGTCCTTTTCCTGTTGGCTAATATTGCTGAAAATTTTGAGGGAGCTCTCACACATTGGGCAAATTGATATGCTATTTGTGGGTAATTTAGGATGCGGCCCTTCTTTGATTTCTAGATCTAAAAGTGACCCTTTGGTCTAAAAGTATCCTAGATTTATCCAATCTACTACTCGGCTGAGGATCTAGTAAGACTGTCAATTGTACCTGCCTCCAGTTTATATTAAGGCTGAAGGGCTTCCTGTACATTACTAGATACAGGGGGCAGACGGGTAGTCCTTATTTTTTCAAAAAGAAGGTGAGTTTTGTATTCCTGCAACTTCACATACATTAATCTCATACAACTTTAGGTTCAGTTTATAAATATGTGGCTGCCTTAGAGATTGACAAAGAAAAAATGGTAGAAAGATTTTATTCAAACATTCTTCAATGTTAATAGAATACCCAATTCTTGATACAATATAAGGTCCTATGTACGTTATCACTAGTACTGGCTGCACAACACCAGTCCCTACACTTACGCCTCATGTGTGGCCAGATTTCTTAAAGGAGCAGAGTAGTAACACCTTTTACGATATTGATAGTATCATTATAACTAAGATCCAACTGTCGCACATTAATATGTTTTAATATTATATCTTCAATTACAGTATTGCCTCCAGGGTCACTGTAGGTGATCTTTTTTTAATTCCGGATTACCCTTGTTCCCCAGTGTATCTCTGTATGGAGGCCGTCATCTTGGTAGATAAGCCGAGCTTTGTCAGAAATACCCTCCTCTTGACTGATATGTTAAAGATCTAGAACAAGGCTGTACAACTCCAATCCTTGAGGACCACAAGCTGGAAGTTTCATACAGAAATTTATTTTCAACTTTCTAATCCACTCCTTGCTAAATTTACTTGTACATGCAGAATGGAAGTTTATGGCTAAATGGATGGGGAAAAGAAGAGTGATAAGCCAGTGTTTGCATTTCCTGAGAAAACCAAGAAAACTGTAGCAGTGCTGGCAAAATAATTTCAGCCCCAGAAAGAGGTCACTGAGAAGGTATCTGGAGAGGTTGCAGAAAAACAAGCACATAGTAATTAGACAGATTACGTTGTTACCTGGTTTACATGGTTATGTGTATTGACCGTATTTGTGTGTAAAAAGACGTATCTGCCTAGTAGTGTATATTGCGTGGCATCTCTAATCGGACAGCCTGCTATCCAGAATCTATATTTTCTAATGCTGAAAATATGAAAGTTTCCAAAAGCCGTTTATTCCTTGGTATTTCCTGACTGTAGAGTTTTTCTAAGTGGATAAAAATCACAAATCTTCCATAGACTAGTGTGTGTCCCAGGAGCTCTCATACTGTACTGCTGACGCATGTAAGATGGCCGGAGGGTCTTCAGCCAACGCTGAAAGGCAGAGATACTTTATTTAGCCTAGTCAGATACTTGGGACAGTAGACACTTTGCTTTTAGCACTTGGGAAGTTTACAGAAGCAGTTTAGATATGAGTTTCAATAATGGGAACAGCGGAATATGTGCCGAGTACAGTTGTAAAATAATATGGAACTGTGAACTTGAAAGAATCAAATGCATTACTAGGAATAAAGGTAAACGTCATTCACATATGAACGTTTTTGCATTCCAGGGTGACACAGCCTTAGGTGCCTCCTAGTTATAATCTGGTACCCCTGTTCTTGGGATATTGTAAACTTCCAAATGATTCACTGTAAGGTCTGTGAAAATGTGAAATCAGCTCCCTCAGGAAGTAGTTTCAGCAACTACTATAAATTGCTTTAGGAAAAAGCTGGATGTTTTTCTAGAAGCACAGAATATAACTGAGGATTAAAGCTTTAAAGTAAAGATAACCGAGCCTGTTAATTGAGGGAACATCCGATTGCCTCATGGAATCAGGAAGGAATTTTTTTCCCGTTGAAGCAAATTGTACCAGGGATTTTTTGCCTTCCTCTGGATCAACCATGTCTATAGGTTTTTATATCTGGGATATGTTTATTTCCCTAGTGGTTGAACTTGATGGACTTTTTTTCAACCGGACCTACTATGTAACTATTTTATAGAACCTTAGACAACTTATTTTCTAGTGTAGAGCAACTCTGTCTCTAAACTACTTCAACTATCAACTACAGCCAAACATTGAACATGGGTTGTAGGATTCTTAGTATAAAATAGAAGTGTAATTATCCAAAGCCCCCTCTCTGTGCTAGCTAGATTGAGTTAGGCTACGTACACACATGCAATAATTGTAGTTAAAAAACAAACAATTAACGACTGATGAACAATTAACGACCAATCAACAATTATTCATAATTATTTTGAACGATCGTATTGTGCACAATTCTGTACATGCTGAAACAATAGGATCGTTCAAATATATTCCACCAATACAATGTACACACACAAGATACAATGGGTTGAACGATAATTATTGCTTGTTTGTACGTAGCCTTTTTCTAACCATACTGTCCTGTGATCTTCAATTTGCTTTCTTTAAAATCTCTCTCTGCTGGCTCTTGTATGTATACAAAAACTGCAATATATTCATTGAGATGGTTGTTGTTTCACTGAAATAACATTTGGATTATGGTAAGTGGCCAGATATGACATTAATAATGCTCAGCAGAGTTCTTATTTAAATCTTTACTGTTGCTTTTGTTTTATGGCTCCCCGGGGTAAAATGAGCAGCAGTCTACGTTGGATACAGTAAAGATGATTGAAACCATGAATTGGATATTACAAAAAGAGTATTCCCACAAATTAATGAGTAACTGCTGGAAGCAATCTGTGTTGTACATGCCGGGGACAACTCAGGCCCTGCACAGTGTCCTGGGCTGGGATCATGCATATCAGATTTGTTATGGGTTCAGGATATCATTCTACTTTCTTATTGGATTGGTCTGCTGCATTCCTAAATGCCCAAAACAGTTTGCACCTGTATTCTTGAGGTAATAATATGTACAGGTGTAAAATTTGGTTTCTTACTAACTTGGCTTCTTACTTGGGTTTAGAGGGAAGCAGTCACATGACTATACGATCTCATTCATGAAGATTTGTCTTTACACTTTCTTTGAGTCTCAACTTTGAGTCCAACTGTTTAGCTCAGTGTTTTTGGATCATTTAACCACGAGGATACCCTTAAAATAACTTTCATGTCTTAAGGAATCCCTGCTATAATTATAATATCTGCAGCTCATGATATATTAGTGTGGTGGTCAGTGGGAAGAATCTCATTTACATTGCTGGCCAGGGGGATAAATGTCACCTTTACCGATAGCCAAAAAAGTTGTACAATCATATATGAGCAGTTTCATTGATACCGTTCTCCCAGTTGTTGGGCTTCACAAAATGTCTCCCCAGCAGATAACAAACCTCCTTTTCTTCTTGCTTTAGTTTGCCTATACTGAATGGTCCCTTCCCTTCGCCTAGCCTGTTATATGACAGTGAAAGAGCTAAAAAAAAGTCCTGAAGTTTGCTGACTTTGCTTCCTTCTTCTAAAGCCATTTTGTCTGTGAGCACATGTGCATGCATAGCACTTGATTGGCTCTTTTTGCAAGACCTTCTCGCTTCCAGCCTGAGTGCAAAGGATTAGAAAATAATCTTACAAATCAGATCCAGAAACGTATACTGGCTTCATTGCTAAAAAGAATACATAAAAAGTTTTTTTTTATTGAACTCCTAATATATATATATATATATATATATGTATATAATTTTATAACTGCCTGGAGTTTAGCTTTAATTCCAAACAAGCCTCAATAGATGAATTTAGAGCTATATGGTTTTGCAAAGAGTTAGTAATTCGTGTTCTATTTTGGGCATATTTACTCAAAATCTGCAAGATTTCCCATGTTTTAGCCTTTTTCAGTAGTTACCGTAGATTAACTACAATTAAATCTCTGTTTTTCTTGTGTTTACGATGATGCATGTTGCCAGGTTGTAGACTGTAAGGCTTTGGTATGTATGTTTGTACATTGTTGTAGAGATGAATCATGTACCCCGGCATTTTGGGAATCCTGGTTGTCTCAGGTTAATCCTCCCTGCAATTGTACACACAGTCTGTGGGCCTATCTGTGCTTGTGTTTGTAGAGGTTTATGTCTGTGCAGGGACAGAAGTCATTTCAGGTCATGGTAATGAGGTTTGTTGTCAGCAGCTTTTGGGTTGCTGGCTGTAATTTATAGCTTTGTCAAGTTTCTCAATTCTCTTAATGAAATACTTTGTGCTTTGCAGATGCTATGTTAGGTGTTATTGAGGATCATGGTCCTTTTCACTGCATAAGTGGTAGTAAGTCTGATAAAAGAGTGATTGTCATTTTCAATAAAGATTAAAAAATTTTAAATGTCTTGCAGTGTGTATATTTTTTTGTTTTTATTACATCATGTGTCAGTGCTAATTAAAAGTGAAAAATGCATTGTTTTGGTAACTTTTTGTGGTCAGTTTATAAAAAGATTGTAGACTTAGATTAACTTGGATATTAATTCATAATTATAACTTAATAATAATTTATAATTATAGCTTTATTTTCATTTATTTAGATGTGGAAAAACGGTGCAGGAAAAGTGAAGGTTTTTAGGGTTTGTAAAAACTAACTATTGTATACTATAACTTCCTTGTGCACCTCTGCCAGCACAGGTAGTCCCCGGGTTACATACAAGATAGGGACTGTAGGTTTGTTCTTAAGTTGAATTTGTATGTAAGTGGGAACAAGTACATTATTTAATAAATGCAATTAGGACAAATGTTTGTCTCAACATATTATTAGGCAGCATGGTGTCAGTTACTGTATAAAATCCTCACAGTGAGTTAATCACAAACAAAGCAAAAAAAAATATGAACCCTAGACATTCATTAACTTCTGGAGCAAGCTGTGCTTTGATATGCAAAAAGAAACAACTGCAGAGTTTGTCTTGGTCATGAAAGAGTTACAAGATGTTGCAGAACTGCTTAGCCCTTAGGATCACCCCCAACCTCAGCTGTGTTTATCAAACGATTTCTTCTGCAAGTCATGCAAACCGCCCCTCTCCCCCCATCAAACCTCCAACCTGCACAAGCAGGAAAGCCCCGTTTGTATCTAGGAGTGGTCCGTATGTCGGATGTCCGTACCTCGGGGACTACCTGTATACAGTGTGTTGGCCCTAGTCAAACTAGGCAGTGATACTGGATCATGTGAGCTCTGATTAGATTAAATGTACCTTGGACTTCTCTAGAACAAATATTTGGTTGTTGTTGCAGTTGTTTAGGTCAGTGATTCTTCCTGATGTTTGAAAGTTTGGGGAACCCCTGAAAAACATTTCAAGTGTTATGGAACCCCTGCTATAAATTCTATATCCACAGCTCACAGTACATAATGGTGGTCTGTAGGAAGAATGCCTCTTACATCCGTACGGATCATTGGTGTCAGTGGTAACTGACCCAAGAAACGAACATTGCTCAGGGAACCCCTAGCAACCTCTGGAGGAACCCTGGTACACTAAGAGGGCGTTACACATGTCTCTTTTACCCAGTTGGGTGTCCAGTACTTTGGGGTTTTTGAAGTCAAGTTCATGTCCTCTGCATTGGCTACAAACCCAGAAGCTGGAGCCATTTTTGAGATGATCTTTAACTTGATCCCATAATGTATCGGCTTATTTTTCCCACCAGTGCTTATGAGAAAATGATGAAACATTTTGTACCAGTAACAAAAAAAAGATCAAAATATGCATGCTAAATGAATAAACACAAGTTGCTTATATTGTAGACTGCAATCTGTATGGCATCTTTCAAGTGCAACTGAGAACGACCTCAGAAATGTTTCTGTAATTACACACTAACTGTGAGACAGCAGAGTTTTGCAATGCATATGTCCCAACAGGCAGAATCCTAGAATCCTACGTAATTATCACCGTGGCCATGACTGCTCAGTGGCCGATATTTAGATAACAATGCAGGGAATGCGTGTGTATCAAAAGAGTTATCTGAGGCAAGCTCGCTCATTACTCATGTCTGAAAGACATAGACTGTCCGTTAGTCTCATCCCTGTGTTTGTTGTACCTGACACTTCTGTACATTCAACAACAAGCTGTCTTTGTACCCTTTTTTTTTCCATTTAGCTGTTGTGTCTTGTATCGTCGCATTTTATTAGTATTTTGCAACTTTGGAAGAGGTAGACAATAATTTGTTCTGTGCTAGGTCCATAGTGTTCTTGTCAAGTAAACAAAAACTTTATATTTTACGGAAAAATTTCAGGCCAATCATTGTTAAGCAGCTAACTTTTTTTTTATTTGTTGGAAGGCCTGTTATTTTGTAAGTCGGCCTTGTGATTCACATAGACTACCATGATGCACAGTAAGTTCACAAAAATTTTTTTTTTTAAAGATTTGCAGCTTTTTGTTGGATAGTGACTTAGTACAGGAGGCTGCAAAGCTAAAAAAAAAAGCAACTTGCAGTGTACGGTAGGTCCTACTGTACAGCAACCTTTCTCTAAACTTTTATGTTGTATGGAACCCCTACTGTAACTACTATAGCCACAGCTCACATTTAATTAGCTTGGTGGTCTGTAGGAATGCCTCTTACATTGCTGGCCATTGGGAAAAATGTCACCCTTACCGATAGTCAAAAAGATCATTGGTGTCAGTCACAAGAGAGTCACAAACTGCTCATTACTCCGGGAACCCCCAGCAACCTCTGGAGGAACCCTGGTGGAAAAACACTGCTATACAGTAAGATAGATTTACTGTAAGCCTACCGGGATTGTGCAGTGGGCAGAAAAGCCAAAGTATTAATTTTGGATCAAAAATGTCATATTACCACTGTTTATTTTGCTTGGGCTGCATAATTTGAGTTTTAAATGTTTCACTTAAAATATTCCTCTGGCAGTAACATAGAAAGAATTACTTTTTAAAAGTACATTTATCCAGTAAAGTCTTTCAGTGGTGTTGAGGTCCACAAGAAACTTTGGAAGATGACCAGCTCTGGTCTATGTAGACCACAGTCTGATCCACTTCAGTGAATGGAAAATAATCTATTGTTAACAGGCCTTGTGTGCTTTATGTGTTTAATCTCCATCTTTTGTCATGGCCCAGGGTCTTCGGTGTGGCATGTTTGTGGTTGTGAGTAACGTCTATTTCACACTCCAGTCAGAGTGTCTGTAGTATCGTTATAAAAATGAGCCGCAACCTCCGTGCAAAGACAAACTCCAAGGACCCCTTACGGAGTATATAATGTCTGTGGACAGGACAATGTGTTAAGTTATTCCATTTTGTGAAGCATTTTGTATGCCAAGAACACATGGGTCATTGTTGAGTTCTTTCATGAGTCACTTGGATGTATAAAAACTTTCTTTCGGCCCTGTGTCAATTTTTTGGGGACCTCTTGAACAAAAGTCTGTTTTGCAACTTAACATCTCTCCAACCGCATTCATGAATCAGCATTTACCAATCCTCTAAATGCCTGCTTTCAAGGGAATGCATAGCGGTTTGTAATAATTCCTTGCTATAGTTATTATGCATGCAACAAAAAGATTTTTGTATTTTTTGTATTATTTATTTCTGTAAATACCACAGCCAACTAAATAGCCTTCATTTTATATATTCAGCTGTACCGAATGAAATCCAGGTTATAGAATTAAAATACAATATCACAATAGTGTCCCTTAGTTGTACATCCCAGTACGCTTCTATCTACAAAGGAGATCAAGCTTCGTGTTCTCCCTCCCCATCATGCCTTGAAAATCTTTGTTCATGAAATGAAATGTTTGTTTTTTGTATATGTTTATAATTTTATATTTTATATATACTGTATATGTGTGTATATGTATGCGTATATATGTATATGTGTGTGTGTGTATATATATATATATATATATATATATATATATATATATATATATATAGAAGACAAACTATACAATTTAAAAATATATAACTGTTTAACAACGAAAAGTTAAATACAACTAGTCCAAACCATTATGGTACTACTTAATATGTAGACATTTTATATTTCAAGAATATCTGGGAAACTCCTTGGTAATTCAATTCTCCACTTTAGCATAACACTGCTTCAAAACCTGCTTTTCTATCTTTTTGCATAGTATATATGTCTTTTATAACCAATAGTATTCACCATTTCATTCCTCCTTTTCTCACATTGTACAGTGTTCTCCCAAGTACCTTTAAGCTAGGTGCACCACCCGACACTTTTCATTAAACACCCGGCTGTTTTGGGGCAGTTACTAAATAGTTTGGTCACAATACAGAGCCCGCCACCCTCCTGCAGCTTCTTCCCACCCAGCTTGAAAAAGATCGTGGGAAGAATATTGATGCTAATGGAAAGTCTTATATACAACCGTGTTCTCCCCGGCCCCTTTTATCTGGGTGCACCACCCGGCACTTTTCGTTAACCACCCGGCTGTTTTTGGGTGGTTACTGAAGAGTTAGGTCACAATACAGGGGCTGCCACCCACCTAAAATTTCTTTTAATAATTTAATTACTTTAGTAATTTAATTACTTGAATTAATTTAATTATGTTTGCATGCTGTTTTTACTGGCTGTATCCTTAGTTTATACATTTTCTTGGGAGTTGGGATGCCAAACACTATCCATTCTGTATCTTGTAATTCATGCCATCTGCCTAGCTAATCAAATTTCTGTACCTGTTGCTATCCTTGTTTTCTCCAAAGCTAACAATGATAACTGTCAAACAACCAAACCAATAGAAGCTTCATTTTTCTTTTTGTTTTCATTAATTATTTACAATGCACCATTGCCCCTTTATTTCAGTTTTTACTTTCTCTGAGATTTGACTTGTAGCTCATTGGTTATTAGATTAGCTTTTTATAGGAAAGCATAAACTATGCCGCCTACGAATGCAGAAAAGGAAAGCCTTGTAAAAGACTTAAAATATTGGCTTTGTTGTTCGGAGAGGTGGGGACAGGTAATTGTGAGATGTGAGGAATCTGACTGCAAATATCAAAAAATAAAGCAAAAGTAATATTCAAAAACAGAAAACTGCTATCAGGCAGGTCAATCAGAGTCTCTTTTGCATTACGATAAATGTATCTTCCTGTTCGTAAATTAATTCCTGGCAGACAGATATGCCAAGATCATACACAGAGCTGCACATGTTTTACTTATTTGCATGGTTATGTCATAAGAAATTGTAAGTATGTTTTATTGTAGAAGGGACATCGTCTACTGTAAACAAACTGTCTGCTTACAGTTTATTTTTTTCTAACCTAACAAGAAAAAATTCACAGAAAAAATAAGGTAAAGTTTAGATTTATTCTGTCAATATTTGGCCTTCCTCCTTTTCTTCCTAAGAAGAGGCACCTGATGCTTTATTTTTACATCAGCTCCTTAAAATCGGACAGGAGAAATTTGAAGAAACAATGTCATCGCTCCATGTTTCCATTTCTGCTGCAACATTTGTATGATAGGCTCAGAATTTGGCATAAAAAAAATGTATGTATCTTGCCATGAGTCAATGGTTCACGTTGGTGGTTTAATGGTACGAAGGTTGTTACACCTTGGACCCCTTTCTACAAACTGAGCACTTGCCAGAGCCTACTTAGTATTGTGGCTGACAATATCCATCCCTTTATGACCGATCTTCTGATAGCTACTTCTAGCAGGACAATTCCCCATGTCACAAAGCTCAAAACATCTTCGGTTTCCTAAACACGACAATATTCCTTATACTCATTTGGCCTCGGTAGTCACCAAATCTCAATCCAATAGAGAACTTTTAGGAAGTGGTGGAAGGTGAGATTTGCATCAGAAATGTGCAGCTAACAAATCTACTGTAACTGCTAGATGATTTCTTATCAATAAGGAATAGAATCTCTGAGGAATGTTTTTTGTACCTTATTGAATCTTTGCAATGAAGAATTACAGGAGAACTCAAACCAAAAGTTGGTCCAGCCCAGTACTAGTAAGGTGTACCTATTAAACTGGCCAGTAAGTGTATGTTAGTATGTATGGTATACATACATACATAATGAATGGTAGTATACATACATAAATCAGAGCTGTGTCTTATATATCAGACTTGGGAAGGACAGGTTGTCTGGTTTTACGTCCGATATCGACTGGGTAATCTTTTTTCACCTATTAACAGGTTTTATAAATATAAATGTTATCATTTATTTCTTTCTCTATCTATCTTTTTTATTTCAAATCTCTAAAAATCTTATATTACAATTACTTTTTTAATGATCTGTTCTGTGCCACAAATGTTTGATTGATCTAACCCCCTCCCTCCCCATTAAAACTGCAGCGAAGAGGTTAATGTGTAAGCAGCGGCAATTTAGCATTGTGCAACTGCTAAGCTGCTATCCTGCGCTTATGGGATAACGCACTCGAATATCCTCTTGTTAATGCGAAGAGGAAATTCTATAATACAGAGAACTATTAAGGCATGATTCATACAAACACTGATAGGCCCACTGGGGTGAAATCATTTACAATCCCTTCCACCTGTTTCCAGCCGAGGCGAACGCACACAGGTGGTTTTCTTTTCAAGATGTTTATAGCCAGGCCGCAGGGATCTGGGTTTTGGATTGAAGATGGGTCATAATTCACTCTTAACACATCGTCAAACCCTATGACTGAGATTTTACCTTTTTGTGAAGTATTTAGAGCTGCCTGCGTTTGCCAGTAGCTTTGGGTCCTGCCTGACAAGTAGGTTTATGTATATTGTCTAATACCCCGGGGATCTTTGTGGAGGATTATTGTCGAGTTACCACAGTTAGCATGTCAAAAGTTGATGTACAATATGCGTAGGATAGACAACTTTTTGAGCTTATCTGTGACTACAGACACATTAGATTTTTGTATTTGGAAAGGATCTTTCCAACGACAAAGGACTGAAAGAAGCATGAACGAGCGAGCGTTGTTTGTGGATCTGCCAAGATGGATCCGTCAGAGGAGTGCTGTACACATGTCAGGTTCTTATTCGATAAAGTGATAATTGGACGAGAATCATCTGACGTGTGTACATAGCCTTAACATCACAATACAATGTGATCCAAAAAGAAAAAAATACATTTAAGATTAAGGGACAAGACAATATATTATTATTACACAGTATTTATATAGCGCCATCATATTACGCAGCGCTGTACAAAGTCCATAGTAGTAGCACTAACTGTCCCTCAAAGGAACTCACAATCTAACTTCCCTACCATAGTCATATGTCGTTAATGTAGTCTAAGGTCAATTTAGGGGGAGACCAATTAACCTAACTGCATGTTTTTGGGATGTGGAAGGAAACCGGAGTACCCGGAGGAAACCCACGCAGACACTGGGAGAACGTGCAAACTCCATGCAGATAGTGTCCTGGCTGGGATTCGAACCTAGGCCCTAGCGCTGCAAAGGCCGGAGTGCTAACCCCTGAGCCACCGTTAATAGGTAATACAGGATTTTACTGTATTTATTTGGAGCAATAATAAACTGTCTGAACCTCCAAATTTTAATGTAGCGGATGTTTTTAAATTAGAATAAATAGAAATGTAGAGGAGGGTTCTATTTTGCTTCCTGTGTGTTTGGGATAATTTTCTTCAGTTCCTGTCCCCAAAAAATCACCAGAAAGCAAGGGAAATATTCCAATATTTTTTAAAATTTGCATTGTTCGAGAGGCCACACAGTCTAGCATGCTCTTCCTAATGCTACTTTGAACCGTTGCTACCATTTAGGGCCCTAACTTTTCAGCGAGCACCGTGCTCTTGCGCTGTAAGATCTGGTGAATGTGTTTAAGGTTTAACAGCTGTCTGAGTTTGTTTGCTGGTTGCCTTGATGTAATTAATGCAGACAAAAAAATCTCATGAGATTATAACACTTGCAGCCTGCTGTGATGTATGGGGTTTATCCAAGATGGCTGGGGAAAGAGAAAGAGCCATGTCATTTTCTCCTAGGGAAGATATTACGAAGGGACATTGTCATTATAAAAAAGAAAAAATATTCGTTTATAAGTATAGGCTAGGGCGTAGCTATATTTTTTAAATTTAATACCATCTTGTACCCAACAAGTCATTCCGCTCTTCCGTCTTTTCACACTCATTAAGTTCAGAGAGTCGATTAACCTGATTACATTTTTTGGGAAACCAGAGGAAACCCTCACAAACACAAGTAGAACAGGCAAACTTTGTAAACACCGCCCTGCGTGGGATTCAAAGTTAGGACCCAGCACTGCAAAGATAAGAGTGCTAAGCCAACCATGGTGCCCTATGCCATAGCAATCTTGTGCATATGTTTTGTTGTGAGAAAACACTTTTTTGTCAAATATAATAAAAACAAATATGTTTGTTTAAAGAAAAAAATAAGTACTGTTCTATTTCTTATCGTCTTCCTCTGACTGCCACTCTACATCTGGCTAAGATTGCATAAGATTACCAATCACTATGTATGCAATTCTGTACGGTTTTGTGGATAACGTTCTGACCCTTGTCTGTGATTGTTTCGGGGTATTGCCCGCCTGGCTTACACATGAATACATGGATACACATGTGTTAACAAGTGTTCACAGCCTAAAGACCCACAAGCATCCCAGTGCAATCGTTATGGGGGAATACAATTGTTGTTCATTATCCCCAAATTTCAGTGGAAGCAAAATATTCACATTGGTTGCAGGCCACAATTTCTATCAGGCCTTCTTATAACAAACGCCGCATGTTAACAATTTAAAAAAATTAAGACCATGTAAAAACACATTAGGTAAGTGATTACAGTTAATATATGGATAAATAGTGCGGCCTGTTCATTATTCAAGGAATGCAAACATGTGGTCCAACGACACAACCTTGAATTAGCTTGGTCTGTATTTCTCTAAGGAAGTTTGGACGTGTAAGAACCCCTGGCTGCTCCATCTGCAAAAGAGTTATGCAAAGACCTTGGGAGCTTTCATCAGAACTTTGTTAACAAGTTAGAGCAAAGGTTTGGCCTGACCTCTCTGTTATTACTGTAACAGGCTGTGAGTTAGCTCCATGTTCTTATGTATTTATTTAGAAAAGAAGTACAGAGTAGTAGGCAAGAACTCCCAATAAATGTTTTATCTAAGTTCACAAAATAAAGTTACAATGCAGCTTTAGAAACACAGCTTTTGTAGGGTGGGTGGAAGTGATGATTGCTGAATAAACTAGGTCTAACTCTGTTTGCTTTGGACCTACAATCCTATTTTGACTCCCTGTAAGGCTGCAATTCAGAAAAGTGAAGCTACGACACTAAAGCTGCGTACACACTTCCAATAATTATCGTTGGAAGTGATCAGCCAATTGTTTGAAAATCGTTCACAAAAAAGGTGACCAATGACGCCAACAACGAGGATTGTTATTGGAAATAAATGTCCGTCACAGCGAATCTGATTCGCCAGCAGTCCTTCACTATCTCTCGTGTGTGCGAGCTTTCAGTGATCGTGCATGTTACTGCAATAAACTTTCTCCTTTACATGTCACTCCTTGCATCGTTCAAACGATTGTATCCAGTGTGTGTACGCTATTGGTGGATTATATTTGAACAATCATACTGTTACAGCATGTACAGAATTGTGCACAATAGGACCGTTCAAATATAATCGTGCATATTAGTTCATTTTCTAACGATAATTATTGGAAGTGTGTACCTAGCTTTACCAGTAAAATCAAACTACAATATGATCAGAATCTTTACTTCTGGACTAGTCTTGGCTCTCCCTCTACTCTGTTAACCCTTTAAAAAGGAGGACTAATTGGCTAATAAGAGGTAAGGCAATGTATAAAAATATTTGCATATAAATGTACCTACTTATAACTCTTGTGCTGATTATATTGACCTGTAGATTTCACTAAGGTCCCATTTATACCAGACTGCAGATCATACGTCACAGCACGTTATACACTGCGATGGCTTAGTAGAGGTGCAGAGGATGCCAATATTATTAATAAACAGGATTTATATTGCGCCAACATATTATGCAGAGCTGTACATTAAATAGGGGTTGCAAGTGACAGACTAATACAGACAGTGACACAGGAGGAGGAGAGGACCCCGAAGAGCTTACATTCTTTAAGGTGAGGGACTCGCAATGAGCAGCACTGCAGCGCACCGCAATGCACAAGGAGCGGTGAAATGTGAGTGTTATTTATCCAGGTGCACACATTCTTCCGATGTGTAATTTTAAATGAGGAACTTTTTGGACAAAAAACTAGAAACAGATTCAGATATTGTCAGTGGAAAAGAATATTTTTTACTTGAAATAGATGAGAGAAATGATAATACAATTCTTTATCGCACATCTGGTTGTATTAAGGAACTGTAGATGTATAGTATATATGAAGGAAGACATACATACATCATGTATAATAATTGCTGCAGAATGATAGCTATGCCATCTATATGCCTATTAACCTCCTAGATCAGGGGTGTCAAACTCTGGCCCGCAACATCCTTTTTTTTTATTGCCCTCAAAGGAATCCTAAATATGACTTGGAGCTGGCCCGCCGCTGAATTGATATAGTGCCGCTACTACAAATCCTGGCATCACTCTGGTCTACAGACCAGCGGCCTCTCTGCCTATGTGTGGCCGCGCATTGGACTATTTTCTTGACACAGGGAATTGTAGTAGCGGTGCTATTTCAAGTTTTGGCTATTAATTAGTTATTAATTAATTTTTTAAGTTACTCATTTTGGCCCACTGTAAATTTAAGCTCTTCGGGGCAGGGTCTACTCCTCCTCCTGTGTCCCTGTCTGTGTCTGTCATTTGCCACCTTTATTTAATGTACAGAGCTGTGTAATATGTTAGCACTATATAAATCCTGTTTAATAATAAAAATAATTTTATTATTAGCAGAAAGGAATACATCATCCATATCAACATAATTGATATGGCATGTTCTAGCCATAGAGAGATGCTTCTCTGAAATATTTCGTTGCAGTTATATTCCTCAGCAAATAGATTAAGAAGTAAAAGCAACGAGCACAATTGCAGAATGTACTGGATAGCATTAACTCTACAAATGTTATACTTTTCTTTGACTTTTAATGCATTGTAAAAAATCACAAGTCCCCAAAAAAACTCCTTCCCTGATGATTATCAAGTTTTCAGAATGTTCTATCCTATTTGACCTGGCCATGACCCCCAAAATATTCTGTGTTTCAGTAGCCCTTGTAAAATTTGCTTGGATATACCCAGCTAGAAGTGCCGTCAGAAGAGCTCCACCAATAAGTTCATGCCGGTTATCTTTTATGTTTCCCTGGCTGACCTAGATGTTTTATTTCTGATGCATACAAACGCAAGGATTGTGAAAGGCACTTTTGACAGGGTGGTGGTGCTGGGGTGTAGTGTGAATAAAAGGATTGATTATGTGACATTGTAAACTAGCGATGCCTTTACTGCCCCTTGGAGCCTTGCTGTTTCCTATTGGAAGTACTGCCTGTCCTAAGCACTGAATCACATTCCTGCATTAACTCTTTGATGCTTGGATTCCGCCACCTAAGCTGCTTGCTGTGTTCAACACGCTGGATGAAGAGGACTCATTATGTGAGAGACTTCTTTTATTTTTTTGTAACCTATATGGGATCTTTTCCAAAAATGATTAGCAACAGATTTCTTTCGACTTCTCCAATCCTAAGTCTAGATGTTCTAGTTTTCCTGTGCCCTGGTTATTGTGCAGTGCACAGCTCTTGGTTCATTGCTGACCCTAATCCCCTATCTATTGTGGCAATGAGAAAATAACATTTCCATGTATGATGGGTGGCTTTAATGAGCGTTGGTATTTATATGAATGATTTCCCTTTTTCAGCATGCATAAGGCATCCTGATATGCTATTGCAAACCGGGCTGGGACATTCTTCAATTAGTTTCCTTGGAATGAAAAGGAAAACTGACCAGCTTAGAGAATATTTTTTCTTGTTTTTGATGGGTTGCTGTGTGTATGGAGTTCCACAATTGTTTTATAAACATGCAACATTGCATGCTGCAAAATAAAAAAATTACTGGATTTTTTAAAAAAGATTTGTTATTATATATGGAAAATATGTTAAGATATGCTAATATTAAACGTTAAGTTGATTTCCTCGCGTGTTAGCAGTTTAATAGATGAACAACCTAACACATTACAGTGGTCATTTTCTGTATTTGCAGTATTCCTGATATGTACGATATGTTTTTCTTAGTTAAAGGCTTCATGCAGTTTTATTAAACAAGCCAACCTCCTCCTGCACAGTTGGGTATCTAAAGGGGATCTAATGGGCTTCAGTTAAACGTTTGTGTACATTGCCCCCAATTTGTATTGTGGTACATTGCTCAGCATTTGTACTATAGGATGCCATTCAGACCAGATAACAATGTGCAAGGTAACAGCATGAACGTTAATGCAAAGGAGTGAATCCATCATAAAGAAGTTTATTCAAGTTCAAAATGTTATTGTCATAACAGGCTGCTTAGTTCATTAGAGAACCAAGGGCCACTTTGAAAATTGTTCATCAGGCAGGTGGGTATTGCAGAAAGTTACAGGCCGTGTTCCATCTGCAATAACTATACTTATCATCCTGATCCCCACCTAGCTCAGCGTTTCTTTCTAGGGATACCTAGCAATCCCGGCTTTCCTTGCAGATGCTCAATGAACGTCATCCCAGCACAACCAGTCAAGATACCTAAAGATTGAAATGCGATGGCAATGCCTGCGATGGTATGGGGACAGGTGATTATGGGCTGGGTTTGGTTCCGCTTTAGGATTTGGCAAGCAGCTCCTTAGTACCTAATACATGGTAAGATGGCGTCTGTGTCTATCCCAGGACACCTTACGAATGCACAAGGGAACAACTCATTGCATAATAGGAAATGAGCTATTTATTCAAAACTATCGATCTGCTTTTTAGATGCTAGCACTCAGACCATATTTACATTTTCAGCATGATTAACATGTATGTGACTAGTGGAATATGAGGAAACTGTAGACAGGTAAAAAGGTAAAATCTGCGTTTTTGTTGTTTTGATATTAGACTTGTGTTCTCTAGGTATTCTTCATCCAAGCAGTGCCTAGCAGAGGCTTATCTATATTTTCTGTTGGCCTTGTTGCTGAATTGCAGGCTTCATGTTAAATTGCTGCCCAATTACCACAATAGGAAACTCAGTAGTACATTTTACTTTTCCAAATATTTAGTCCTTAAGCGTTTGCGGGGGGAAATACTTTGAAAAAACCTAACAAAATGTTGTCGAGGGTTAGGCTGCATTCTGCCTTTTAAACGTAACCTGTTCCACACCGGAATAATCACAAATTGTACCTGGACCAGCATGGATCAGCTTGATGTGTTTAGAATAAAATAGGAAGCCTGGGGAACTGGGAGAATCACCAGGTTTTGTTTTAGCATAGAGCAGCATTTTTCAACCTTCTTAACATGGGGAAACCCCTGCTATAATTACTACATCTGTAGCTCACATTATATCAACAGAAGGGTCAGTAGAAGGAATTCTTTGTACAATAGATAGCCAAAAAACAATCGGTGTCTGTTTATCTGACCTGAGAGGCACAAATTGCTCATGGCTGAAGGAAACCTGGTTGAAAAATACTGGTCTAGAGGAATGCAAAACAATAAACACATGCTTTAACAGCATTGTTTTTGACACTTTTTTTGGGTGGATTTCCCTTTTTTCATTTACCTGGGATATTCATGAAGTTGCTGTTAAAGTGGAGTTAGATACTCACCAGAAGTGTTGGTGTTCAAATTTGGGTTGTCCATAAGTACAATTTGTGTATAAAAACGTGTTAAAAAATTAATTTTAAAGTATTTTATTGATTGTGTATGATTTGTGTAACTAACTTTTATTTTTTTTACAGGTTATCCCACAATGACAGGATGCAGAGCCGTGGGATCCCCGGGCACTAGAGGTTAAATGAGGACAAGTCTACCCATTCATCACCTCTAGTGCTCTGTAATTGTCTGAGGAAAGGTGAAACTTGAGCTGTCATCAGGGTTTACCTTTCCTCAGCCAATCACAGAGCACTAGAGGTGAATGAATGGGGAGACCTATCCCCATTTAGCTTCTAGTGCCCCGGGGATCTTCTTAATAAATGCAGTCACGGTCGCATTCATTGAGAACAGTGTGCGATCCCCGGCAATAGAGGTTAAATGGGGACAAGTCTCCCCATTGAAAACCTCCGGTGCCTTCTGATTGGCTGAGGAAAGCTTTCCTTAGCCAATCAGGGGGAGCACTATCCCTATTCCTGGATAGAGTTTCTCTATCCAGGATAACAGGACTCCTGTGTTCTTGGATAGAGAAACTCCATACAAGAACACATACAACTAGGGCTGCAAGAGCAATCAGGGGAGCTGAGCCGTCATCTCTGCTCTTGCAGTTCTTCACAGTCCCGGGAAAAAACCTGAATTTTTGCACCATTGACTTTAATTGTGCCTGAATTCGGCATTCAATCACGCAAACAATATCCCCCTATTCGATCGAATAGCTGTCGAATGGAATAGTGAGATATTCGACCAACACTACTCACTAGTCCCTGTTCCATCATGGACACCTCCATCCCCTCCCTTCCTTCCATATCCCAATCTTCAGCAGTCTTGACTGGCTGGGATGTCTTAACTCCATGCACAGCTCATGGAAATTTGACAGCTAGCTGGCGATCAGGCGGGTAAGAATGCTAATTGCAGAATGGAACCTGTCCGTATCAACTGTCACCTGTCCCCTTTCTGCAATACACACCTGTCTGATCTCCAGTTTTCAGAGTGTGACTTTAGTTCCACTTTAAACAAACTTCTTGTTTGCTTTCTGGCGAGCTTTCTCCATATATTTGAAAGAAGAATTTGTTAGGGTGCCAGTGACAAAGCCTCGAGTTCTTGGTTTATTTTCTATAGGACTTTATATATACCAGGCTGGAGCATAGTGACCATATATTTTAGTGAATACAAACTGGGTTTGGGTTTTGTTTCTTTCTAGCAGTTAGTTACAGGGAAGTATGAAGAGTATAACCTGATGCCCAGCTTTATAAAAAATAAATTGACAGTAGCAAATGCAATGTTTCCTGGGCAGCATTTTGAGTTGCTGATTGATTTGATTTCCTGTAGAAAAGTTGTTTCCTTTCTCTGTAGATACTCAGAATGCTTAATTTTCACCATATTCTCATTACATGGCAGACGATCTTACAATGCCTGTTGTCTTCTATTTCTTGATTACCTCGGAGCACTTACTGTCCAGATGACAGAGGAGGGCAATCTCTGGGTAAATAATTTGTAAAACATTTGGCCAAGGTGTATCACCATTTTTTTTCTACATTGAAGGGTTTTTCTCTAAGGATGTGTGGCATTCCTGTAAAGGTTAAATCAATAAAAAAAAAGAGTTGGCCCCATTCCTGAGCATAGCAAGAACAGGTAGGCTGTTGTTTAAATTGTGCGTCGACTTCTCCATCAGATCATTACGGTGCAGTAAAAAGAATTTGTTAGATTTTCCTTAGCTTTTGCATGAACAGTACACACATATCTATTTTTTTTTTCATGCAAGATACTATCAGTTCTCTTGGTGGGGTGGGGGGTGCCATTGATACATCCTTAAGGACCTCAACAAAATGAGACAGGAGTCAAAATGCTTGAGATGTTCATGCAAGTCTCAGTGTAGAGCTGTATATATTTTTTATATTTCTACAAAAGGACCATTTTAGAATCCTGAAGAGTCAACATTCTTTAGTAACTCAGGTATGTAAATCTGGACTATTCTTTGCCATTTGCAAAAAAAAAAAATAGGATTAAATACAGAATTTGCCAGGGTAGAGTGTTAGCTCACAAATATAGGATTTAGCCTAATGTTTTCACGTGCCTTAATCTACTACTATGTGCATTGAAGCTTAGGTTACATTGCCGGGTTACACCTCAGAGTATAAGATTTACACCCTTGTGTTTTTTTTTTTTTTTAATGCAAGTGTATTTATGGGATTTTTTTAATAAGTTCCCCTCGCACAGTAGAGGCATATATTCGAAGAAAAAAATGAAATTATTTCCAAGTGACACCTCGCATCGAGCATGTTGATTTAATATTTTCAATATCTTGCATTTCTGTTTCAGCTGACTGAATTACTACTCCCCGTGTTGTTTCTGGCACTTGCAAGAACTGGTTGATACACTTTTTTAAGCGTAGCCTAAAGTAAACTTCTTTTTAATGTTAAAGCAAGTTGTCAAGAAGGTGCTTTTCTTTTTGGAGTTTACCGTTAACCCCAGCAGTGCCGCCGACCTATGCATGGCGGGTTCTTGATCACTTTGTTTCGTATTGTTTCGGCATCAAGGTGCACTCATCAAAATGTATTATTTTTGTAATGACTTTTTGTTTTGTTTTTTGCTTCCTTAAACTTAGGAGGCTATAGAAAATATATAAAATGTAATTTGCAAAAACTATCTATTGCACTCATGTGATAAAAACTTAAAATACAAAGATGTAAAGTTATGATCTGATTGAAAGAAGAAACAAAATGCAAGCAAAATGTAAGAATTAATTTGACACACGTCCCCTAGGTGTATTGATCATCAGGCCCTGCTAACCAATATTCTACAATGTGTTCAAATGGAACAACATGGACATGGAAGTGGCTTTTAAATACAGATAAACTCTGTCTGATAGGCAATATATTCTTTCATGGTCTTACACCCTGAATAAATATATATCAAAGTCACTGGAGCTTGGCATTTATTTATTTGGAACATGTATATAAACTCATTGGATTTTCAGAATAAAAACATTTTTAAGTGATTGATGAATAATATTATTATGATACCAGTTTCTTCATATTGCATAATTCTAATCAATTCACAAATCAGGAATTTTCAGTACTGTTAGTTTGATCTCTCTACTTACTGCTGGTTAAATGCAATACTATTCTGATCACGTTTATCGGAGGATTTAGCAAAATACAAAGTGATGTTTTTTTACAAGATTATATGCTTTCTGTAATTTGTTACTTATGCAATTTGTCTGGGAATATTTGTATATCTCTGGACTGTACAGAGTGCGTTCAGTGAGGTTCCTGCAAGTAGTGAACCCCTGCTAGGAATTTAGGAACGGGATCAAATTTTACTTCATACACTCTTAGCATGTCACACAAAAATATGTAACAAAATCACAAATGTATTTGTTAAGACCGATCAGGTGAATCAGATGTATTCTGTGTCTACTGTATTTTCTTTCTATAATGTAAGCATGTTTTTTTTTAAATGTCAACTTGCAGTTACACTGGAAAACGTTAAATTCAGTTCTCTTGATAAGAATCAGTATATTAGTCTCCAGTGAACAGTTTGGCTCGGTGTGCAGATAGTATACACAAAGTTAATATAATGAACAATGACAACCAGATTACGGTTAACAGTGTTAGGAATCTTCATAATAACAAAATATCGAAAGATTTTTTTTAATGCAACTCGCTCATTTTATGAGAAATATTGGCACCCAATTAGATTTGTCAGACAACAGGCCCAAGTTTTGTGATTTCCAGCAGTCACCCTATAAATGTATTTGTTGTTTGCTTGGCAGATTTGGGAATCCCATGGGACAGCGATTTTGTTTTTGTAAAATTAATTGAAATTTTGTTTATTTCGCAGGTATTTTTTTCCTTTGATTGTGAACATCTGCATAATCAGAGTCACAATATACATATTTTACCTCTTTATAATGTGCTATGGCCACCTCATGGTATTTGTAAACGAAGGGCATACAATTTTAATATTTTGGAGGATTTTTTATTTTTCAATTAACTGTGAGCATTTCCAATGTCTGAAAGCATCTCTGAAAATCTTTTTTTTTTTTTGTCTTTGTGCTAGAAAAACAATCATAGCTGTCTCCCAAATACTAAATACTGACGTTTAATAGCCAGGATACATCTACTTCTTTGCCCCGCAGGTTGAATGTCATCCAAACACACATACTCCAAAGTGTTCCACAACCTACAGATATGTATGGTACGGGATACACTGTGAGTTGTGGTGTGCTTTGTTGTAAAATGAGATGTATTGATGGACTGCCGCAATGCAAGGATAAGCATGGATTTAAAGTGTAGATGGGCCCACAGCATATTTTCTAAGAGGTGCTGCAGCAGTTTTTCATATACTTCAGTGCCCAATCACTAAATTGTGTTGCTTTTCCAGCAATTAGAAGTAGACTTCCCATTTACTTTGGTCACATTAGTTTTGCACAATCACTGCCTTGCTAATGAACATATAGAGAAACCGTGCGCTAGATCAAACGCATTTCATGTAACAGAGCCCACAGAGACTAATGTTATGATTTGTGTCTGGCTGGATTGCAGCGCAGAAAATGAAAACCAATCTCGTTGTGCATGGCCTTTTCACATCGGTCTCCCTCACACGGGCCGCCTTTGTCAGCTGGGCTGTAAAAATCCATTTGCCACCATGAAGCATTGCCATAGGGGCAGCACAGAGTTATTAAATAGCATATGTGCTGGAGTTTTATATACATGCCATCTTCCTTTACACGGCAGGAAAATCTCATTTCACACGTCTCTCAAATGAATTCTATGTCGATGCAAAAGTTTAGATTCTTTGCATCACAATTGTTTGCCTGATCTCAACTGCAAGGTCAAATTTTTGTCCCAAAAGCTTGTAATAAAGGTGAAACTTTGAGATGTAGATACAATTAGTACTTTGCAAAATTTACATAAAGTCAGCTGATTTGGCATTTGGAGAAATAAATAAATATATATATATATATATATATATATATATATATTTATATATGTGTGTGTGTGTGTATATATATATATATATATATATATAGGAAATATGTGGATATATATTTTATTTCTAGACAATAAATGCATAGTGGTATTTGATATATATAATATTATATATTGATATTTGGTGTGTGTAAAGTTTTATACATGCTCGGTAAAAGATATATAAAAGATACCTACTGTTATCTCATTTTTATTACATGCCTTATGGTAGACTTCATCGCTGGACACAAATATTTCATTTTGAAAAGTTTGTTATACTAACATTTTGATAAACATTTTTTATTAGAAAAGAATGTAAAGCTGGCAGTGAATGTTACCATTTCTTTTGCTCTCTTTCCCTTACTTTGTAAGTAACTTTTATTTTATAACATCAAACCTAAGTATAGTAGATGTACAATGGGATTGAAATATGTTGCAGCTGATAATCAGTAATTGATAACAATTCATATTCATTTAGAAGGATATTTAGGATATTTTTCCAAGGTGACAGTTTAGGTTTTATTATGTCCAAAATATACAGGCCTGTCGTATAAATTATATGTATTTAAAATTGGAACTCTAACCACAACTATCAGATATCGCTATCAACCAAAAATGAATTACAGTTTATTCAATGAAAACAAAACAGGATTCAAACTCCATTGATGTGTGTTCAAACCCTAAACACCATTCTCATACAGCTGTGTGAAATCCATTACAATAATTGCAAAACCTTGGGGGCTTTATATATTAGTCATAGATATCAGCATCTCTAAATTATGGAAATGATAAAGGAATAACATGAACTTAGATTGCAGCATGTAGAAAGAAGAACCTCACAATTTGCATTAGGATAGAAATACGGGTAAAATGCCCGTACGATGCAGGTTGTTCCCAGCATTCACACAGCAGTCCTCATGATTTTGTTACCTGTTGATCCTGCCAGTAGATTTTTTGATTTTCTATACCTGGATGACAACACTATTTGTTCTGCTGTGTACATGCAGCAGGGTCATTGAGACTATATAGGCTTAAATAGCAATGGGTGGACATCAAGTAAGCAGCAAACATATTAAATATATGATTACTGGAGACAGAATATTGCTGCCACATCCACATCAAACCTTCTACATGTTATGGCAACTTCTAAATTTCATGAATTAATTTTATCGGGAAAACATACTTTAACATATAAATAGCAAACTCCAACTCATTTTATGTAGTTGAAAAGGTTTATACTATATGAATAGCTGAAGACAAAAAGCACTTTAGGCAGTGTGTATGGTTGGTCCCATCCCCTGCAAATCACACATTTGTTGGGTAGCTTGCTCATCATGCAGATGTGGATTGAAAAGTTATATGAAATAAAACCAAATATAAATTAAATGTGCATAAATATATATATATATATATATATATATATATATATATATTTAAAATTATATATAT